>NC_080570.1:15955844-16268344 GCF_030247185.1 Malaya genurostris
GCTTCACCAAAAGGAGAGGACAGACGTTACTGGAGGCCCTCGGCAAGTTGGACGTCGTGTTAGCGAATGATGGACTGAAAAGTACCTTCCAGCGGAACGGAGTCGAGTCGTTTATCGACCTGACTTTCTGTAGTCCCGGCCTAGCTGGAGATCTTAATTGGAGAGTTGATGGTGGCTACACCCATAGCGACCATCTAGCCATTCGCTACACGATCGGCCAATTGGCGAGAAGCACAAGGAGGAGTAATACTCCCAAAACTCTAGCGTGGAAGGTGGCTAACTTCGACCGCGAAACGCTTTGCGCTGCCCTTGAATTGGAGGAGCACAACGTGAACCTGAGAGGGGACGAGTTGGTCGCTATCTTGTCACGGGCGTGTGACGCGACGATGCCTAGAAAGGCTCAACCGACGACCAACAGACCACCGGTCTACTGGTGGAACGAGCAAATTGCACGCCTTCGCGCATCCTGCCTCATGGCTAAAAGAAGGATGCAAAGAGCTCGATCAGCGGAGATGAGCATGGAGAGGAACACGGCGTTCAAAACGGCGAAGTTAGCACTAAACAAGGCCATCAGCGCAAGCAAAAGAGCCTGTTTCGACCAGCTATGCGAGGGAGCCAACTCCAACCCATGGGGCGATGCCTACAGGATGGTAATGGCCAAAACGAGAGGGGCATTAGCACCCCCTGAACGTAGTCCGGCGAGGTTGAAGGAAATCATAACGGTTCTCTTTCCCCACCACGACACGTCCCCCTGGCAGCCAGCTCCGCTACCAGCGAACGAAGTTGAAAAGGTGACGAACGAGGAGTTGCTCACTGCGGCGAGATCGCTCGATACAAAGAAAGCCCCGGGGCCAGACGGTATTCCGAACGTAGCTCTAAAAGCGGCTATAATGACAAAACCGGACATGTTCAGGGAGGTCATACAGAGATGCCTGGACGAGCGTATGTTCCCAGACATTTGGAAAAGGCAAAGATTGGTACTATTACCGAAACCTGGGAAACCCCCAGGGGTATAGACCAATTTGTCTGATCGACACTGTCGGTAAGCTCCTTGAGAAAATCATCCTCAACAGGCTAGCCCCCTTCATAGAGGAGGCAGGAGGACTGTCCAGCCAACAGTACGGGTTTCGCAAAGGCAGGTCGACGGCGGACGCCATAACCACGGCGGAGGTAGCTATACAGCGCAAACGACGAGCAATCCGCTACTGTGCGGTAGTAACGCTAGACGTTAAGAACGCGTTCAATAGTGCTTGCTGGGCAGACATTGCTGATTCCCTACTTCGACTAGGAGTACCGGAAGGGCTGTACAAGATTCTGGAAAGCTACTTCCAGAACCGAGTATTGCTCTACGAGACCGACGAAGGCACACGTAGCACTCCAATCACGGCTGGAGTACCACAGGGATCTATCTTGGGCCCGATCCTGTGGAATATAAAGTACGATGGAGTACTGAGTTTGAGGCTCCCTCCGGGTGTCAAGATAGTCGGGTTCGCGGACGACGTCACGCTGACAGTCTACGGCGAATCCATCGAAGAGGTCGAACTGAGTGCATCACACTCAATCTGCTTGGTGGAGGACTGGCTGCGTAGCAACTCGCGCACCACAAAACAGAGGTGATGGTGGTAAACAACCGCAAATCGGAACAGGAGGCGTTGGTACACGCCGGAGATTGCGTGATCCCCTCCAAGAGATCACTGAAGCAATTGGGTGTGATGCTTGACGACAAACTCAGTTTCAGCAAGCACGTTGAATACGCCTGCAAGCGTGCATCAACAGCGATCGCGGCGCTCTCCCGTTTGATGGCCAACAGCTCGCCTGTGCGCTCCAGTAAACGAAGGTTACTGGCAGGAGTGGCAGTTTCGATCCTCAGGTACGGCAGCCCGGTATGGGCGTCGGCACTAAATGTGAAACGCAACGCACAGATGCTGGAGAGTACGCATAGACTGATGTGTCTTCGCGTAATCAGTGCATATCGCACTGTATCGAGGGATGCGGCCTGCGTGGTTGCAAGTATGATGCCTATCGGTCTGATAGTGAAGGAAGACGCGGAGCGCTATAGCATGCGAGGAGACAGGAACGCCCGTAGGGCCTCCAAAGCCACTTCTCTACGCAGATGGCAACAAGAGTGGGACAGCTCAACCAAGGGCAGGTGGACACATCGGCTCATACCTAGGGTCTCGAGTTGGTTAGATAGAGCTCACGTAGAAGTGAACTTCGGCCTGACGCAATTCCTCACAGGTCACGGGTGCTTCAGATGATACCTCCACAGGTTCGGCCACGCGACATCCCCTGTATGTCCTGGCTGCCCAGACGAGATCGAGACGGCTGAACACGTCTTGTTCGCATGTTCCCGTTTCGCGGCTCAAAGGAGTGAGCTACTGGAGGCATGTGGCATGGACACCACACCGGAAAACCTGATCCAGAGAATGTGCCACTGCGTAGAGAACTGGAACGCAGTGTCGACCGCGGCATCCCAAATTGCGAGCATATTGCAGCGGAAATGGAGTGCGGATCAACAACAGGCAGCCGCGACCGCTAGCCGCGTGCAACCGTAGTAGGCTCAAGAGGGATCAGCGAATAAACGTCGGTCCGGGAGAACCTTCTTCGCCGGGAAGCTCTTCGTCGGAGTAGTCTAGATCCATCGTCGGGGACTAGACGAGTAGTACGTAAAACTGCTAGGATCGTCAGGGCGCCTGTGAACCGGAAGTTACCCTCCAGCCGGAATCACTGGACCGACCTCGTCATTCAACTGGTCGATCCCTCGAGAGCAGGATGCTTATCCCCATTCTGCATAAATCTGGGGAGGCCTTCCACCCCGAAGTAATACCTAGCGGTGGTGCCGGGGAGGTAGGGTTGGAGATCCAAGGTGTTTTAGTGGGAGTTCCAATCAACAGTTGGGTAGTCCTGTGGAGAGTCCTACACTCCGTGCGTAAATGCATTTCACCTTGTAAAAAAAAAAGACCACCCTTGCTTGGAGGTTGTGTTGTGCTGTGTGTTGTCGTTGACTGCACGGGCACGTACGCGGAAAATGCGTTGTAAACATATACGGTACACGCACCACCCGAACGCATGCACACGTACGCACTCACGGAAAGTGATTGTGTTGTGTTGTGTAAGTGTGTGTTTACTGTTGTTTACATCGCAACAAGGATATGGTACCACTGAATGATAAACAAATGAGGATACATACGAAACAGGTGAGATTATTGTCGGTTGCAATGTGATGCCACCCGGCAGTGTGGTCCCATGACCAAGACCGAGTGCCATGCAATCAAAGAGCGGGCCACATGCACGCTGCTGCCTACGACGGGGTGGTAGGTCAGCAGTGCACAGTGGTATAGTGTGCAAACCGGGTTACTTGACCAAGTTCCCATCTGTTGTTGATCACATCGACTCAGTGAAGTAAAGTTTTGGGTAAAGTATATGTCGTAAAAAAATATTAAGTGCACAAGTGTTTAAGGTATTCGATTGAAATTGGTGGTGGTAGAGGTTGATTGGTTGGTTGGTTGGTTGATTGAAAACGTATCGATGGCTAACAATACCTAGCAGCGTTGCACATACAGCAAACCGTTTCCGTATACATGCCCGTAGTTAATGTATACAGTGTGTTAACCGTTAACACATATCGATGCGGGCATAGACAGCGAACCGCCCATATACGTCTCCATGGTTGATGGTTCGTACCGAGAGGCATTTTTTTAAATCGTTGTCACGGCTTACTATGGTAAACGAACGTAACGACACATGGTGCGTTTTGGTAGTTTCGGGACGTACTTTCACAACGTGAAGTCCGTTTTGGAAAATCTGCGCAAAAATTTTTTGCTCCATGCAAATGTGACCAAGTGGCAACCGGCCAACCAACGGCTGCATCATGCACGTGCAAAAGCAGCGGAACCACCTTCTACGCTACCATGCTAGGGTTCGCATGGAGGGGTGCCACAAAATGTTCTCGAATTTTTGCAAGATTCACATCCGAATATCAGATCGACATGAAATTTTAAAATTTGGGTAGACCTGAAAAAAAAATTTTTTAGCTGTTAGAGAAAAAATTTTTTTTTTTGGTCCGACATCATCGACATCATCAACAGTCACGCAGTATATATGTACCGTCGGCCGGTGTGCCGTGTCACGTAATGAGACTGGTTAACGCCTATCCATGCAAACACAAACCTCGTAACCGTCCATAGACGTTCCCATAGATCGGCTGCATAGAATGAAGGAATAAAGGAAACAGAAAAAAATTAACCCCCGTCACGCATGCACATCCATGGTACCGTACAAGGCGGTTCGGTCTCTAGCGTACACATCGCTTCGCATTGCGGACGCAGTGACGGAACCGTAGTGTACGTTTCGACTGGTGTGCTGCGTGTGATCGCATTATTTTTTCTCGCTACCTGATAAAGTCGGCCAGTTTTGGCCACCAATCTACCTATAGGGAAAGTTTTGGGTAAAGGTGGTCAGGTGTGTCAAATGTTAACTGTTGACTGTTGTCATATATGCAGTGGCTCGAAAACACCTAACTCACTCGGAAGGCGGTATTTTGGAATTTTTGTCGTGAATACGACTTACTTTACTATGGGGCGCCTTTTCAAAATTAGCCATATGGAAGAATGGGCAGAACTTAATCGTGAATATCTCGACTTGTATTAATGGTAGCAACATAATTCTTTCACCATTTCATCAAAAATATGATCAGGAATTCAGGATAATATTTTGAACAGTGTGCGATAACCACAAACAACTCAAAAATTAAGTTTTCTTAAAATTTGAAAACAACGCGGAAAACACCTTACTTTCGCTTGGGTTTTTCGCGCAAGGACGACGATTTTGAGGTAGTCAGGCACATATCTTCAACTGAATGCGTATAAAAGGGGAACCGTGGTCAAAAATCGATCATTTCTTTTCGTGCGTTCGATGGAAGCAGACGTCGTGGGAGTGGAATCATCAACCAGCAGCGACGGACCAAATTGAGTTCCTCAATTTGGTCCTTGTGAATGCTAGAACCGAATCCCTACAGCATATTGATAATTTCTTTCAATAAATTATGCAAATCCGAAATGAAATAATCGACAATAAAATTCTGTATGCGGCTATTTTTATAGCCGTTAGGACCGCCCATTAGTGAAAAAGCTTTAAACGAAATCACATAAAAGGAAATCTCTTAACAAAAATTCAATCAGTTTGGATTCAATCACCACTGCGAGCAGATGTGTTTTGTGTCGTCTGCACGCTTTCGACAAGAGCGATTACGTCACAGCTGCCAGTCATTAGCATTGGGAAAAAAACAACGGTGGAGAGCATTGCACAATATCAGCCGTTCTAATGGCTCTAAAAGTTTTCTAAAGAACTATTAGGATTTGTTGTTCGCAAATCGTAGGGAAATATCCTCAGTTTACTGCAAATCAAGAATAGTTTGCTTAGATTTGTGCGCTTTCGCTGTGTGAAATTCACAGTAATCGAGATCATGTGAAGCCTTTTTTTGCAAAAAATGTTTTAGAGTTTAATGTCGTAGAGAATTACGCAATTTGACTCTTCTGAATGCTGGAAACGAATCCCTACAGCATATTGATAATTTCTTTCAATAAATTATGCAAATCCGAAATGAAATAATCGACAATAAAATTCTGTATGCGGCTATTTTTATAGCCGTTAGGACCGCCCATTAGTGAAAAAGCTTTAAACGAAATCACATAAAAGGAAATCTCTTAACAAAAATTCAATCAGTTTGGATTCAATCACCACTGCGAGCAGATGTGTTTTGTGTCGTCTGCACGCTTTCGACAAGAGCGATTACGTCACAGCTGCCAGTCATTAGCATTGGGAAAAAAACAACGGTGGAGAGCATTGCACAATATCAGCCGTTCTAATGGCTCTAAAAGTTTTCTAAAGAACTATTAGGATTTGTTGTTCGCAAATCGTAGGGAAATATCCTCAGTTTACTGCAAATCAAGAATAGTTTGCTTAGATTTGTGCGCTTTCGCTGTGTGAAATTCACAGTAATCGAGATCATGTGAAGCCTTTTTTTGCAAAAAATGTTTTAGAGTTTAATGTCGTAGAGAATTACGCAATTTGACTCTTCTGAATGCTGGAAACGAATCCCTACAGCATATTGATAGTTTCTTTCAATAAATTATGCAAATCCGAAATGAAATAATCGACAATAAAATTCTGTATGCGGCTAATTTTATAGCCGTTAGGACCGCCCATTAGTGAAAAAGCTACAAACGAAATCACATAAAAGGAAATCTCTTAACAAAAATTCAATCAGTTTGGATTCAATCGCCACTGCGAGCAGAGGTGTTTTGTGTCGTCTGCACGCTTTCGACAAGAGCGATTACGTCACAGTTGCCAGTCATTAGCATTGGGAAAAAAACAACGGTGGAGAGCATTGCACAATATCAGCCGTTCTAATGGCTCTAAAAGTTTTCTAAAGAACTATTAGGATTTGTTGTTCGCAAATCGTAGGGAAATATCCTCAGTTTACTGCAAATCAAGAACAGTTTGCTCAGATTTGTGCACTTTTCGCTGTGTGAAATTCACAGTAATCGAGATCAAGTGAAGCCTTTTTTTGCAAAAAATGTTTTAGAGTTTAATGTCGTAGAGAATTACGCAATTTGACTCTTCTGAATGCTGGAAACGAATCCCTACAGCATATTGATAGTTTCTTTCAATAAATTATGCAAATCCGAAATTAAATAATCGACAATAAAATTCTGTATGCGGCTATTTTTATAGCCGTTAGGACCGCCCATTAGTGAAAAAGCTACAAACGAAATCACATAAAAGGAAATCTCTTAACAAAAATTCAATCAGTTTGGATTCAATCGCCACTGCGAGCAGAGGTGTTTTGTGTCGTCTGCACGCTTTCGACAAGAGCGATTACGTCACAGCTGCCAGTCATTAGCATTGGGAAAAAAACAACGGTGGAGAGCATTGCACAATATCAGCCGTTCTAATGGCTCTAAAAGTTTTCTAAAGAACTATTAGGATTTGTTGTTCGCAAATCGTAGGGAAATATCCTCAGTTTACTGCAAATCAAGAATAGTTTGCTTAGATTTGTGCGCTTTCGCTGTGTGAAATTCATAGTAATCGAGATCAAGTGAAGCCTTTTTTTTGCGAAAAATGTTCCAGAGTTTAATGTCGTAGAGAATTACGCAATTTGACTCTTCTGAATGCTGGAAACGAATCCCTACAGCATATTGATAGTTTCTTTCAATAAAATATGCAAATCCGAAATGAAATAATCGACATTAAAATTCTGTATGCGGCTATTTTTATAGCCGTTAGGACCGCCCATTAGTGAAAAAGCTACAAACGAAATCAGGTAGAAACAAGCCTCTCAACAAAACTTGAATCAGTTTGGATTGTATCGCCACTGCGAGCAGATGTGTTTTGTGTCGTCTGCACGCTTTCGACAAGAGCGATTACGTCACAGCTGCCAGTCATTAGCATTGGGAAAAAAAACATCGGTGGAGAGCATTGCACAATATCAGCCGTTCTAATGGCTCTAAAAGTTTTCTAAAGAACTATTAGGATTTGTTGTTTGCAAATCGTAGGGAAATATCCTCAGTTTACTGCAAATCAAGAATAGTTTGCTTAGATTTGTGCACTTTTCGCTGTGTGAAATTCACAGTAATCGAGATCAAGTGAAGCTTTCTTTGTTTTTGCGAAAAATGTGAAAAAGGGGAATGCGTGCATAATTCATACAATTGATATTCGGAAGTGTTAAGGAGCATGTCAGTTGTTTTCGTATTCACGACATCCAGTTATGTCTCTGACATTACCCACCCGCCTTTTCTTTTCGAATGCCTGCCTTGCAAGCGCCAACCACGGCACGGTCCACTACGTGTCCGTAGGGTGAGCTCGCATCGGGTGGGTACGCCAGCCGAGCCATGGGACGGTGCACTACGTGTCCGTCAGTGGGCTCTGGTCGAGGGGATAAATTTTCGAACTAGTAGGTCGATGGTCGATCGGTTGGTTACGGATGAAGGAAGCGTGTTCCATCGGTTACGGATGATGGAAGCGTGTTGGAGCCGTTGCATGGGATTATCGTACAATAATTTTGGAATATCTTCCGTCTGACCCATATCTGGGAGCTCAAAATTGGACAGAATGTAGATCAAGTATTACAGAATAAGAATTTTTATATGTGGAGAATGTGTTTTTTGTAGTCGCGAACAACTTTTTTCCATCCACTTATTCGTTCCCATGACCACCTTCACTGATCTCATATTGATCATTGAATATCTTCCGTCTGACCCATATCTGGGAGCTCAAAATTGGACAGAATGTAGATCAAGTATTACAAAATAAGAATTTTGATATGTGGAGAATGTGTTTTTTGTAGTCCCGAACAACTTTTTTCCACCCACTTATTCTTTCTCATGAACATATCCACTGATTTCATATTGATCATCGAATATCTTCCGTCTGACCCATATCTGGGAGCTCAAAATTGGACAGAATGTAGATCAAGTATTACAGAATAAGAATTTTTATATGTGGAGAATGTGTTTTTTGTAGTCACGAGCAACTTTTTTCCACCCACTTATTCTTTCCCATGACCACCTCCACTGATTTCATATTGATCATCGAATATCTTCCGTCTGACCCATATCTGGGAGCTCAAAATTGGACAGAATGTAGATCAAGTATTACAGAATAAGAATTTTTATATGTGGAGAATGTGTTTTTTGTAGTCGCGAACAACTTTTTTCCATCCACTTATTCGTTCCCATGACCACCTCCACTGATTTCATATTGATCATCGAATATCTTCCGTCTGACCCATATCTGGGAGCTCAAAATTGGACAGAATGTAGATCAAGTATTACAGAATAAGAATTTTGATATGTGGAGAATGTGTTTTTTGTAGTCCCGAACAACTTTTTTCCACCCACTTATTCTTTCTCATGAACATATCCACTGATTTCATATTGATCATCGAATATCTTCCGTCTGACCCATATCTGGGAGCTCAAAATTGGACAGAATGTAGATCAAGTATTACAGAATAAGAATTTTTATATGTGGAGAATGTGTTTTTTGTAGTCACGAGCAACTTTTTTCCACCCACTTATTCTTTCCCATGAACATATCCACTGATTTCATATTGATCATCGAATATCTTCCGTCTGACCCATATCTGGGAGCTCAAAATTGGACAGAATGTAGATCAAGTATTACAGAATAAGAATTTTTATATGTGGAGAATGTGTTTTTTGTAGTCACGAGCAACTTTTTTCCACCCACTTATTCTTTCCCATGAACATATCCACTGATTTCATATTGATCATCGAATATCTTCCGTCTGACCCATATCTGGGAGCTCAAAATTGGACAGAATGTAGATCAAGTATTACAGAATAAGAATTTTTATATGTGGAGAATGTGTTTTTTGTAGTCGCGAACAACTTTTTTCCATCCACTTATTCGTTCCCATGACCACCTCCACTGATTTCATATTGATCATCGAATATCTTCCGTCTGACCCATATCTGGGAGCTCAAAATTGGACAGAATGTAGATCAAGTATTACAGAATAAGAATTTTGATATGTGGAGAATGTGTTTTTTGTAGTCCCGAACAACTTTTTTCCACCCACTTATTCTTTCCCATGAACATATCCACTGATTTCATATTGATCATCGAATATCTTCCGTCTGACCCATATCTGGGAGCTCAAAATTGGACAGAATGTAGATCAAGTATTACAGAATAAGAATTTTTATATGTGGAGAATGTGTTTTTTGTAGTCGCGAACAACTTTTTTCCATCCACTTATTCGTTCCCATGACCACCTCCACTGATTTCATATTGATCATCGAATATCTTCCGTCTGACCCATATCTGGGAGCTCAAAATTGGACAGAATGTAGATCAAGTATTACAGAATAAGAATTTTGATATGTGGAGAATGTGTTTTTTGTAGTCCCGAACAACTTTTTTCCACCCACTTATTCTTTCCCATGAACATATCCACTGATTTCATATTGATCATCGAATATCTTCCGTCTGACCCATATCTGGGAGCTAAGAATTGGACAGAATGTAGATCAAGTATTACATAATAAGAATTTTTATATGTGGAGAATGTGTTTTTTGTAGTCGCGAACAACTTTTTTCCATCCACTTATTCGTTCCCATGACCACCTCCACTGATTTCATATTGATCATCGAATATCTTCCGTCTGACCCATATCTGGGAGCTCAAAATTGGACAGAATGTAGATCAAGTATTACAGAATAAGAATTTTGATATGTGGAGAATGTGTTTTTTGTAGTCCCGAACAACTTTTTTCCACCCACTTATTCTTTCCCATGAACATATCCACTGATTTCATATTGATCATCGAATATCTTCCGTCTGACCCATATCTGGGAGCTCAAAATTGGACAGAATGTAGATCAAGTATTACAGAATAAGAATTTTGATATGTGGAGAATGTGTTTTTTGTAGTCCCGAACAACTTTTTTCCACCCACTTATTCTTTCCCATGAACATATCCACTGATTTCATATTGATCATCGAATATCTTCCGTCTGACCCATATCTGGGAGCTCAAAATTGGACAGAATGTAGATCAAGTATTACAGAATAAGAATTTTGATATGTGGAGAATGTGTTTTTTGTAGTCCCGAACAACTTTTTTCCACCCACTTATTCTTTCCCATGACCACCTCCACTGATTTCATATTGATCATCGAATATCTTCCGTCTGACCCATATCTGGGAGCTCAAAATTGGACAGAATGTAGATCAAGTATTACAGAATAAGAATTTTGATATGTGGAGAATGTGTTTTTTGTAGTCGCGAACAACTTTTTTCCATCCACTTATTCTTTCCCATGACCACCTCCACTGATTTCATATTGATCATCGAATATCTTCCGTCTGACCCATATCTGGGAGCTCAAAATTGGACAGAATGTAGATCAAGTATTACAGAATAAGAATTTTTATATGTGGAGAATGTGTTTTTTGTAGTCGCGAACAACTTTTTTCCATCCACTTATTCGTTCCCATGACCACCTCCACTGATTTCATATTGATCATCGAATATCTTCCGTCTGACCCATATCTGGGAGCTCAAAATTGGACAGAATGTAGATCAAGTATTACAGAATAAGAATTTTGATATGTGGAGAATGTGTTTTTTGTAGTCGCGAACAACTTTTTTCCATCCACTTATTCTTTCCCATGACCACCTCCACTGATTTCATATTGATCATCGAATATCTTCCGTCTGACCCATATCTGGGAGCTCAAAATTGGACAGAATGTAGATCAAGTATTACAGAATAAGAATTTTTATATGTGGAGAATGTGTTTTTTGTAGTCGCGAACAACTTTTTTCCATCCACTTATTCGTTCCCATGACCACCTCCACTGATTTCATATTGATCATCGAATATCTTCCGTCTGACCCATATCTGGGAGCTCAAAATTGGACAGAATGTAGATCAAGTATTACAGAATAAGTATTTTGATATGTGGAGAATGTGTTTTTTGTAGTCCCGAACAACTTTTTTCCATCCACTTATTCTTTCCCATGACCACCTCCACTGATTTCATATTGATCATCGAATATCTTCCGTCTGACCCATATCTGGGAGCTAAAAATTGGACAGAATGTAGATCAAGTATTACATAATAAGAATTTTTATATGTGGAGAATGTGTTTTTTGTAGTCGCGAACAACTTTTTTCCATCCACTTATTCGTTCCCATGACCACCTCCACTGATTTCATATTGATCATCGAATATCTTCCGTCTGACCCATATCTGGGAGCTCAAAATTGGACAGAATGTAGATCAAGTATTACAGAATAAGAATTTTGATATGTGGAGAATGTGTTTTTTGTAGTCCCGAACAACTTTTTTCCACCCACTTATTCTTTCCCATGAACATATCCACTGATTTCATATTGATCATCGAATATCTTCCGTCTGACCCATATCTGGGAGCTCAAAATTGGACAGAATGTAGATCAAGTATTACAGAATAAGAATTTTGATATGTGGAGAATGTGTTTTTTGTAGTCCCGAACAACTTTTTTCCACCCACTTATTCTTTCCCATGACCACCTCCACTGATTTCATATTGATCATCGAATATCTTCCGTCTGACCCATATCTGGGAGCTCAAAATTGGACAGAATGTAGATCAAGTATTACAGAATAAGAATTTTGATATGTGGAGAATGTGTTTTTTGTAGTCCCGAACATAATTTTTCATTTTTGATTTGGTGGGGGAAATCCGGCTTAGTTAAAGAAATCACAAGAAGATGGCGTTTCGATAGAGCCGTTGCATGGGATTATCGTACAATAATTTTGGAATATCTTCCGTCTGACCCATATCTGGGAGCTCAAAATTGTACAGAATGTAATCAAGTATTGCAGAATAAGAATTTTGATATGTGGAGAATGTGTTTTTTGTAGTCCCGAATAACTTTTTTCCATCCACTTATACTTTCCCATGACCACCTCCACTGATTTCATATTGATCATCGAATATCTTCCGTCTGACCCATATCTGGGAGCTCAAAATTGGACAGAATGTAGATCAAGTATTACAGAATAAGAATTTTGATATGTGGAGAATGTGTTTTTTGTAGTCGCGAACAACTTTTTTCCATCCACTTATTCGTTCCCATGACCACCTCCACGGATTTCATATTGATCATCGAATATCTTCTGTCTGACCCATATCTGGGAGCTCAAAATTGGACAGAATGTAGATCAAGTATTACAGAATAAGAATTTTGATATGTGGAGAATGTGTTTTTTGTAGTCCCGAACAACTTTTTTCCACCCACTTATTCTTTCCCATGACCACCTCCACTGATTTCATATTGATCATCGAATATCTTCCGTCTGACCCATATCTGGGAGCTCAAAATTGGACAGAATGTAGATCAAGTATTACAGAATAAGAATTTTGATATGTGGAGAATGTGTTTTTTGTAGTCCCGAACATAATTTTTCATTTTTGATTTGGTGGGGGAAATCCGGCTTAGTTAAAGAAATCACAAGAAGATGGCGTTTCGATAGAGCCGTTGCATGGGATTATCGTACAATAATTTTGAAATATCTTCCGTCTGACCCATATCTGGGAGCTCAAAATTGTACAGAATGTAGATCAAGTATTGCAGAATAAGAATTTTGATATGTGGAGAATGTGTTTTTTGTAGTCCCGAATAACTTTTTTCCATCCACTTATACTTTCCCATGACCACCTCCACTGATTTCATATTGATCATCGAATATCTTCCGTCTGACCCATATCTGGGAGCTCAAAATTGGACAGAATGTAGATCAAGTATTACAGAATAAGAATTTTGATATGTGGAGAATGTGTTTTTTGTAGTCCCGAACAACTTTTTTCCACCCACTTATTCTTTCCCATGAACATATCCACTGATTTCATATTGATCATCGAATATCTTCCGTCTGACCCATATCTGGGAGCTCAAAATTGGACAGAATGTAGATCAAGTATTACAGAATAAGAATTTTGATATGTGGAGAATGTGTTTTTTGTAGTCGCGAACAACTTTTTTCCATCCACTTATTCGTTCCCATGACCACCTCCACGGATTTCATATTGATCATCGAATATCTTCTGTCTGACCCATATCTGGGAGCTCAAAATTGGACAGAATGTAGATCAAGTATTACAGAATAAGAATTTTGATATGTGGAGAATGTGTTTTTTGTAGTCCCGAACAACTTTTTTCCACCCACTTATTCTTTCCCATGACCACCTCCACTGATTTCATATTGATCATCGAATATCTTCCGTCTGACCCATATCTGGGAGCTCAAAATTGGACAGAATGTAGATCAAGTATTACAGAATAAGAATTTTGATATGTGGAGAATGTGTTTTTTGTAGTCCCGAACAACTATTTTCCACCCACTTATTCTTTCCCATGAACATATCCACTGATTTCATATTGATCATCGAATATCTTCCGTCTGACCCATATCTGGGAGCTCAAAATTGGACAGAATGTAGATCAAGTATTACAGAATAAGAATTTTGATATGTGGAGAATGTGTTTTTTGTAGTCCCGAACAACTTTTTTCCACCCACTTATTCTTTCCCATGAACATATCCACTGATTTCATATTGATCATCGAATATCTTCCGTCTGACCCATATCTGGGAGCTCAAAATTGGACAGAATGTAGATCAAGTATTACAGAATAAGAATTTTGATATGTGGAGAATGTGTTTTTTGTAGTCCCGAACAACTTTTTTCCACCCACTTATTCTTTCCCATGAACATATCCACTGATTTCATATTGATCATCGAATATCTTCCGTCTGACCCATATCTGGGAGCTCAAAATTGGACAGAATGTAGATCAAGTATTACAGAATAAAAATTTTGATATGTGGAGAATGTGTTTTTTGTAGTCCCGAACAACTTTTTTCCACCCACTTATTCTTTCCCATGACCACCTCCACTGATTTCATATTGATCATCGAATATCTTCCGTCTGACCCATATCTGGGAGCTCAAAATTGGACAGAATGTAGATCAAGTATTACAGAATAAGAATTTTGATATGTGGAGAATGTGTTTTTTGTAGTCCCGAACATAATTTTTCATTTTTGATTTGGTGGGGGAAATCCGGCTTAGTTAAAGAAATCACAAGAAGATGGCGTTTCGATAGAGCCGTTGCATGGGATTATCGTACAATAATTTTGGAATATCTTCCGTCTGACCCATATCTGGGAGCTCAAAATTGTACAGAATGTAATCAAGTATTGCAGAATAAGAATTTTGATATGTGGAGAATGTGTTTTTTGTAGTCCCGAATAACTTTTTTCCATCCACTTATACTTTCCCATGACCACCTCCACTGATTTCATATTGATCATCGAATATCTTCCGTCTGACCCATATCTGGGAGCTCAAAATTGGACAGAATGTAGATCAAGTATTACAGAATAAGAATTTTGATATGTGGAGAATGTGTTTTTTGTAGTCCCGAACAACTTTTTTCCACCCACTTATTCTTTCCCATGAACATATCCACTGATTTCATATTGATCATCGAATATCTTCCGTCTGACCCATATCTGGGAGCTCAAAATTGGACAGAATGTAGATCAAGTATTACAGAATAAGAATTTTGATATGTGGAGAATGTGTTTTTTGTAGTCGCGAACAACTTTTTTCCATCCACTTATTCGTTCCCATGACCACCTTCACGGATTTCATATTGATCATCGAATATCTTCTGTCTGACCCATATCTGGGAGCTCAAAATTGGACAGAATGTAGATCAAGTATTACAGAATAAGAATTTTGATATGTGGAGAATGTGTTTTTTGTAGTCCCGAACAACTTTTTTCCACCCACTTATTCTTTCCCATGACCACCTCCACTGATTTCATATTGATCATCGAATATCTTCCGTCTGACCCATATCTGGGAGCTCAAAATTGGACAGAATGTAGATCAAGTATTACAGAATAAGAATTTTGATATGTGGAGAATGTGTTTTTTGTAGTCCCGAACATAATTTTTCATTTTTGATTTGGTGGGGGAAATCCGGCTTAGTTAAAGAAATCACAAGAAGATGGCGTTTCGATAGAGCCGTTGCATGGGATTATCGTACAATAATTTTGGAATATCTTCCGTCTGACCCATATCTGGGAGCTCAAAATTGTACAGAATGTAATCAAGTATTGCAGAATAAGAATTTTGATATGTGGAGAATGTGTTTTTTGTAGTCCCGAATAACTTTTTTCCATCCACTTATACTTTCCCATGACCACCTCCACTGATTTCATATTGATCATCGAATATCTTCCGTCTGACCCATATCTGGGAGCTCAAAATTGGACAGAATGTAGATCAAGTATTACAGAATAAGAATTTTGATATGTGGAGAATGTGTTTTTTGTAGTCCCGAACAACTTTTTTCCACCCACTTATTCTTTCCCATGAACATATCCACTGATTTCATATTGATCATCGAATATCTTCCGTCTGACCCATATCTGGGAGCTCAAAATTGGACAGAATGTAGATCAAGTATTACAGAATAAGAATTTTTATATGTGGAGAATGTGTTTTTTGTAGTCGCGAACAACTTTTTTCCATCCACTTATTCGTTCCCATGACCACCTCCACTGATTTCATATTGATCATCGAATATCTTCCGTCTGACCCATATCTGGGAGCTCAAAATTGGACAGAATGTAGATCAAGTATTACAGAATAAGAATTTTTATATGTGGAGAATGTGTTTTTTGTAGTCCCGAACAACTTTTTTCCATCCACTTATACTTTCCCATGACCACCTCCACTGATTTCATATTGATCATCGAATATCTTCCGTCTGACCCATATCTGGGAGCTCAAAATTGGACAGAATGTAGATCAAGTATTACAGAATAAGAATTTTGATATGTGGAGAATGTGTTTTTTGTAGTCCCGAACAGAATTTTTCATTTTTGATTTGGTGGGGGAAATCCGGCTTAGTTAAAGAAATCACAAGAAGATGGCGTTTCGATAGAGCCGTTGCATGGGATTATCGTACAATAATTTTGGAATATCTTCCGTCTGACCCATATCTGGGAGCTCAAAATTGTACAGAATGTAATCAAGTATTGCAGAATAAGAATTTTGATATGTGGAGAATGTGTTTTTTGTAGTCCCGAATAACTTTTTTCCATCCACTTATACTTTCCCATGACCACCTCCACTGATTTCATATTGATCATCGAATATCTTCCGTCTGACCCATATCTGGGAGCTCAAAATTGGACAGAATGTAGATCAAGTATTACAGAATAAGAATTTTGATATGTGGAGAATGTGTTTTTTGTAGTCCCGAACAACTTTTTTCCACCCACTTATTCTTTCCCATGAACATATCCACTGATTTCATATTGATCATCGAATATCTTCCGTCTGACCCATATCTGGGAGCTCAAAATTGGACAGAATGTAGATCAAGTATTACAGAATAAGAATTTTTATATGTGGAGAATGTGTTTTTTGTAGTCGCGAACAACTTTTTTCCATCCACTTATTCGTTCCCATGACCACCTCCACTGATTTCATATTGATCATCGAATATCTTCCGTCTGACCCATATCTGGGAGCTCAAAATTGGACAGAATGTAGATCAAGTATTACAGAATAAGAATTTTGATATGTGGAGAATGTGTTTTTTGTAGTCCCGAACAACTTTTTTCCATCCACTTATACTTTCCCATGACCACCTCCACTGATTTCATATTGATCATCGAATATCTTCCGTCTGACCCATATCTGGGAGCTCAAAATTGGACAGAATGTAGATCAAGTATTACAGAATAAGAATTTTGATATGTGGAGAATGTGTTTTTTGTAGTCGCGAACAACTTTTTTCCATCCACTTATTCTTTCCCATGACCACCTCCACTGATTTCATATTGATCATCGAATATCTTCCGTCTGACCCATATCTGGGAGCTCAAAATTGGACAGAATGTAGATCAAGTATTACAGAATAAGAATTTTGATATGTGGAGAATGTGTTTTTTGTAGTCCCGAACAACTTTTTTCCACCCACTTATTCTTTCCCATGAACATATCCACTGATTTCATATTGATCATCGAATATCTTCCGTCTGACCCATATCTGGGAGCTCAAAATTGGACAGAATGTAGATCAAGTATTACAGAATAAGAATTTTGATATGTGGAGAATGTGTTTTTTGTAGTCGCGAACAACTTTTTTCCATCCACTTATACTTTCCCATGACCACCTCCACTGATTTTATATTGATCATTAAATATCTTCCGTCTGACCCATATCTGGGAGCTCAAAATTGGACAGAATGTAGATCAAGTATTACAGAATAAGAATTTTGATATGTGGAGAATGTGTTTTTTGTAGTCGCGAACAACTTTTTTCCATCCACTTATTCTTTCCCATGACCACCTCCACTGATTTCATATTGATCATCGAATATCTTCCGTCTGACCCATATCTGGGAGCTCAAAATTGGACAGAATGTAGATCAAGTATTACAGAATAAGAATTTTTATATGTGGAGAATGTGTTTTTTGTAGTCGCGAACAACTTTTTTCCATCCACTTATTCGTTCCCATGACCACCTCCACTGATTTCATATTGATCATCGAATATCTTCCGTCTGACCCATATCTGGGAGCTCAAAATTGGACAGAATGTAGATCAAGTATTACAGAATAAGAATTTTGATATGTGGAGAATGTGTTTTTTGTAGTCGCGAACAACTTTTTTCCATCCACTTATACTTTCCCATGACCACCTCCACTGATTTTATATTGATCATTAAATATCTTCCGTCTGACCCATATCTGGGAGCTCAAAATTGGACAGAATGTAGATCAAGTATTACAGAATAAGAATTTTGATATGTGGAGAATGTGTTTTTTGTAGTCCCGAACAACTTTTTTCCATCCACTTATACTTTCCCATGACCACCTCCACTGATTTCATATTGATCATCGAATATCTTCCGTCTGACCCATATCTGGGAGCTCAAAATTGGACAGAATGTAGATCAAGTATTATAGAATAAGAATTTTAATATGTGGAGAATGTGTTTTTTGTAGTCCCGAACAACTTTTTTCCATCCACTTATTCGTTCCCATGACCACCTCCACTGATTTCATATTGATCATCGAATATCTTCCGTCTGACCCATATCTGGGAGCTCAAAATTGGACAGAATGTAGATCAAGTATTACAGAATAAGAATTTTGATATGTGGAGAATGTGTTTTTTGTAGTCGCGAACAACTTTTTTCCATCCACTTATTCTTTCCCATGACCACCTCCACTGATTTCATATTGATCATCGAATATCTTCCGTCTGACCCATATCTGGGAGCTCAAAATTGGACAGAATGTAGATCAAGTATTACAGAATAAGAATTTTTATATGTGGAGAATGTGTTTTTTGTAGTCGCGAACAACTTTTTTCCATCCACTTATTCGTTCCCATGACCACCTCCACTGATTTCATATTGATCATCGAATATCTTCCGTCTGACCCATATCTGGGAGCTCAAAATTGGACAGAATGTAGATCAAGTATTACAGAATAAGAATTTTGATATGTGGAGAATGTGTTTTTTGTAGTCGCGAACAACTTTTTTCCATCCACTTATTCTTTCCCATGACCACCTCCACTGATTTCATATTGATCATCGAATATCTTCCGTCTGACCCATATCTGGGAGCTCAAAATTGGACAGAATGTAGATCAAGTATTACAGAATAAGAATTTTTATATGTGGAGAATGTGTTTTTTGTAGTCGCGAACAACTTTTTTCCATCCACTTATTCGTTCCCATGACCACCTCCACTGATTTCATATTGATCATCGAATATCTTCCGTCTGACCCATATCTGGGAGCTCAAAATTGGACAGAATGTAGATCAAGTATTACAGAATAAGAATTTTGATATGTGGAGAATGTGTTTTTTGTAGTCGCGAACAACTTTTTTCCATCCACTTATACTTTCCCATGACCACCTCCACTGATTTTATATTGATCATTAAATATCTTCCGTCTGACCCATATCTGGGAGCTCAAAATTGGACAGAATGTAGATCAAGTATTACAGAATAAGAATTTTGATATGTGGAGAATGTGTTTTTTGTAGTCCCGAACAACTTTTTTCCATCCACTTATACTTTCCCATGACCACCTCCACTGATTTCATATTGATCATCGAATATCTTCCGTCTGACCCATATCTGGGAGCTCAAAATTGGACAGAATGTAGATCAAGTATTACAGAATAAGAATTTTAATATGTGGAGAATGTGTTTTTTGTAGTCCCGAACAACTTTTTTCCATCCACTTATTCTTTCCCATGACCACCTCCACTGATTTCATATTGTTCATTGAATATCTTCCGACTGACCCATATCTGGGAGCTCAAAATTGTACAGAATGTAATCAAGTATTGCAGAATAAGAATTTTGATATGTGGAGAATGTGTTTTTTGTAGTCCCGAATAACTTTTTTCCATCCACTTATACTTTCCCATGACCACCTCCACTGATTTCATATTGATCATCGAATATCTTCCGTCTGACCCATATCTGGGAGCTCAAAATTGGACAGAATGTAGATCAAGTATTACAGAATAAGAATTTTGATATGTGGAGAATGTGTTTTTTGTAGTCCCGAACAACTTTTTTCCACCCACTTATTCTTTCCCATGAACATATCCACTGATTTCATATTGATCATCGAATATCTTCCGTCTGACCCATATCTGGGAGCTCAAAATTGGACAGAATGTAGATCAAGTATTACAGAATAAGAATTTTTATATGTGGAGAATGTGTTTTTTGTAGTCGCGAACAACTTTTTTCCATCCACTTATTCGTTCCCATGACCACCTCCACTGATTTCATATTGATCATCGAATATCTTCCGTCTGACCCATATCTGGGAGCTCAAAATTGGACAGAATGTAGATCAAGTATTACAGAATAAGAATTTTGATATGTGGAGAATGTGTTTTTTGTAGTCCCGAACAACTTTTTTCCATCCACTTATACTTTCCCATGACCACCTCCACTGATTTCATATTGATCATCGAATATCTTCCGTCTGACCCATATCTGGGAGCTCAAAATTGGACAGAATGTAGATCAAGTATTACAGAATAAGAATTTTGATATGTGGAGAATGTGTTTTTTGTAGTCGCGAACAACTTTTTTCCATCCACTTATTCTTTCCCATGACCACCTCCACTGATTTCATATTGATCATCGAATATCTTCCGTCTGACCCATATCTGGGAGCTCAAAATTGGACAGAATGTAGATCAAGTATTACAGAATAAGAATTTTGATATGTGGAGAATGTGTTTTTTGTAGTCCCGAACAACTTTTTTCCACCCACTTATTCTTTCCCATGAACATATCCACTGATTTCATATTGATCATCGAATATCTTCCGTCTGACCCATATCTGGGAGCTCAAAATTGGACAGAATGTAGATCAAGTATTACAGAATAAGAATTTTGATATGTGGAGAATGTGTTTTTTGTAGTCGCGAACAACTTTTTTCCATCCACTTATACTTTCCCATGACCACCTCCACTGATTTTATATTGATCATTAAATATCTTCCGTCTGACCCATATCTGGGAGCTCAAAATTGGACAGAATGTAGATCAAGTATTACAGAATAAGAATTTTGATATGTGGAGAATGTGTTTTTTGTAGTCGCGAACAACTTTTTTCCATCCACTTATTCTTTCCCATGACCACCTCCACTGATTTCATATTGATCATCGAATATCTTCCGTCTGACCCATATCTGGGAGCTCAAAATTGGACAGAATGTAGATCAAGTATTACAGAATAAGAATTTTTATATGTGGAGAATGTGTTTTTTGTAGTCGCGAACAACTTTTTTCCATCCACTTATTCGTTCCCATGACCACCTCCACTGATTTCATATTGATCATCGAATATCTTCCGTCTGACCCATATCTGGGAGCTCAAAATTGGACAGAATGTAGATCAAGTATTACAGAATAAGAATTTTGATATGTGGAGAATGTGTTTTTTGTAGTCGCGAACAACTTTTTTCCATCCACTTATACTTTCCCATGACCACCTCCACTGATTTTATATTGATCATTAAATATCTTCCGTCTGACCCATATCTGGGAGCTCAAAATTGGACAGAATGTAGATCAAGTATTACAGAATAAGAATTTTGATATGTGGAGAATGTGTTTTTTGTAGTCCCGAACAACTTTTTTCCATCCACTTATACTTTCCCATGACCACCTCCACTGATTTCATATTGATCATCGAATATCTTCCGTCTGACCCATATCTGGGAGCTCAAAATTGGACAGAATGTAGATCAAGTATTATAGAATAAGAATTTTAATATGTGGAGAATGTGTTTTTTGTAGTCCCGAACAACTTTTTTCCATCCACTTATTCGTTCCCATGACCACCTCCACTGATTTCATATTGATCATCGAATATCTTCCGTCTGACCCATATCTGGGAGCTCAAAATTGGACAGAATGTAGATCAAGTATTACAGAATAAGAATTTTGATATGTGGAGAATGTGTTTTTTGTAGTCGCGAACAACTTTTTTCCATCCACTTATTCTTTCCCATGACCACCTCCACTGATTTCATATTGATCATCGAATATCTTCCGTCTGACCCATATCTGGGAGCTCAAAATTGGACAGAATGTAGATCAAGTATTACAGAATAAGAATTTTTATATGTGGAGAATGTGTTTTTTGTAGTCGCGAACAACTTTTTTCCATCCACTTATTCGTTCCCATGACCACCTCCACTGATTTCATATTGATCATCGAATATCTTCCGTCTGACCCATATCTGGGAGCTCAAAATTGGACAGAATGTAGATCAAGTATTACAGAATAAGAATTTTGATATGTGGAGAATGTGTTTTTTGTAGTCGCGAACAACTTTTTTCCATCCACTTATTCTTTCCCATGACCACCTCCACTGATTTCATATTGATCATCGAATATCTTCCGTCTGACCCATATCTGGGAGCTCAAAATTGGACAGAATGTAGATCAAGTATTACAGAATAAGAATTTTTATATGTGGAGAATGTGTTTTTTGTAGTCGCGAACAACTTTTTTCCATCCACTTATTCGTTCCCATGACCACCTCCACTGATTTCATATTGATCATCGAATATCTTCCGTCTGACCCATATCTGGGAGCTCAAAATTGGACAGAATGTAGATCAAGTATTACAGAATAAGAATTTTGATATGTGGAGAATGTGTTTTTTGTAGTCGCGAACAACTTTTTTCCATCCACTTATACTTTCCCATGACCACCTCCACTGATTTTATATTGATCATTAAATATCTTCCGTCTGACCCATATCTGGGAGCTCAAAATTGGACAGAATGTAGATCAAGTATTACAGAATAAGAATTTTGATATGTGGAGAATGTGTTTTTTGTAGTCCCGAACAACTTTTTTCCATCCACTTATACTTTCCCATGACCACCTCCACTGATTTCATATTGATCATCGAATATCTTCCGTCTGACCCATATCTGGGAGCTCAAAATTGGACAGAATGTAGATCAAGTATTACAGAATAAGAATTTTAATATGTGGAGAATGTGTTTTTTGTAGTCCCGAACAACTTTTTTCCATCCACTTATTCTTTCCCATGACCACCTCCACTGATTTCATATTGTTCATTGAATATCTTCCGACTGACCCATATCTGGGAGCTCAAAATTGGACAGAATGTAGATCAAGTATTACAGAATAAGAATTTTAATATGTGGAGAATGTGTTTTTTGTAGTCCCGAACAACTTTTTTCCATCCACTTATTCGTTCCCATGACCACCTCCACTGATTTCATATTGATCATCGAATATCTTCCGTCTGACCCATATCTGGGAGCTCAAAATTGGACAGAATGTAGATCAAGTATTACAGAATAAGAATTTTAATATGTGGAGAATGTGTTTTTTGTAGTCCCGAACAACTTTTTTCCATCCACTTATTCGTTCCCATGACCACCTCCACTGATTTCATATTGATCATCGAATATCTTCCGTCTGACCCATATCTGGGAGCTCAAAATTGGACAGAATGTAGATCAAGTATTACAGAATAAGAATTTTGATATGTGGAGAATGTGTTTTTTGTAGTCGCGAACAACTTTTTTCCATCCACTTATTCTTTCCCATGACCACCTCCACTGATTTCATATTGATCATCGAATATCTTCCGTCTGACCCATATCTGGGAGCTCAAAATTGGACAGAATGTAGATCAAGTATTACAGAATAAGAATTTTTATATGTGGAGAATGTGTTTTTTGTAGTCGCGAACAACTTTTTTCCATCCACTTATTCGTTCCCATGACCACCTCCACTGATTTCATATTGATCATCGAATATTTTCCGTCTGACCCATATCTGGGAGCTCAAAATTGGACAGAATGTAGATCAAGTATTACAGAATAAGAATTTTGATATGTGGAGAATGTGTTTTTTGTAGTCGCGAACAACTTTTTTCCATCCACTTATTCTTTCCCATGACCACCTCCACTGATTTCATATTGATCATCGAATATCTTCCGTCTGACCCATATCTGGGAGCTCAAAATTGGACAGAATGTAGATCAAGTATTACAGAATAAGAATTTTGATATGTGGAGAATGTGTTTTTTGTAGTCGCGAACAACTTTTTTCCATCCACTTATTCGTTCCCATGACCACCTCCACTGATTTCATATTGATCATCGAATATCTTCCGTCTGACCCATATCTGGGAGCTCAAAATTGGACAGAATGTAGATCAAGTATTACAGAATAAGAATTTTGATATGTGGAGAATGTGTTTTTTGTAGTCGCGAACAACTTTTTTCCATCCACTTATACTTTCCCATGACCACCTCCACTGATTTTATATTGATCATTAAATATCTTCCGTCTGACCCATATCTGGGAGCTCAAAATTGGACAGAATGTAGATCAAGTATTACAGAATAAGAATTTTGATATGTGGAGAATGTGTTTTTTGTAGTCCCGAACAACTTTTTTCCATCCACTTATACTTTCCCATGACCACCTCCACTGATTTCATATTGATCATCGAATATCTTCCGTCTGACCCATATCTGGGAGCTCAAAATTGGACAGAATGTAGATCAAGTATTACAGAATAAGAATTTTAATATGTGGAGAATGTGTTTTTTGTAGTCCCGAACAACTTTTTTCCATCCACTTATTCTTTCCCATGACCACCTCCACTGATTTCATATTGTTCATTGAATATCTTCCGACTGACCCATATCTGGGAGCTCAAAATTGGACATAATGCTGATTAAGTATCATAGAATGAGGATATTTCTGGGTAGAAAATATTTTTTTAATGGTAGCGGGCGTATTTTTTCACATTAACCTTTTTTTTGTTAGGATTAATACATTTGTTTGCATACTTACCGATAAATTTGCAACATCTGCGAAATTGAAATAACGAGTAGGTGTCATACAATATTGATTAAATGTGATTTATTATCTTTCTATTATACGGCACAGTGAAACTGCGAATCGAAGTATGTTCGTACGTATGGTAGATTTATAAAGTTATTAAATATAAACACGCTTGTAGTTATGTTTATTTACTCGAGAATTTATTTTCTGGTTTTAATAATTGTTCAACATACTGATAAAATTCATTAAAAGGACCATTAGGTGGCGCATCGACAACGATTTAAATTAATTTTTACTGAATACCTCCCTTAGCTGGTGGGGGAAATCCCAGCTTTTATTTATCAGAGGTAGGTGGCGCTTCGGTAGCTGTTTAGCAGGTATTCTCCTGAAAAGGTTCTTGTCTCGGACTGGTGGTTCAGCCAGCAGGTGGGCCGTTTCACGGCGGTGACTCTTCCGCCGGGGAGAGGATTTGCTTACTTTCATTCTGTTTTTTGTTGATTTTTCATTACTGTTTGTGTGCGAGATTTGAAACTTTTGTAAACTTGGTAAATATAGTTGATGGATTAACTCAGCTGTTTTTCAAAGAAGGGCGAATCTAACATTGACAACAAATGGAATAAAAGAACATCGATGAATGTTTCGACTTTCGAGTTTCAAATCCTATTTAGAAATATTCTGAGATCAATTTGAAATTGTTGGTTTATCTTTAAAATGCAAACAAATTTTAACACTTTCCTTCTATATCCACTGCATGCTTCTGTGGCTCAGTCGATTAACTATATAAATCAACAGATTTAAGTTTTAAGACTGACATAAATTATGCATCTAGAACAATAACACTGCTGAATATGCCCTAAGGTTCAGATTTTTGTAGAATCCGATTGTTTTTTGCGAAATTGCAGGATTTTTAAGTATTTATTGGAAGAAGAGCGTAACTCGATTTGTTTTTTTTTGTCAGATTCGCCCTTCTTTGAAAAAATGCTGAACTATGGTTTTAAGCCAGTCAAAAGACTACAAACAAAAAATATCATTGATACACGAAGAACATAACTAATCTAACAATAAGTATCTCGAAAAAAGAAAAATTGAGTCAATCACATTCTACTTTTAATTAAATCTATACAATCCAACAAATGAGCAAACATCCCGTAAAAAAATAAATCATTGATTTTACATCATAAACAATTGATTCACAATTAAATCTATTGGTTACAATACATTTTATTGTATTTTGACAAGATAGTTTTCATTTCCAACCATTCAATATATTGTTTCGACGATTCTACAATTGAATTTATTGTACACGTGGTGTTTCAAACAATATGCAAACTGTACATTTGATTGTTTTCCAAGAAAACATGTATGAGAAAATTGTATGATTTGAATTGTTACGATACTTAACAACCTATACATGCTATTGTAAAAAGCATGTTCACAATTTATTGAATAGTGTATAACAATACATTAAAATAGTTTTCAATGGTCAAAGCAAAATTGTGGAAGGTTTTGTAACAGCAAATCGTATTGTTTTTCTACAATATTTTTTATTCGGGATAACTCAATATTTATCAGTTTTTCAAAGAAGAGCGAATCTTAGAGCAAATTCAGCAGCTATTCAAGTATCTATTTTCTACGAAAAACTACAAGGATCAGCCCTGGGGTTGTTCGAGCCGTTGATGTGGAACAAGGCAACCAAAATTTCTAATGATCGATATTTCCAACTAATCGTCACACTTTTGAATCCGCAAATGCACAAGAGTCTGCTTAGATTGATCCTTATTAGGAACCAACACCGAACACGCGAACCCAGAATATAGACTCTAATAGTCGTGATTTGTATTTGTTTTGTAGCCGACGAAATTACATCAATAGTCTAAA
This sequence comes from Malaya genurostris, assembly GCF_030247185.1. Lineage (NCBI taxonomy): Eukaryota > Metazoa > Arthropoda > Insecta > Diptera > Culicidae > Malaya > Malaya genurostris. The sequence continues at coordinate 15,982,731 of NC_080570.1, forward strand.
TGTATGCAATTATATGTTTGTACATGCTTGCGATACGGATATCGATATTTAAGCTTCTCTTCGCCAAGCTTGTGTTCAAGTTTTGTATGCAAGCAGTTATTTTTATAGCGTTTCTCTACCATTACTATCCTTCTGCGATTTCGGTTGAAGCGATAAACTTTATCTCATTATCAATCGAGTTCATCTTATATAAATTAGAAATTAATTTTTTCTTTTTTTTCTTTTTGCGATATTCTCCTAACCAGAGATCATTTTTTTTTGTAGAAACAGACAATGAAAATTATAGAATGATAGTACTCAAGGGAGAGCAAGGATGTGAAAATATAGAACGGAAAAATGAGACGTGACAGAGGGTCATTTAAGCAAGCAGAAATCTTCTAGTAACTTAACTTTTACCTTCTACCTGAGGAGTTGGGCTTAGGCATCTGAACAATGCGAATCACCCAAGTCTCTGGTATGTCGGAAAGTAGTGATAAAGGTCTTTTACCATTTACTATCCGAACCGGCAAAAGAAAAGTTACCAGAAGTTGTCACTTTCTACTTGCGACGGCATGATTCGCATTGTTCAGATGCCTAAGCCCAACTCCTCTGGTAGAAGGTAAAAGTTAAGTTACTAGAAGATTTCTGCTTGCTTAAATGACCCTCTGTCACGTCTCATTTTTCCGTTCTATATTTTCACATCCTTGCTCTCCCTTGAGTACTATCATTCTATAATTTTCATTGTCTGTTTCTACAAAAAAAAATGATCTCTGGTTAGGAGAATATCGCAAAAAGAAAAAAGAAATATTGACTACTAAACTTAGTCGTTAAAAAAGAAAAAGATTAGAAATTAATCTTATGCACTCAAAATTTACCCTTGGGTAGATGTCATTTTCTCAGGCGAAACGACATAACATGGAATTTCATCCGATCTTGCATGACACAAGATCAAAGCATACCAGTTAAAGCTTCAAATCGTTTTATGGCCAGTGCTGGAAACGGTCCCTTCACGTGACAGTTTTAAGTGAAATTCCTATGTTGGTACCTAAAACTGTATATGTTTACTTTGAATGTCGTGTGCTGGAAACTTTCATGTTGCCTACTATTCGGGCTGTCGCACATGAATGTCGCACGAACCATACAGATGAAAGTCGCATGTGACAGTCATAAGCGAGCGCTTCATGAATGTAGTGGCGACAGTCTTACTCGTGTTGGAAGATGAATGTAACGAAAGAATGATAGTCCTCAATAGAATCGGCTGCATTTTGTCTTCGGTACGAATTTCATTTCTGGCAATAAACTTTCATGAAGAAATCCAAAACGCCGTCATTAGTGATAGTTTTCATCTCGATACTGTTCCATGAAATGGTCAAATTTCATACCATTATTGCAAAAGGAGAACGTCAATGTCAATGAAAAAGCGCGGGTTAGGGTTGTCAATCAACGAAAATTCTCAATTTAAAAAAAAACATGAATTAAATGGAAAAAGAAGTGAATATTAATCGAAAATCACAACATTTAAACATTTACTAGATGCATAGGGTTGTCAACTGGCGCCAATTTTCAATTTTTGAAAAAAAAAAATGTAAAATAGCAATAAATGAAAAGTAAGTCTTTAGAGTACAAAATTTACTATATTCATGTACTTTAAAAGGGCATAGAGTTGTCAACCAGCAAAAATTTACTACTTTTGAACAGTTTCTAGTTTTATTTCAATAAAAAGTAAAGTCAATAGTTGAAGAAATTTACCAAGAAAAAATTCAAATTACTTTCGTAATAATCGAGGATGTCAACAAAATCAAGAAACAAAAAAAGTTTATGTAATTTAAAATTCATTACGTAGAATAAGTTGACGATATTTCAGATTTTCCACATAATTTTTATCTAATGTACATTATTCGACATAATATAATGGATATTCATATCGACATTTGTAACAAACCATAGCAATATGAGTATTTTTCGAAAGGATTTGATAAGATAAGATAAGATGGCGGCTTCCGGCATACCGATGTTCGTTGGAAACCATCACAATATGAGTATTTTTCGAATGGATTTGATGAATGGATGTTAGAAAACGACGTTAGAAGCCGTTTCTAAATACAAGATGGCGGCTTCCGGCGTATTGATATTCGTTACAAACCATCACAATATGAATATTTTTCGAACGGATTTGATGAATGGATGTTAGAAAACGACGTTAGAAGCCGTTTCAAAATACAAGATGACGGCTTCCGGCGTATTGATATTCGTTACAAACCATCACAATATGAATATTTTTCGAACGGATTTGATGAATGGATGTTAGAAAACGACGTTAGAAACCGTTTCAAAATCCAAGATGTCAGCTTCCGGCATATCGATGTTCGTTACAAACGATCACAATATGAGTGTTTTTCGAATGGATTTGATAAATGGATGTTGGAAAACGACGTTAGAAGCCGTTTCAAAATCCAAGATGGCGGCTTCCGGCGTATTGATATTCGTTACAAACCATCACAATATGAATATTTTTCGAACGGATTTGATGAATGGATGTTAGAAAACGACGTTAGAAGCCGTTTCAAAATACAAGATGACGGCTTCCGGCGTATTGATATTCGTTACAAACCATCACAATATGAATATTTTTCGAACGGATTTGATGAATGGATGTTAGAAAACGACGTTAGAAACCGTTTCAAAATCCAAGATGTCAGCTTCCGGCATATCGATGTTCGTTACAAACGATCACAATATGAGTGTTTTTCGAATGGATTTGATAAATGGATGTTAGAAAACGACGTTAGAAACCGTTTCAAAATCCAAGATGTCAGCTTCCGGCATATCGATGTTCGTTACAAACGATCACAATATGAGTGTTTTTCGAATGGATTTGATAAATGGATGTTGGAAAACGACGTTAGAAGCCGTTTCAAAATCCAAGATGGCGGCTTCCGGCGTATTGATATTCGTTACAAACCATCACAATATGAATATTTTTCGAACGGATTTGATGAATGGATGTTAGAAAACGACGTTAGAAGCCGTTTCAAAATACAAGATGACGGCTTCCGGCGTATTGATATTCGTTACAAACCATCACAATATGAATATTTTTCGAACGGATTTGATGAATGGATGTTAGAAAACGACGTTAGAAACCGTTTCAAAATCCAAGATGTCAGCTTCCGGCATATCGATGTTCGTTACAAACGATCACAATATGAGTATTTTTCGAATGGATTTGATGAATGGATGTTAGAAAACGACGTTAGAAGCCGTTTCTAAATACAAGATGGCGGCTTCCGGCGTATTGATATTCGTTACAAACCATCACAATATGAATATTTTTCGAACGGATTTGATGAATGGATGTTAGAAAACGACGTTAGAAGCCGTTTCAAAATACAAGATGACGGCTTCCGGCGTATTGATATTCGTTACAAACCATCACAATATGAATATTTTTCGAACGGATTTGATGAATGGATGTTAGAAAACGACGTTAGAAACCGTTTCAAAATCCAAGATGTCAGCTTCCGGCATATCGATGTTCGTTACAAACGATCACAATATGAGTGTTTTTCGAATGGATTTGATAAATGGATGTTAGAAAACGACGTTAGAAACCGTTTCAAAATCCAAGATGTCAGCTTCCGGCATATCGATGTTCGTTACAAACCATCACAATATGAATATTTTTCGAACGGATTTGATGAATGGATGTTAGAAAACGACGTTAGAAACCGTTTCAAAATCCAAGATGTCAGCTTCCGGCATATCGATGTTCGTTACAAACGATCACAATATGAGTGTTTTTCGAATGGATTTGATAAATGGATGTTAGAAAACGACGTTAGAAGCCGTTTTTAAATACAAGATGGCGGCTTCCGGCATATCGATGTTCGTTACAAACGATCACAATATGAGTGTTTTTCGAATGGATTTGATAAATAGATGTTAGAAAACGACGTTAGAAGCCGTTTTTAAATACAAGATGGCGGCTTCCGGCGTATTGATATTCGTTACAAACCATCACAATATGAGTATTTTTCGAACGGATTTAATGAGTGGATGTTAGAAAACGACGTTAGAAGCCGTTTATAAATCCAAGATGGCGATTTCCGGCATATTGATATTCGTTACAAACCATCACAATATGAGTGTTTTTCGAATGGATTTGATAAATAGATGTTAGAAAACGACGTTCGAAGCCGTTTTTAAATACAAGATGGTGGCTTCCGGCATATCGATGTTCGTTACAAACGATCACAATATGAGTATTTTTCGAATGGATTTGATGAATGGATGTTAGAAAACGACGTTAGAAGCCGTTTCAAAATCCAAGATGGCGGCTTCCGGCGTATTGATATTCGTTACAAACCATCACAATATGAATATTTTTCGAACGGATTTGATGAATGGATGTTAGAAAACGACGTTAGAAGCCGTTTCAAAATCCAAGATGGCGGCTTCCGGCATATCGATGTTCGTTACAAACGATCACAATATGAGTGTTTTTCGAATGGATTTGATGAATGGATGTTAGAAAACGACGTTAGAAGCCGTTTCTAAATACAAGATGGCGGCTTCCGGCGTATTGATATTCGTTACAAACCATCACAATATGAATATTTTTCGAACGGATTTGATGAATGGATGTTAGAAAACGACGTTAGAAGCCGTTTCAAAATACAAGATGGCGGCTTCCGGCATATCGATGTTCGTTACAAACGATCACAATATGAGTATTTTTCGAATGGATTTGATGAATGGATGTTAGAAAACGACGTTAGAAGCCGTTTCTAAATACAAGATGGCGGCTTCCGGCGTATTGATATTCGTTACAAACCATCACAATATGAATATTTTTCGAACGGATTTGATGAATGGATGTTAGAAAACGACGTTAGAAGCCGTTTCAAAATACAAGATGGCGGCTTCCGGCATATCGATGTTCGTTACAAACGATCACAATATGAGTATTTTTCGAATGGATTTGATGAATGGATGTTAGAAAACGACGTTAGAAGCCGTTTCTAAATACAAGATGGCGGCTTCCGGCATATCGATGTTCGTTACAAACGATCACAATATGAGTATTTTTCGAATGGATTTGATGAATGGATGTTAGAAAACGACGTTAGAAGCCGTTTCTAAATACAAGATGGCGGCTTCCGGCGTATTGATATTCGTTACAAACCATCACAATATGAATATTTTTCGAACGGATTTGATGAATGGATGTTAGAAAACGACGTTAGAAGCCGTTTCAAAATACAAGATGGCGGCTTCCGGCGTATTGATATTCGTTACAAACCATCACAATATGAATATTTTTCGAACGGATTTGATGAATGGATGTTAGAAAACGACGTTAGAAGCCGTTTCTAAATACAAGATGGCGGCTTCCGGCGTATTGATATTCGTTACAAACCATCACAATATGAATATTTTTCGAACGGATTTGATGAATGGATGTTAGAAAACGACGTTAGAAGCCGTTTCAAAATACAAGATGGCGGCTTCCGGCATATCGATGTTCGTTACAAACGATCACAATATGAGTGTTTTTCGAATGGATTTGATGAATGGATGTTAGAAAACGACGTTAGAAGCCGTTTCTAAATACAAGATGGCGGCTTCCGGCGTATTGATATTCGTTACAAACCATCACAATATGAATATTTTTCGAACGGATTTGATGAATGGATGTTAGAAAACGACGTTAGAAGCCGTTTCAAAATACAAGATGGCGGCTTCCGGCATATCGATGTTCGTTACAAACGATCACAATATGAGTATTTTTCGAATGGATTTGATGAATGGATGTTAGAAAACGACGTTAGAAGCCGTTTCTAAATACAAGATGGCGGCTTCCGGCGTATTGATATTCGTTACAAACCATCACAATATGAATATTTTTCGAACGGATTTGATGAATGGATGTTAGAAAACGACGTTAGAAGCCGTTTCAAAATACAAGATGGCGGCTTCCGGCATATCGATGTTCGTTACAAACGATCACAATATGAGTATTTTTCGAATGGATTTGATGAATGGATGTTAGAAAACGACGTTAGAAGCCGTTTCTAAATACAAGATGGCGGCTTCCGGCATATCGATGTTCGTTACAAACGATCACAATATGAGTATTTTTCGAATGGATTTGATGAATGGATGTTAGAAAACGACGTTAGAAGCCGTTTCTAAATACAAGATGGCGGCTTCCGGCGTATTGATATTCGTTACAAACCATCACAATATGAATATTTTTCGAACGGATTTGATGAATGGATGTTAGAAAACGACGTTAGAAGCCGTTTCAAAATACAAGATGGCGGCTTCCGGCGTATTGATATTCGTTACAAACCATCACAATATGAATATTTTTCGAACGGATTTGATGAATGGATGTTAGAAAACGACGTTAGAAGCCGTTTCAAAATCCAAGATGGCGGCTTCCGGCATATCGATGTTCGTTACAAACGATCACAATATGAGTGTTTTTCGAATGGATTTGATGAATGGATGTTAGAAAACGACGTTAGAAGCCGTTTCTAAATACAAGATGGCGGCTTCCGGCGTATTGATATTCGTTACAAACCATCACAATATGAATATTTTTCGAACGGATTTGATGAATGGATGTTAGAAAACGACGTTAGAAGCCGTTTCAAAATACAAGATGGCGGCTTCCGGCATATCGATGTTCGTTACAAACGATCACAATATGAGTATTTTTCGAATGGATTTGATGAATGGATGTTAGAAAACGACGTTAGAAGCCGTTTCTAAATACAAGATGGCGGCTTCCGGCGTATTGATATTCGTTACAAACCATCACAATATGAATATTTTTCGAACGGATTTGATGAATGGATGTTAGAAAACGACGTTAGAAGCCGTTTCAAAATACAAGATGGCGGCTTCCGGCATATCGATGTTCGTTACAAACGATCACAATATGAGTATTTTTCGAATGGATTTGATGAATGGATGTTAGAAAACGACGTTAGAAGCCGTTTCTAAATACAAGATGGCGGCTTCCGGCATATCGATGTTCGTTACAAACGATCACAATATGAGTATTTTTCGAATGGATTTGATGAATGGATGTTAGAAAACGACGTTAGAAGCCGTTTCTAAATACAAGATGGCGGCTTCCGGCGTATTGATATTCGTTACAAACCATCACAATATGAATATTTTTCGAACGGATTTGATGAATGGATGTTAGAAAACGACGTTAGAAGCCGTTTCAAAATACAAGATGGCGGCTTCCGGCGTATTGATATTCGTTACAAACCATCACAATATGAATATTTTTCGAACGGATTTGATGAATGGATGTTAGAAAACGACGTTAGAAGCCGTTTCTAAATACAAGATGGCGGCTTCCGGCGTATTGATATTCGTTACAAACCATCACAATATGAATATTTTTCGAACGGATTTGATGAATGGATGTTAGAAAACGACGTTAGAAGCCGTTTCAAAATACAAGATGGCGGCTTCCGGCATATCGATGTTCGTTACAAACGATCACAATATGAGTATTTTTCGAATGGATTTGATGAATGGATGTTAGAAAACGACGTTAGAAGCCGTTTCTAAATACAAGATGGCGGCTTCCGGCGTATTGATATTCGTTACAAACCATCACAATATGAATATTTTTCGAACGGATTTGATGAATGGATGTTAGAAAACGACGTTAGAAGCCGTTTCAAAATACAAGATGGCGGCTTCCGGCATATCGATGTTCGTTACAAACGATCACAATATGAGTATTTTTCGAATGGATTTGATGAATGGATGTTAGAAAACGACGTTAGAAGCCGTTTCTAAATACAAGATGGCGGCTTCCGGCATATCGATGTTCGTTACAAACGATCACAATATGAGTATTTTTCGAATGGATTTGATGAATGGATGTTAGAAAACGACGTTAGAAGCCGTTTCTAAATACAAGATGGCGGCTTCCGGCGTATTGATATTCGTTACAAACCATCACAATATGAATATTTTTCGAACGGATTTGATGAATGGATGTTAGAAAACGACGTTAGAAGCCGTTTCAAAATACAAGATGGCGGCTTCCGGCGTATTGATATTCGTTACAAACCATCACAATATGAATATTTTTCGAACGGATTTGATGAATGGATGTTAGAAAACGACGTTAGAAGCCGTTTCAAAATACAAGATGGCGGCTTCCGGCATATCGATGTTCGTTACAAACGATCACAATATGAGTATTTTTCGAATGGATTTGATGAATGGATGTTAGAAAACGACGTTAGAAGCCGTTTCTAAATACAAGATGGCGGCTTCCGGCGTATTGATATTCGTTACAAACCATCACAATATGAATATTTTTCGAACGGATTTGATGAATGGATGTTAGAAAACGACGTTAGAAGCCGTTTCAAAATACAAGATGGCGGCTTCCGGCGTATTGATATTCGTTACAAACCATCACAATATGAATATTTTTCGAACGGATTTGATGAATGGATGTTAGAAAACGACGTTAGAAGCCGTTTCAAAATCCAAGATGGCGGCTTCCGGCATATCGATGTTCGTTACAAACGATCACAATATGAGTGTTTTTCGAATGGATTTGATGAATGGATGTTAGAAAACGACGTTAGAAGCCGTTTCTAAATACAAGATGGCGGCTTCCGGCGTATTGATATTCGTTACAAACCATCACAATATGAATATTTTTCGAACGGATTTGATGAATGGATGTTAGAAAACGACGTTAGAAGCCGTTTCAAAATACAAGATGGCGGCTTCCGGCATATCGATGTTCGTTACAAACGATCACAATATGAGTATTTTTCGAATGGATTTGATGAATGGATGTTAGAAAACGACGTTAGAAGCCGTTTCTAAATACAAGATGGCGGCTTCCGGCGTATTGATATTCGTTACAAACCATCACAATATGAATATTTTTCGAACGGATTTGATGAATGGATGTTAGAAAACGACGTTAGAAGCCGTTTCAAAATACAAGATGGCGGCTTCCGGCATATCGATGTTCGTTACAAACGATCACAATATGAGTATTTTTCGAATGGATTTGATGAATGGATGTTAGAAAACGACGTTAGAAGCCGTTTCTAAATACAAGATGGCGGCTTCCGGCATATCGATGTTCGTTACAAACGATCACAATATGAGTATTTTTCGAATGGATTTGATGAATGGATGTTAGAAAACGACGTTAGAAGCCGTTTCTAAATACAAGATGGCGGCTTCCGGCGTATTGATATTCGTTACAAACCATCACAATATGAATATTTTTCGAACGGATTTGATGAATGGATGTTAGAAAACGACGTTAGAAGCCGTTTCAAAATACAAGATGGCGGCTTCCGGCGTATTGATATTCGTTACAAACCATCACAATATGAATATTTTTCGAACGGATTTGATGAATGGATGTTAGAAAACGACGTTAGAAGCCGTTTCTAAATACAAGATGGCGGCTTCCGGCGTATTGATATTCGTTACAAACCATCACAATATGAATATTTTTCGAACGGATTTGATGAATGGATGTTAGAAAACGACGTTAGAAGCCGTTTCAAAATACAAGATGGCGGCTTCCGGCATATCGATGTTCGTTACAAACGATCACAATATGAGTATTTTTCGAATGGATTTGATGAATGGATGTTAGAAAACGACGTTAGAAGCCGTTTCTAAATACAAGATGGCGGCTTCCGGCGTATTGATATTCGTTACAAACCATCACAATATGAATATTTTTCGAACGGATTTGATGAATGGATGTTAGAAAACGACGTTAGAAGCCGTTTCAAAATACAAGATGGCGGCTTCCGGCATATCGATGTTCGTTACAAACGATCACAATATGAGTATTTTTCGAATGGATTTGATGAATGGATGTTAGAAAACGACGTTAGAAGCCGTTTCTAAATACAAGATGGCGGCTTCCGGCATATCGATGTTCGTTACAAACGATCACAATATGAGTATTTTTCGAATGGATTTGATGAATGGATGTTAGAAAACGACGTTAGAAGCCGTTTCTAAATACAAGATGGCGGCTTCCGGCGTATTGATATTCGTTACAAACCATCACAATATGAATATTTTTCGAACGGATTTGATGAATGGATGTTAGAAAACGACGTTAGAAGCCGTTTCAAAATACAAGATGGCGGCTTCCGGCGTATTGATATTCGTTACAAACCATCACAATATGAATATTTTTCGAACGGATTTGATGAATGGATGTTAGAAAACGACGTTAGAAGCCGTTTCAAAATACAAGATGGCGGCTTCCGGCATATCGATGTTCGTTACAAACGATCACAATATGAGTATTTTTCGAATGGATTTGATGAATGGATGTTAGAAAACGACGTTAGAAGCCGTTTCTAAATACAAGATGGCGGCTTCCGGCGTATTGATATTCGTTACAAACCATCACAATATGAATATTTTTCGAACGGATTTGATGAATGGATGTTAGAAAACGACGTTAGAAGCCGTTTCAAAATACAAGATGGCGGCTTCCGGCATATCGATGTTCGTTACAAACGATCACAATATGAGTATTTTTCGAATGGATTTGATGAATGGATGTTAGAAAACGACGTTAGAAGCCGTTTCAAAATCCAAGATGGCGGCTTCCGGCGTATTGATATTCGTTACAAACCATCACAATATGAATATTTTTCGAACGGATTTGATGAATGGATGTTAGAAAACGACGTTAGAAGCCGTTTCAAAATCCAAGATGGCGGCTTCCGGCATATCGATGTTCGTTACAAACGATCACAATATGAGTGTTTTTCGAATGGATTTGATAAATAGATGTTAGAAAACGACGTTAGAAGCCGTTTTTAAATACAAGATGGCGGCTTCCGGCGTATTGATATTCGTTACAAACCATCACAATATGAGTATTTTTCGAACGGATTTAATTAGTGGATGTTAGAAAACGACGTTAGAAGCCGTTTCAAAATCCAAGATGGCGGCTTCCGGCATATCGATGTTCGTTACAAACGATCACAATATGAGTGTTTTTCGAATGGATTTGATAAATAGATGTTAGAAAACGACGTTAGAAGCCGTTTTTAAATACAAGATGGCGGCTTCCGGCGTATTGATATTCGTTACAAACCATCACAATATGAGTATTTTTCGAACAGATTTAATGAGTGGATGTTAGAAAACGACGTTAGAAGCCGTTTATAAATCCAAGATGGCGATTTCCGGCATATTGATATTCGTTACAAACCATCACAATATGAGTATTATTCGAAAGGATTCGATGAGTAGAAGTTGAAAACGGTACTTACAGTCGTTTCAACATCCAAGATAGCGGGAATGAGAATAAGTTGCATTATATTTTGGTGCAAATTTCATTTTCGTTATAAACTGTCATAAAGAAATTAATAACGACGTATTCGTGATTGTTTTCATTTCGATACTCTTATAAATCTTATATTCTTGCTGTGGAGGCGATCAAAAACCGCAGTTTTGTGGTTTTTCAAAAAGATGTTTTTTTGGCACAAGCACACCAGCATGATGTAATCGCTTGCCTACTGCTGGTTGTCACTAGTATCAAAATTTTCGATCGTTCTGAATTAAATGCTAGCGAGTGATGCTGGTGAAGAAATTCAAGATATCGACAGAATGAAAATCTTGCACTTTTCAACGGAATTCATAATTTGTTCCGATAAATGGAGACAATATAAAAAATTAGGAATACAGATAGTAGTATTATACAGCAATATTAGTATATATTAATACAACAATAAATTTCACAACAAATGCACATCCTGTTTAGAACGATTCAAGTAGGATTTCTTATTGTTTGTAATATGACAAATGCTGATTCAAAAATATTTTTAAGAAGTAATAAGTTTGGAATGATATGTTATTGCGTGCAACGACTCTGTTTTTGAAATCCAAAGATAAATTTTAAGCAAAGTCGAAGTTTGCTGGGACAGATAGAAGAGTATACATTTAAAAACCCGAAAAAAAGAAATTTTTTTATTGGTATGACTGTTGACAAGTGTCTTCTCATTAGACTTTATCAAAATATGCGACAATTTTCTTATTTCGCTCTTAAATCGAAATTAGATTATAGCAATAAAAAGTCCATTTGAAAAAGTATGATGTTTTTCTACTACAAATCAAATCAAAAATAAATTCAATCGTATCGTGCAACATTACCTGGAGCGTTGCGATGTATTCTTAATATTACCAATTGAAATCGATTTACTTTCCGATTAGCGTGTACGTGTTTTATAACAGCAATAGAAGACATCATATAATCAAGATATTCAGCTCTCATATTTTCCGAACAAATCATTAGCGACATACCTTTTTGATAGCATGGTGCTGCCAGTTGTGTCCGCATCGTAACTCGTACATACAAGTAGATGAGAAAATGTAAAATTCGCGCGTGAAAATAACAGCACTGCATACAGGGCTTGTATTGTGAATCCTCAAACAAACGAAGCAACAAAAAAACACCCGCTGAGAATACTTTGCTTGACATAACTGAATGAGAGTTCTATATTAGAGAGAAACTGGATGCGTGAGAGTATATGCTACTGAGCAGACCAGTTCCCTGGTTTGGTAAATTGCCTGTGCTCTCAGTCTCAATTAACACATGAACTAAGCAATCCATGGCAATGCAATTAAATGAAGGCTTCGCTCTCGTCAGTACTGTACAAGAATGAAGAATTTTGCTTCACGGCGTGCTACAAGATGCGAAGCAAGGTCATACAGGCAATATTTACGGTGTCTTTTTAGTGTAGGTTTGCAGAAATCATTTTTGAACATAACGTTTGTACTCCAAGACCAAATTTGATCACATTTCAAAAATATTTCAGACATTTTATAGCATAAATTTTGCATTTGAGTCCGTTTTCAAACGATCCATTTTTTTCTTGGAAGATTATACTGTGTATATATCCTACAAACACAAGAAGCAATGTTTTTTCAATTAATATTCATTGGAACTAAAAGTTATCAATCTAGTTTTCTCATAGGCATCTTCAATATGCGAACCATTCATCAAAGGCTAACCTCATGAAGCATACTCATCAGCTGGCAGACATGTTCAGGAACTAATGAACGTACGAAGCAGCTCTCCTTGCTTGGGTTGCGCTGTGAGTTCTGCATAACATACGAATGTATGACATACACTTGACATGATATGTCAGCTGTTTTTCAAAGAAGGGCGAATCTTACATAAGTAAACAAATCGAGTTGGCAAGCGTTTAAATTATGCTGGTGTGCTTGTACCAAAATACTGGCAGCCAACAGAAATGCAAACTGGCCATATCGTAGTCATAGATCAATATTGGCGTTCTTTTCCATTCAATTCATGTTTAAATTTTTTTTGGAAGATTGTGAATATTCGTTGGTATGAGCAAAATCTAATGATTTTCGATCCCTTAATTCCGTTGTAGTTCAAATATTATTACAATGTTATTTCTTCAAAAATTGTTTGCTTTCGAAAAAGTACAAAACTACGATTTTCGATCGCCTTCATAACAGTAATATAAGATTTGGAAGAATATCGAGATGAAAACAATTTATGAATTTCTTTATGACAGTTTATAACCAAAAACTAAATTCGCTCATTCTGTCCACCATCTAGGATGTTGGAATTACTGTAAGCATCATTTTCAAGTTCTACTCATCAAATCCGCTAGAAAAATACTCATATTGGAATGGTTTCTAACGAATATCGATATGCTGGAAGCCGCCATCTTGGATTTTTAAACGGCTTCTAACGTCGTTTTCTAACATCCATTCATCGAATCCGTTCGAAAAATATTCATATTGTGATGGTTTGTAACGAAAATCGATATGTCGGAAGCCGCAATCTTGGATTTTGAAACGGCTTCTAACGTCGTTTTCTAACATCCATTCATTAAATCCATTCGAAAAATACCCATATTGTGATGGTTTCTAACGAATATCGATATGCCGGAAGTCGCCATCTTGTATTTATAAACGGCTTCTAACGTCGTTTTCTAACATCCATTCATCAAATCCATTCATCAAATCCATTTGAAAAATACCCATATTGTGATCAATTGTAACATCGATATGCCGGAAGCCGCCATCTTGTATTTAGAAACGGCTTCTAACGTCGTTTTCTAACATCCATTCATCGAATCCGTTCGAAAAATATTCATATTGTGATGGTTTGTAATGAACATCGATATGCCGGAAGCCGCCATCTTGGATTTTGAAACGGCTTCTAACGTCGTTTTCTAACATCCATTAATCAAATCCATTCGAAAAATACTCATATTGTGATCGTTTGTAACGAACATCGATATGCCGGAAGCCGCCATCTTGGATTTTGAAACGGCTTCTAACGTCGTTTTCTAACATCCATTCATCAAATCCATTGGAAAAATACCCATATTATGATGGTTTGTAACGAACATCGATATGCCGGACGCCGCCATCTTGTATTTATAAACGGCTTCTAACGTCGTTTTCTAACATCCATTCATCAAATCCATTCGAAAAATACCCATATTGTGATCAATTGTAACATCGATATGCCGGAAGCCGCCATCTTGTATTTAGAAACGGCTTCTAACGTCGTTTTCTAACATCCATTCATCGAATCCGTTCGAAAAATATTCATATTGTGATGGTTTGTAACGAACATCGATATGCCGGAAGTCGCCATCTTGTATTTATAAACGGCTTCTAACGTCGTTTTCTAACATCCATTCATCAAATCCATTCGAAAAATACCCATATTGTGATCAATTGTAACATCGATATGCCGGAAGCCGCCATCTTGTATTTAGAAACGGCTTCTAACGTCGTTTTCTAACATTCATTCATCAAATCCATTCGAAAAATACTCATATTGTGATCGTTTGTAACGAACATCGATATGCCGGAAGTCGCCATCTTGTATTTAGAAACGGCTTCTAACGTCGTTTTCTAACATCCATTAATCAAATCCATTCGAAAAATACTCATATTGTGATCGTTTGTAACGAACATCGATATGCCGGAAGCCGCCATCTTGGATTTTGAAACGGCTTCTAACGTCGTTTTCTAACATCCATTCATCAAATCCATTGGAAAAATACCCATATTGTGATGGTTTGTAACGAACATCGATATGCCGGAAGCCGCCATCTTGTATTTAGAAACGGTTTCTAACGTCGTTTTCTAACATCCATTCATCAAATCCATTGGAAAAATACCCATATTGTGATGGTTTGTAACGAATATCAATACGCCGGAAGCCGCCATCTTGTATTTAGAAACGGTTTCTAACGTCGTTTTCTAACATCCATTCATCAAATCCATTGGAAAAATACCCATATTGTGATGGTTTGTAACGAACATCGATATGCCGGAAGCCGCCATCTTGTATTTAGAAACGGCTTCAAACATTGTTTGCTGACATCCACTCATCAAAACTTTTCATTTTATTATTCAATTATTATTTGATTTTTTTTTTCAAAAATTCCCTTTTAGCATTCGTTGACAACCCTACGCACCTTGACAAAGTTAAAAGCTACGGTCATTGATCCCCTCCACAGCAGCAATTTGAAATTCAACCATTTCATGGAACGGTATGGATATGAAACCCGTCACTAATGACGCCGTTCTGAATTTCTTCATGAATGTTTGTTGCCAGAAATGAAATTCGTACCGAAGACAAAATGCAGCCGATTCTATTGAGGACTATCATTCTTTCGTTACATTCATCTTCCAACACGAGTAAGACTGTCGCCACTACATTCATGAAGCGCTCGCTCATGACTGTCACATGCGACTTTCATCTGTATGGTTCGTGCGACATTCATGTGCGACAGCCCGAATAGTAGGCAACATGAAAGTTTCCAGCACACGACATTCAAAAAAAATGTCAGCAATTTCCAGCACTGTTTATGGCACTTTTTGTCTTGCTGTCTAGCAACAACCTACCTCTAGCATACTACGCATAGGACTAGAGATGGGAAACTTATCGATATTTATCGACAATATCGATATTACCACGATATCGATAATTCAGAGCATTGACAAAAAATATCGATATTCGATATTGCAACCACAGACTAACAGACAGGACACTCAAATTAGATTCTTCAATCATTTTAACGGTCATTTCGAATATTCCTTTATTTGGGACAGTACTCACATGTGTCATGATGGCGCCACGTTACCCTATCAAAAACATCCTGTCTGTCATCTATACTGTGTTTATTTTTTTCATTTACCAACAGAGTTGCCATTCATGCAGAATTACCTGTAATGTATTGATTTGTATACGTCCATGCGAATTTCATGCAGGATACAGATTTAATACATATTGCCAAAACTATATACAGAATTATGCCTACTTCTCATCCTCCAACGCAATACAAAATCGAACCCGTTTTGTTACAATATTCACTTGCTTCTGGTCTGCCGCCACTTAATTTCGGGTGAAAACTACCAACACATTAAAAAATAGTCTAGATGAGCAACGTTGAGAAAAATAAATGGTTACCTTCCAACATCGCTGAAAAAGTTAAGTATATTATCAACGTAATCCAATAATTTATTGTGATGATTCATTTTCAAATATTATGATGAAATCAGGCATCCCTGCAAGCAGCTGATCGGTGTTGACAAACGAGGGGAAACCAACTAGTAAAAAAACTTTCACATAACACAAGGGGTGTACCGATAGTAAATAGTTCGCGCAGTACAATATAGGTGGAACTAGTGCATTACGAAAAATTATTTTTATAAGAATTTACTCATACTGTCATGTCTGTTAGTCTGTGTTGCAACCATGGAGTTAAGTAAAATTATAATTTCATATTATTACTTCGCTCGTGTAGTTTTTATCTAATATTAGATATTTAGGCTATGCTCAAAAATACGTTTATCAAATTCTACCTAAAAACAAAGACATCATATTAACTAGAAATCCAGCTCTCACATTTCACGAACAAATCATTGGCAACATCCTTTTTAGCGAGCGTGGCACCCGCAGGCGAGTCCGCATTGAATCTCGTACATAGAAGTAGGGGAGAGAAATGTCAAATTCGTTTGGCGCGCACGAATAATACGCGCCCATACAATTGACATGATATGTGCGATGGCGTTACTGGACTGAATATAAATTTCGCTCCAAGCTGACAGGGTCTGCTAAAATTGACTCAACTCTTCTAAAGTGCGAACAGTACTTAATGTTAAGTATTTTGTTGGCAGTGTGTATCCTAAGTATTGAGCAAGCACCAGAGAAAACAGATATGTTCTCTTATTGGGAAAATTTCACAGAAATGTATTGCCCGGCATCATTTGATAATTCTAGCAACATCAGTAGACGCTGAAAGAGTCAATTCCACAGCGGGAAACACGGCTTGTTTGAGTCCAGGGATATTTCAATTTTTGAAAATGTAATTTGTTCGGCTGTAAACCTGAAATTAATTTTTGCTATCAAATATACTTTCTTATTTTAATAAATTTTCAATTAACTGGTGACAAATATCGATATTCATCGATAATATCGATATTGAATTGCGATATATCGATATTATCGATAACAGATTTTATTCGATATTTTCCATCTCTACATACACTCAAATGAAAATCTTATTTATATTCATTAGATTTGTCATATGAATCATATGCCGAATATAATTCATAGAAATTATATAGAAACTTATAATCTTTATTTAATGTGTACGTCAAATCTAAATGGACGTTATCATAATGAAAGTTATAAAAATGTCCCATATAATTTATATGGAAATCCGATGAAAGTCGTGAATCGTACTGCTTGAAGCTGAAGGAATAGTTGTGTCCTCGATATTCGTCAACTGCTCCAGACCATTTTTTTTCAGGAAGTTCCGCATCTCAATGTAATTTTATATCGCTGAAAAAACAGCTCATCCAACTTCGTTCAAGGATATGCGTTAACGGACCATGAAATATATATCCGGTACGTTTCATTACTCTATCTGTCTAGTAAGATTCATTTTTTTTATTTTCAGTCTCGGGATCTCACTTCTCTTTCGCAAATATCATGAGGTGCTCCCTTACCGAACGGAATACTAGTATAGCTTGAATCCTCAAAGAAAAGTAGTAGTTTGCAATTATCTACTATTCGTATGACCTCCATTGAAAGTTTTATAAATATTATAAAAATTACTTGTTGTTACTAGTTATTATACTAAACTAGTCATATGATATACATGAACCTATCTAAATAAATTCGAAGTGAATATAATATGCGCTTCATAAATTGTTCCAATGTATGTTGTGCGGATATCTAGTAATGGTTATAAGACGCGCCAATAAATTTGACTCAGACTGGGAATTTCATTCGTTATATGGAAATCCTGTAAAAATAATGTTAAGAAGAGTTTTATGTTTCATAAGATTATCTCATATATTTGACATGATGTTGAACACATCTTGTAACTATTATTGGAAATGCTAATAGTGCAAAATCATTAGAATATCATATAATGTGAAAAAGAAAATTTAGCTCAGTGTAGGACTGAAACGTTAGCTATAATTTTGCTTCTATTTATAGATTCGTGCGAGGGGGACGACACTAAAAAACTGCACTTCGCTTCGATTAGACTTTTTCACGCTGCATACGATTATGCACACTTTGCTTCTCTTTGCTACACATAGTAACGGTTGAATATGGATCGATCGTCTTTTCATGGATTTTTGCTGGTTAAAAACATAATCATGGAGATATGATGTATCGTAACAGGCCATGAAACCTGAAAGTTGCAAATGTCACATGAAGATGCCAGATGCAGACAGTTCGGAAAGTTGTGAACTATCGTCCTGTAAAATCAGTTTTGTTATATTCTGGTGCATAGCTAACCCACACACCGAGAGCGTATGCTCCGGATTATCTGCCATATCCTATCGGAATGTTGGCCATTCTCGTTTAATATCTGCGTCATTTTCCACAGTTTCTATATTCAACTCGAACCAAAAATTATTATATTCCATCTTCATGCTCCCAGCTACCAAGAAAACAAATTTTCAATGTTGTTTAACCCTAATTTCATTTTACCAATCTGCTGACGAATCAATGTTGACACTCAGTGAATGTCAAGACCAGTAACAGAAACTTTTTAATGTCGTTTTCGCTTGATACCAAACCTAACCCAGTTTCCACCCTAACTGCTGTCAAACCGTTTGTTTGAAGCTAGTTTCGAACCTAGTTTTAACGTTGTTGAACTGAAAATCGAGTCAGTTTCGAACCTGGTTGTTATATCAGGTTTGCTCAAACCGCCGTTGCTAAGCGCGAAAACAACACAGTTTCGTGAAAAGTGTTTGTTTGAAGAAACTACCCTGGGTCAGTTTCAGTGTTCTCAAGCGAAAACGACATAAGAGATCACATGTTCTTTGACTTTCTTTTACACGGTTAGAAACGCTTTTAAACGGATCGATCTAGATGTTTGGATAGATGTAGTTTTTTTCACTTTCCATTGACTTTTTGTATTTTATTTGAAAAAACCAGATCTGTCGTCCCCCTCGGATTCGTGTGCTTCCAACAGCTTCGCTTTTAGATCGATTGACCAATCAGAGCGATGCTTTCCCTTTGATATATCGCTTACTCCTTCAAAACCGTCGACTATGGCAGGGAAATCCAGTATGCCGGAGATTTTTTGCAAACAAAATAGGACACTGCATGCTATTAATCAACATTTCAATAATATACATTTAAAAAATACATGGCTATGAACATTCAAATCAATACGTAGAAATATTTCCAATCAAATGGTGACATAATATTAACAATTGATACAAAATTGACTGAGCTGTAATTGTTCAAAACCTGACATTTCTACGTGTATTTTTCTTGAGTTTCTAGTTTGCACCTCTATATAGAAAACAAAAACGTGTTCCACATTTAAAAAAAATGACACATATACGTTGAAATAAAATGTGTAATTGTCGCGTAAGGGCGGCTATATTTTCACTTACAATGTCGATAATTTAATTCTCATGTAGATAAATACCGCTTTTCAATTTTTGTGTTTCATGGCATAAAGTTGCAACTTTTTTTTTTACTTTCAGAACCCACCCGGTTGCAATAGATTTTTTCATCATAGATGTTGATCAGATTGATGTTTCCGATTTTTCCATTTTGCCGACAAATATAAATTGAAAAAAAAAGTTGGCAGCTCTGGTTCAAACACTCGACGAAAAGTGACAGTTCCATAATATTATCTTCTTTCAAATAAATTTTTAATTTCATGTATGTTACTATATGTGAAAAGAACCGCTGAAAACAGTGAATATTTCAAATTGTTGACCACAATTACTCTAAATTTGTAGTATATTTAGTCCATTGATCAAAGGCTGCAATGGAGTTGGCTGTTCGGGGGAGAAAGGGTACTGAAATTCAACTGCAGGAACCTATTGAGCCACCTTCCAAATTGTAAGTAAAATGCAAAACATTTGATAGCTTCGATTCCTTCAACATCATGTCTCGTTGCATGAACAGACCCTCAGGAAATTCACTATCGTATTGTCGACTGTGCTTTTCGGAAGTCGTATTCAAAAGGCTGACACTGCCAGCGATGATCGATACCTGGATAGACATCATCGACAGCAACATCGGCGTGCGGCTGATTGCCAAAGATGATGCTCCCTTTGCTTTGTGCTATGGTTGCTGCGTATCAATACAAAGTGTGCGCCAATTTCGAGAACGTTGTCGGGTGTACGATAAAGCACTGAAGGAATCTCGAAGACCGAAGGCAGTTTCAATCACTGTAACACCGATCCTCCAACCCGCTGGAAATACCATATTAGGTGGAGTAAAGACACCATTTTCAAGCACACAACAGAATGTGCTGATTATGCCAACACCAGCCACAGCGAGTCAGCCCACTGGGTCGAATCTCATACAACCCAGCACACCTTCGAACGAAGTACAGAATTTGACGTGCCAAGCATGCAATGCAGTAATACCCACTCAACTAGAATTCCAACATCATCTACGAACGAATCATCCGAAAATCGGTGGGTACATTAAATGTACTAAGTGTAATAAAAAATTTCGTCACTATGAGAATTTGATGCGACATATGGAGAAGCACACAATTCAATCAGATGCGTTTGTTTGCGGTTCCTTACCGAAGAAGAAACGGAAAAGATATGTCCGGCGGAATCCATGCAGTTTATGCACACAACGCTTCACTACCATAGCGTTGCGCAACGAGCATGAGGTCAAGGTTCATAAATTGATGTTCGAATGCAACATTTGCTATGCTCGATTCGCAACGCAAGATGCACTAGATGAGCATAGCAGAAGACGACATCTGGCAGGCCAGCCGCACATGACCGAGCACATGAAAAAATACTCAAAAGTGTCGAAAACGTTCGTCTGTGGGACCTGCGAGGAGACATTTCTTGATAGGCAACAGTATATCAAACACCAACAGGATCAGCACAATGTTCAACCGCGGGCAAACGATGAGCATCAATGTCTAGCGTGTCAAACTGTCTTCCTTTCCGAGCAGACATTTCTCATCCATCTGGATATTAATCACACGGGCGTAGAAATTTTCACCGTGGAAGACAACGACTCCAACGACGACGAAGACGTCGAAACTATATCCGATGATAACAGTCAGCGTGAAGCTTCCCTGCATTCTACGTCAGTTTCTTCTGGCACTGCACTCGATACCGTTGCAACAAATGAAATATCATCGTCGGAAATGGCAACTGTTACGGATCATGTTTATCAGTACTACTCCCAAGCCGACGGCGATAATCCAAACGAAGATGCTGGATGCAGTGTGGACTTGGAAGACGATCTGCTCCTGGACGAAATCCCACCACAGTCCGGTTTCGATCTGTACGGTTCAGCGTTTCGTGCCGCATGATGCACGTGAATCAGTGTTTTTTCTCGTATGTTTTATAAATTGTAAGCTTCGCAATATTGTATTCATACTACAAAAATTATTTCCACAGTATTTGTGATGTACACTTCGCATCAGTGCAAATGCAAAGTTTTACTGCCGGACACACCTGGATGAAGTTAAATAAATATAGGTTTTATTAATATTTTTCTGCTATTGTTCTGCAAAATATTCCGAAAAAAGGATTGCGATGTGTGTGTGTGTGTGTGTGTTGTTTTCTGTTGAATGGGTTTCCATAGAGATAGGGCTATAATTGAATGCTGTGACGGCCAAGTGAAAGCGCGGCATGCTTGGTTCTACTGGTCAACAACACTGAAAATCATTTTTACCTATTTTTTTTAGAAATCACTGACTGTCGAGCTCTTCTATAAGCTACCCAAAATAAGGTCGTTATCTACTCAAACTTTGAGTTGATCGGTAAAAAATGGGTAGCGTGCTTTGTTATGGCATAACACTTGTATTAAACTCAGGCTTCCCAAATGTACCGCCGCGCGACATTATTATTGAGGCTGTCTTGCTACTCTTTCCATGACAGCCTTGTGATAGGTTTCATCACGACAGTCCTTAGACAAATAGTTCTGTACAGTCAACGTTGCCGTCATTCACTTCGTTCGACAGTTCATTCCATCTCAAGACATTTTGTCATGGTCCACGAAAGCCGAAGAAGCATGAAGTTCTCGCTGTTGCGACAGTAAACTTCGGGTATCAGTCACTGCGTTGTTTCTGTCGAGAGCAAAATATTACTCTCCCTTGACCAGGTCTGCGACAGTAGCTGGTGCGGGTTAAATTTGTTGCTCTTGGTTTGCTATGAAGATTCGAGGCAAGCATGTGGGTTTTAGTTTTGCCTTTGGTGATTGCTTTGCGCAGCGGTTGATCATTGCGCATAGCAATCACCGTTGGTAGGGCATTGATAAAAATATAATTGATAATTAATAATATACGAAACGGATTGAAGAACGGACTTTGGTTTTAATGAATAGTTAATTTTTATATTTTGGTCGATCTTCTATGAATCGATCGATCAATGAAATTCTATAGAAAGAAAAGTTTGTTTTAAAGAAATTATATTCATAATTAATTCGGCGTGCTCGTTTCAGGCAGTTTACGTTCGGTTTGTCGGCTGTAACATTCATAGTGTAGGCGCGTACTGATGTGCGTGGAGCATTATTTCCATCCTCTTTATCTCTTCCTTCAGGATATCAAAGGCGCGATCGTTTCTTATACAAGAGTGTATAAGTCAATTGAATCAGATTTTAGATGTAAACGGTGAATGAATGTTTGTAGCAAAAAATATATTCAAACTAAAGACTCTGTATTCGATACCAGTTAGCGTGATTCTGAATAGCATTCAACTTTGCAGTCGACTTGTAAGTCTACGGGACTATTGCATGGTCAGTGCTGCAATACTACGGACACTAAGAATCTTTCCAAGTCAGAACTGAAACATACAAAATCTGGCTCGTTAAGTTTGTTATATGTACATTGAACCACCAAAACCATGAGTGCAAAATTTGGAGTCGGAATTAGCAATGCAAAAATCATTTAGAAACTTATTTGCAGGTACCGTACAACAAAGCTTTGAATGCAAAAACTGAATGAAAAATTCCGGTTCTTCCAAAAAACATGTTTCCAAGTGTGGAATGCAGCATGGTTGCCCGTAACAGATTCGAATGTTTATTTCGTTTTATTTAGAAAAAAAGTTTTAGTTCACCAAGTTATTTAATAATGTCTTTCTTGAGTAATATGGTCTTAAGCTTTCCAGACATATCAAGTTATCTTCTATATATGAATAGTATAGTGTTTCTATTAACCTGGAATATATTCCAAAATACATATGTGCTGATAATCTGGAATTCATTTTCTTCATGTTATGCATTAAATTATCTTATCTCTAGAAACGGCATGTTAACTATTATATTATTTTGGTCATAGCTACCAGAAGTTCACGACTTTTACACACGTTGAAACTGTCACATGTTCGACGTTTGGAAGCATTGGGAAAATCGAAAAGACTCCCATCCAGAAATTTCGGAAGTTGCTCACTAACTCATTAACCCTCATGACTGTGCCTGCAACGCAAGTTTCTGTTGAAAGAGCGTTTAGCGCTCTGGCGTTAGTATTGTCGCCAGTTCGGACAAAATTGTCCGTACAAAACCTGTCGAACATTTCAATAGTAAAATTAAACCAAGACCTACTCCATCATATTATTCCACACATGTACAATTGGAAAGACTACAAATCGATGAGAAAAAATGAATAAACAATTATTTTTGATTATTTTAGAGCTAAAATCTTATCGTTTGCGGTTTTAAAATCACTAGAGATTCATCGTATTGAATTTCATTGCCGGTTCTGGTTGGGAAATTTGGGGAGTACGATTACCTATAAAATACACATATATTTCCAAAAATGGTAAGTAACAAAAACTACCTAAAGATGAATTCAAGCTCAATTTGGTTTTGAAGAATCTTATATCTGCCATTGGAATTATAAAAATTTCATAGTGTCTATACATAGATTTTGATTTTGTCATAAAAAAGGTTTTGAAATTACTTGAAAATTCGACTAGTGAAAGTTGACATTCGACTAAGATAAGTTAAGCAATTCCTCCGACTTCCGCAGTTACAAGTCTAAGAATGTCGAAAAATTTCTACCGTCTAATTCGAGTTCATTGCATATATTTAACAGTTTTCTTTCTGAAAAGAAATTATGTTAAAAAAAATGAAAAATGATATATTGAAAAATGTAGATGTGATTCCCCGGTGAACGACCACAATTAAGTTTGAAAGCGGGAATAAATAAATATAATAATAATAATAATAATAATAATAATAATAATAATAATAATAATAATAATAATAATAATAACAATAATAATAATAATAATAATAATAATAATAATAATAATACTCAGCACGTTGAATAGTAGCCATGTGATAATTGAGTTTGCAATGTCCAGTCAGAGCTCTGGCCAGAATACTGCAATGATGCTTGGAAAAATGCAGTAGACACTTTGACATTTTCAGATTTAAATCTGGTAGAAATGCTTTTGTCTGAGCGCAAGTTTGCAAGCTGCGCCAGTAGCTGGCATGTTTGGAGGCAGCCCAAGAACGAATCTTGTGCTTTATCCAACTAGTTGAAAGTGGTAAAGCTGGTTCAGGACCAACGAAATCATTCGTTGCACCAGCTCTAGCCAACTCATCAAATAATAATAATAATAATATTGTGGCTAGCATTTCCGATCCTAAAAAATTCATTGGTTAGTTATCCTAGGAGAAACAGAAAAATCAAAACGTCGTTATTCAGAATAAGGGTGCATAAGATATTTTCGGAGTATTATCAATGAATGCTAGTGTTTCTGTTTCTTTAGGAATAAGAAGGAAGCACTAAGGATGAATACTTCAGTAATTCAGATATATGAGCTTTGTGTTTATCTTTTAATATTCGTTAGTTATTAAAATTCATTGCCTTCGCCGACAGTATATATAAATCTAAAACAATTTCTTTATTTCACAATGGTAATGTAATGAAACCCTAAAATTTCCTGCAAAGGTAATCCCAACAACGCAATCGTATGTACTAGTACCATTTCATTGAGGCAGCCGAAATAGTGCGAGCGCACTATGAACCACAGCTCGTCTCCAGAAACAGCCGGTTTATTGCTTCAAGAGACATTGATGAGACAGCCGGCTTGCGACAGCCCTTCGAAACAGTAATTCCCTAAAAATCAAAGGATGTCTTCGATTTTCAAAGGCTGTCCCCGTAACATTTTATGCGAATGAGCGAACGTAAAGAAACAGGATACAAACAGCCCGTTCGGTTTGACTACTCTCCGGACAGAATACTCTCATCAAACTGGTGAGTAGAAACTGTCTCAGTGACAGCATTCATTTAGGCATGCGAGCGCTGTTGCCATTACAGTTCGGCATATGCTTCACACATATTGTAGACTGGGCTTTCGACTTTGCACTCAGACAGTTCATGCTATCTCGTGGCGGATGTCATTGAAAAGCAGTACTGCTGGGAAGCCTGATTAAACTTACATTCACCCAAATTTTGAGGTCATCACGCGTTACCCAAAATTGGGGAGATGCACTTTAGTTGATTTTGAGTAGGTTTTGACCCAAAAATGAGTAGCGACTGGTAAGAGTGAACGTTAAAACTAGATTCTAAACTAGCTTCAAACAAACTGTTTGACAGCAGTTGGGCTGGAAACCGGGCTAGGTTTGGCATCAAGCGGAAATATGCAGGGTAGTTTGATTGGCAAATCAAATCGCGGTTTTTATTACATAGTCCAATTTGTTTTTCTCGTTAGATACTGATCAAATTTAAAACTATTTCAGAACGGGTAACTGCTGCCAGCAAGAAAAAAAATACAATTGTTGTAGACTACAGACAGTACATCGATACAAGAACTTAACGAGAAGTTTACTCAAGAAACGAATGCATCTCGATCGAAAACAACTGCATTTGTTTCAATCGAACAAGAAGTGCGTGTGTACGATCTTCCTTCAATCACTAACGATGTTTATGTTTGAGACACTATGAAGCAATACGAAAATTTTTTTCAATAGGAAAAGATGTTCATAAGAATTTTCACGTTATCCTCAATGACATACGTTTGTTAAGCTTTGCGATAAACTTGACAAGAAGTCATCTACATTCATGAATTCTCACAACAATGTAACATTTTCAACAACGAAGCCATCTTCTGCAATTAAGGTAAAGGCAAAAAATGGCACACCAAGTGGCACACACATTTTTACTCCCCAAAATAAACCGATTATCTGATTTTCTTGAAATTTATGGGGATGAAAAACGTCGAACAGAAATCGAAAAAAGAAAAAAAATAGACCCGTTCCAAAAAGGCAAATGTATTACAGATGCCGAAAACAAGTTTGTTGAGTGTTCAAAACCTACAATGAAATCCTGACCCTGTGTGTGTGTGGAAAGGAATCAGCGGACCTGCGACAAATCTGGACAACGCTAACTTCTAAAGGTAAACAAGTCGTACAAAGCCAGCAAACATCCGAATTCAGTAGCCAAAATGCGTGAAAGGATCCGTGTTTGACGAAGCTCAAAGACTCCATTTTTTTCGATAACGGAACATATGTCAAACTCGAATTTAAGCAGCTTCTAGAAAACTCGACGTATGGTAACTCGTTAGTCATTCAAATGTAGTCGTAATTTCCTCTTGATTGATCCACCTTGATCGCAGTGCTATTCTTTTTCTTGTGCCTACCGGATCAGATTCAAGAATTTCGCTGTACGTACAATGGGTGCGTCTCCAAGTAACTGTTGCAATTCGTAATTCATACGCCTTTTTCACGTTCCGTCTTCCATCTCCACCAGAGATAATCCGCAGCACATTTTTTCGAAAACGTGTTGGTCCTCTGCCAACATAGTCCAAATCTCGTGGCCATAGAGAACAATATTCGTGGCGTAGTGTTTCGTCTCTAGGGCCTCTTCCTTACCTACCTTACCTAACAGCTGTAGTATCTGGGGTATCCTTTGTTGTATCAAGAATACGTCTACACATAACTCGGCCCAGGGCTGCTCGTCGCCAGCCCCTCAAGACACGGATGCTTCGAAGATCACCCTCCACTTGACCGATCCACCTTGCTCGCTGGGCTCCTCTTCTAGTACCAGTCGGATTTGATTCAAGAACCATTTTCACTGGGCTGTCGTCCGGCATCCTTATAACATGCCCAGCCATCGTAGACGTCCGATTTTAGCTGTCCGTACGATGGGTGGTTCTCCTAGCAACTGTTTCAATTCATGATTCATACGCCGTCTCCACGTTCCGTCTTCCATCTGCACTCCGCCATAGATGGTCCTCAGTACCTTTCTTTCGAAAACACTAAGGTTGGTTTCGCGTAGGTCTCGTGGCCACAGAGAACAACCGGTCTAATTCGGTCATTCGTATCGCAAGTTTCCACGTCATTTCAGCACCTTAATCGCCACGGAACTTCTGGAGTTGTTAAACATCTTTTCTTCAGGTTCCTATCTGATATCAGGCTCAGTGTCACTCCACCACGTTTCGAGCGGAAAAATGGCAGGATGCTAGATCAGGTATTTTTTTGAATGGCAAGACACTCTTTCGTGTTAATCGATTGTTTAACCGCATCCGCAAATCGCCTGCCAGGTCAGGAGCTTCTTTTCAAATTTCAATAATTTCTAAAATAAACATCGAACTTAGACTTGACAACGAAATGTACTGGCCCTGCACGTTAACGGAAGTCGGTCTTTTGAAATGAGTTCCGTCATCCAAATAAACTATTAGGCACTGATGAAACGTAAAGAGAATAAAACACTACCTTTACTTTTAATAAGATTATAAATTCTTAAAATGGAGCGTCATCGAACCAAGGTGAAAGGTGCAAAAGCTCCGAGTAGTTGATGAAATGTAGAATGATTTATGCGAGAGCTCTGTATTGATCAGTAATACATAATGTTATAAACTTACCACCTAAAACGATCATAAATCCGATTGGATCGTATCCTGGGAGCAGCGCCCCCAAAAACCTTCTAGTAGTCCGCCTGGCTGACGTGCATTATCGACAGATGAGCTCTCAGCTGCTGGTGTTTGATGAAAACCCGCGGACAGAAGGAACAGTAGTATATATCGAGTGGTCCCGAATCCGGTCCATGGTAGCGCTCCTTGTGCTTGTTCAGTAAACCTTTCCGAACGAATCCCAACGGACACTGATCGCACGGATGCGGGTATTCGCAGGTATGCAGCGGCATGTGCCGATCCAGGCTGCTCTTGTCTGGAAACTCACGATTACAATCGGGGCACGTGAACACGATGTTGGCGTGTCGCATCATGTGTCGAGTCAAGACCATACGGCTATGACAAGGATGCTGACAAAGGTCACAGTAGAAAATCTTCTTGGGTTTTTTCAGTAGAGATGGATAGATTCGTTTGATCTCGTCCTCCACAGTGTCCTCGACGGGGGCGCCCTTTTGGGCTTTCAGCTGCAGTGAATGGAAGAATTTACCTAACGGAATTTCATAGTTAGGAATCGAAGGAATAATGTTCTCATCCATACGCTCTAGGTAAACTACGCAATCAGATACCAATGGAACCTCCGGTTGTACCGTCAATTCCTGCTCTTCGGAATATAAATCTTGAGGTTTTATTTCCAAGCTTTCAGTTATGTCAAACATATCAGGCAATATTTCATTGGTTTGGGGCTCTTCAATTTGGTGTTCACTATATATTGGCGTTAATAATACGTCAAGCTCGGGATCTTTCGGTAGCGGTTCTATTGTTGTTTGCGGTTCTATCGTTGGTTTAGGTAGTATAAGTTTGTTACGAACACGATTTTTACTTGAAACTACATTTTTCATTTCATTTTTGTTGGGTATCCTAGAATGACTATCAGCGACATGTCTTTTGAGGGATCCGATGAAATGGAATCTTGTGAAACATGTTTCACATTCGAACGGCTTTTTCCCGTCGTCTACACTGGCCTGTGGGACCAGTGTTTGTGCTACATTTGGCATAACTTCAGACTCTATTGCAGCAAATTGATTTTCCCGTCCTGAAAGCGGAACTAACGGTGGAACAGACAGTACAGTCTGCTCAATATTCCCTGTACGCTTTTTCCTTCTTTTTGCCGGAACATTACTCGCATTCCCAGATTGACCAGTGCTTTTCGGGTGTGGACGCACAGATTCATGAATGCTTCTCACGTGTATACGCATGTGACTCGAAGAAGCGAATATACGAGGACAGTGCATACATTTGAAGTGCTCAGTAGATCCTGCGCTGGATTCACCATGAAAATTTACCTTGTGTGCGTCCAGATAGCCCTTAGAAAAAAATCCGCTACCACATATCTCACATTGAAATGGCAAATCATTGCAAAAAACATCTGCACTCGGTGGCTTCTGCACGTTTGGGCCAAACTCCCCGGTTAGTACTTGATTACAGCGCAAGCAATGCTCACGAAAGCGATCAAACTCTTCCAGCATCATTCGACAGGTGCTGCAGATTCCACATGGCGAATTTTGATCGGGCATCCGAATATTGATGTATCGTTTGACCAAATCCAATAAAGACTGATTGGGCTGCGGGTAGACTCCCGGTACTACCAACAGCTCAACGTTTGATTCTGAGAAACACAAACGACAGAATGTATCGGATGTTCCGCTTGGACTGAATGAAAAGAAAGCAAAAACAAAAAAGACTATCAGAATAATTCGTCAAGAACGTTCAAAGGCGTAAGCAAGCGTACACAATCAGTATTTCGTCCTCCATATGTTTGTTTTTTGGTACGAATAAACCGGTATATAACTTTTTAATCAGTTCTAACAGGTTCAACCTCAAACTCAACTTCTCCCGTTGCAGTCGGGTTTATGCATTTTTTGACAACTCGATGCATTCGTCATCGGCATAGAATTTTGACAGGGACGTATTCAGGCAGCTACATTGTTTAAACTGTTTATTTACCCGATTGATATATTCAATTGTTTGAGTCACCTTCTATTTATATTAAAATACAGCGAAATTTCATCGAGTTTCTATTGTATTTACATTTCGAATATATATAAACATTCTCCGACTTTTGAATCCTCTGTTCTGGGTTGAGAAATTCATAATTATCAGTAACAGATAGAAATTCATTTTCATAATCATATACTGTGCGAATTAAAGTGGTATGAACGTAGCTTTTTTTTTGTTTCGATTAACCTTAAGTTCATTCACCTTTTCGGGCCAGAAAAAACTCCTAAGACGGACTGTGTGAAAGGTATCGACTTACCCAATAAGCTCACCCGTCACCTAGTCTATAACTTATTGTTAATACTCCGCGATATACTCTGTGGACTTTGTTTTTGAGAAGATACTACAAACAATAGACTTTACTACATTTTATTCATACGGCCCATTGTTTCTACCATTAACAATCGAATTTATTGTACACGTGATGTTTCGAACAATATGTAAACTATACACTTGATTGTTTTCCAAGAAAACATGTATGAGAAAAATTTTAGATTTGAATTGTTACGATGCTATATTGTTACAATTCGAATTGTTACGATGCTATGTTACAACCTATACATTCTATTGTAAAAAGTATGTTCACAATTAATTGAATAGTGTATAACAATACATTAAAATAATTTTCAATTGTCAATGCAAAATTGTGGGAGGTTTTTTAACAACAAATCGTATTCTTTTTCTACAATATTTTTTTATTCGGGTAGGGCACTGGTCTTACAAACCAGTTTTACTATGTTCGAGCTCTGGTCTGGAAGGATTTTTCTGTCTGTACGCTATTTATCGATTGCAAAGTCTGTCGAAACAGAAGGTCAAATTTCACAAAAGGAATGCAATACCAGTGCCAAGGCTTTGTTTTGCATTTTCATCATGTTGACAATTTACTATATAGTCCGATTTCGTTAGTTTGTGGAACCTCGTGGAGCAGTTTTTTTGCAATTTCATCATAATTTTCTTCTGTTTGATGGCTAAATTCGTACTTGATGGGTCATAGTTCATAAAGAATTCATATCAATTGTTTTCCGCAGTAAGTTGGTCAATTTCGTTTGATAGGTCGTTTTGAAAAATAAGTTCGTATAATTAGTCATCGTTTACAATGCTGGCAACCAGGTTGTCGTGTAGGCGAATGTTCTCACCTATTTTGCATCTTTGATTCATGTTATGACTCGAAGTTTCATCGTCGCCCCGAAACATGACAGATGATCGTTGACTGTCTGTTCCCGTTCAGCAAAGTTGCTATACATCAAAAGAAGAAGAAAGCTTAAGCGACCGCTGCTGGTTGCTGGTATACAAAACGCATTCTCTGAAATCTATATTAGGTGTTACTGGAATTAGAAAGTCATCCATTGGAAGTTATGGATACTACTGAGACCGCTGAGGACGACCTACAGGATGTGTAAGTAATCCACGGAACACGTTACTTGCTGCAGAGTATTTTTTTCACACTTGAATTTTGATTTTTCTTTTTTTTTTCTGTCGTATTTTCTCTACGTACGTACACACACATCTATATGCATAAACACATCTCGATTGTGAGCAGACCAAATGGCGATCCGGCATCGTACTGTCGGTTGTGTCTCTCGAGTATTGACGTGGAGGCCCTGTTCCCCGATGGACAAGGCGCCCGGCAGGATGTGATCGATCGGATTCACGAATGCACCGGAATTCAGATAACAATCGACGAAGATTACGCGTCGGCTATCTGTTGGATGTGCTCACAATCGCTGGAAGAATTCCAGTGGTTCAGGGAACGGTGTCATCGATACGATGTTTTGATCCGTCGTAAACGGAAGCAACCGAAAATTGTGGCAGGATCTGCTAAAGCAAACGTAAGCGTCCCATATCAAGTAGATGCAGAGGATGACAACAGTTTCGACGATGATGTCGATGACGAAGAAGATCAGAATGACAGTGACGGGCCTGGATTACTTCGAATTACATCGGTTCAGGAAGCTGTTGATGATTCCATGGATGCACAGTCTAACGAAAGTGTACTGGCAGTTTCTTCATATCAGGCCGACGGAGAAGATGTGAAACCAGACCCAGATGCGTTGTCTGCATATGCAGAAAAATTCAGACATAGCAATAATAGCTCTGAGACACAGGATTCTACGACGGAAGACGCTGCTGCACGCCGGTTTAAGTGTAATCTGTGCAGCAGAAGTTTCAAGAATCGTGCAAACCTTTGGGAACACAACCGGCTGCACACCGGGAAACTTCCATTCAAATGCAATGATTGCGATACCACTTTCAGTCGGTTGAAATCTCTGATGGCCCACCAGGAGAAGTATCACTCGAAAACCTCAACCGAGGATCCACCGTTGCGGTTAAAGTGCAAATTTTGTCCACGAGTATTTCCACGGAAGGGTGATCGCACACAGCACATGAAGATGGGCCATCCGGATTTGTACAATCCTAGTGACAAAGTGGAAACACCAAGCCCGGTCACCACCAGGAGCCGAGATACACCGGCAACAACAACACCAACGGTAGAAAAAAGTTCGCCTGTAGTTAGAAAGTCCGTATCGACTAGTACACCTGCACCAAGTCCCGCCCCTGAAACGGTTGGTGCTGCGCGCTTTTGTTGTAGCATGTGTACCAAGAATTTCCAATCGGTACAACAACTGGAAGATCACATCGGACTGATGCATCCAAAGGACGGCATTCTCAAATGTTCCCTCTGTCCGAAGACATTCAAATCGAAACAAACGTTGCGAATGCACATTCTCAACCATCAGGGAAAATTACCCTACAAATGTGACGACTGTGGTTCTCGTTTCGATCGTCGGTTCTATCTGCAGAAACATCGAGACAAATATCATGACGGTGAGGATTGTAAAGCGATTCAATGTCGCTACCGGTGTAAATTCTGTCCGCGTATTTTCCACCGTAAAATTGATCGTAAAACTCACATTCGAATGGTTCACTCGAAGGAAATCAAAGTGAAGAAGGAAAAAATAGATCAAACACTTTCGGCAATTCAGTGTCCGGTGGAAGACGATGATGATGATGATGTTGATGAACCAGTTGCCGAACCGGTCAAATCGAAAGCGGCTGGTGTCAGAACGCCCCAAAGTGAGCCTAGTAGCTTCGCATGCAGTCAGTGCAGCAGAAAATTCCCAACGGCGGCTATGCTTCAAGAGCACACGGATGACCAGCATAGGAAAAAAGTCCCACAGGCTCAAGATGTTAAGCCAATGGTCCCGATCAGACCTGCCGTAGCTGCACGAATGATGAAAATCAAACCCATCCGAACATCACTAAACGTTCGGCGACCGTACAAATGCCCGTACTGTCCGAAGACTTTCACCCAGAAATATGTCATGAAGGAACACACATTCATCCATACCGGGTCGCTACGTTACCGGTGCGACGAGTGCATGGCCATGTTCAACCGGCCACACTATTTGCGTGCGCACAAGCAAAAGTATCACGGCCAGAACAGCAAATTCAAAGCCATCAAGTGCCGCTTCTGTACGCGCAGTTTCGTCCGAAAGCAAGATATTAAAATTCACGAACGCATCGCTCATGGAGTTGTCAGTACCGGTCCCGTCGAACGGGAAATCTTGATGGCGGAACGTAACGGTGGGGAGGACAGCGGTATTACCGGTACCGAGGATAACCTGGACGAGGATCCGGATTTCGACGACGACGACGATGATGTTGATGACGATGATTTAGGTGAAGAAATTGACGTCGACGATTTGGGCGAAGAAGTCGATATCTTAGATGGGCTTGACGGCGGCGAGGAGGTTGGCGACGACGACGAAGAAGAAGGTGACGCAGAGTAAGTTGAAGAATGGTTTAGCTACACTTTGTTTTTTTTTCGTTTTCGTCACTCACATCACAAGAAACTTAGTGCTTCCATAAATTTTATTTTTTCTACACACGAATCCATTCGTTTTTTGTCGAATGTATGATGACAAACCCATTGTCATTGATTGGAAATAATGTTTTCGAATTTTTCTTTCTTCCCGTCACAGATCCCCGGCAGAAGAAGATCCCGAAATCCGTGACGTTGTCGTAACGTTGGAACGGATTCCGGAGGACGTGCTGCAAACACTGGACAATTCGAAAGAAGGTGACGAGGCATCCGGCGATGCGGAATCGGCCAGCAGTGCTTCGCAGACACCGCGTCTCAACGTGGGCATTACGCTGCATCGATGTCCGAAATGTTTGAAGGTGTTCAAGACACGTAAATCACTGAAACATCACATGATCTACCATCAAAGTCAGCTACCGTTTGCGTGTGATGAATGTGGAGTTCAGTTCGCTCGGAACCGACCGCTGCAGATACACAAACAACGTTACCATTCGGAAGACGCTCCCTACACCGGAAAACGGTTCAGTTGCGATTTCTGTCCGCGAATATTCCTGCGTGAGCGGGATAAACTTTTCCATCATAAAACTGTTCACAGTATGGACCGAAACTACGGCAATCGAGACGAAAGCACACCGGAACTGAAGAAAGCTAAGATCACGAAACGTAGAGACTACGTTTGTGTGATATGTTGCGAGCGTTACGAAACGGAAAAGGCCTGTCAACGTCACATCACCGAATTTCATCCATCCGAGGTACCTCCGAAAACCCCTTCTCCATCTCCTGCACCGCCGACTACTCCGGTCAACAAACTGGCATCACGCAAAGAATCAGATGAGTACTCCACCATTCCACTGCTGTCGACATCGCAATCTTCGACATTTAATCCGAGCCTTCGGCCATACAAATTGTGTCGCTGCTCGACCTGCGTAGGCATCTTCAAAACGCGTCCACACTGGAACGAACACATTCAGATGCATCCCAACGTACGTCCGCATCACTGTGAGCAGTGTCTGTTCAGACGCAAAAGCCGCTCGAATCGGAAAGTGACGTCCGTTGGATTCAAGTGTCAACACTGTCCAAAGGTGTTCACCAAGGCAAGTGTGCTGCGGGCGCACCAGCGATTGCACACCTCCGAGTTGCGCTTTCCCTGTGATGACTGTGGCATGATGTACGATCGCTATCGGTTACTGCAGGCCCACAAGGAGAAGTATCACTCGGAGGATGCGATGCAATACCCGGTTCAGGCGACCTTCCGGTGTCTACACTGCCCGAGAACGTTTATGCGGCAGCGTGATCTCAACTTTCATCAGGAATCGGTCCATGCGACCTAGAGAACCACCAAGAATCATCATCACACGTGACGAAACCAGACGAGAGAGATTTTTTTCCCCAATGGCCGTAGTAGAAAGACATAGGAACTACGGCGCTAAAGTGTTTTAAGTATTATTGACTACATGATGCAACACCCAGAAGAATACATTATCATTATTTTTTTTATACAACTTGAGTTTATATGACCTTATTTTAAATATTGTGATGAGGAAAGTTTTCGCAGAACCAGGCAAAACATTTATATTTTAAAAATTATTACTTATATACTCTTCCTATCCTGCTAAATACTTAATAAAATTGAGTAAGATCTGATGTCCTGTGCGGAAATCTTAATTTTTGTTCTCATCTTCTGATTTTATAGGTAGTAAGAAAGAAAGCCACAGTATGTTTTTTTCTTTTACTCGACAAGATTACATAACGAAACCTTGGCGTTTTCTCTCGCCTTTTCTATTTTGTGAGCATTGATTATAGGCACTTTGGAACACATAACACATTACAGGCGTTTCGTTTTAGTAAGTCCTAGACGTTACTAAGCGTTACTTTTTAGAAAGTTATAGGTGTTACGAAGCGTTACTTTTTTGTAAGCTATAAGCGTTACATGCGTTTCGTTTTTGTAAGTTATAGGCGTTACGAAGCGTTACTTTTTTGGAAGTTGTAGGCGTTACTTTTTAGTAATGTTTAGGTATTACGAAGTGTTACTTTTTTTGTAAGTATTAGGCGTCACATGCGTTACTTTTTCCAAGTTTTAGGCGTTACATGCGTTACATTTTTCTAAGTTATAGGCGTTACATGCGTTACGATTTTCTAAGTTATAGGCGTTACGAAGCGTTACTTTTTTTCTAAGTTATAGGCGTTACATGCGTTACTTTTTTGCAAGTTTTAGGCGTTACGAAGCGTTACATGCGTTACTTTTTAGTAAAGTTTATGCGTTACGAAGCGTTACAAGCGTTACTTTTTAGTAGGTTACAAGTGTTACTTTTTTGTTTTATAGGCGTTACGAAACGTTACATACGTTATTTTTTGTAAGTTATAGGCGTTGCGAAGCGTTACAGGTGTTACTTTTTAGTAAAGTTTATGCGTTACGAAGCGTTACAAGCGTTACTTTTTAGTAGGTTACAAGTGTTACATGCGTTACTTTTTTGTTTTATAGGCGTTACGAAACGTTACATGCGTTATTTTTTGTAAGTTATAGGCGTTGCTAAGCGTTACAGGTGTTACTTTTTGTAAGTCATAGCCGTTACGAAGCGTTACTTTTTTGTAAGTTATAGTCGTTACAAAGCATTACATGTATTACTGTTTTGTAAGTTATATGCGTTACGAAGCGTTCGTTTTTTGTAGGTTATATGCATCACTCTCAGTGAGTTTCAAGTGTTACGGAGTTAAGCTTTAAATACTTTATTTTTCAGGCTATGCAATCGCTGCAAAAACCGACTTTACAACCGAGGCCCGGAGGGCCGAGTGTCATATACCTTTTTATTCAGTTCTTCGAGATCACAAAATATCTGTGTGTGTGTGTATGTGACAAATAATGTCATTTAATTTTCTCAGAGATGGCTGAACCGCTTTTCACAAACTTAGATTCAAATGAAAGATCTAAAGGTCCCATACAAAGTTCCTGAGTTTAATTTGGATCCGACTTCCGGTTCCGGAATTACAGGGCAATATGCACCAAAAAAGGGAAGAAATAGTCACACACAATAAAATTTTTTTAAATTTCATTTGGATCCGACTTCCAGTTCCGTAATTACAAGAAAATATGTGCAAAGTTATTGAAAAATGCGCACTCAATTCTCTCGGAAATTTCTCAACAGGTTTCCACAAACTTAGAAACAAAGAAAAGATCATAGAATTCTTTACAAAGTCCCCGAAAAGTTGATGCAGATCCGACTTCCGGTTCCGGTATTACAGTGCGATTAGTGAAATTTTTCAATTTCAAGAGTATCTTTTCATAATGATGGCGAAACGAGGTGCGCATTTTTGTAAAACTTGTTGGTAAATTCATCTAGTTGGCGGATTTTGTTAGTGAATATATAAAACTACTTTGGGACTAGTAGTCCCCGGTTTCCACTTTCGAAAGCACCGATAATAGTGAAGAAATCATGATTCAAATTAAAGCTCTCATTGTCTTTAAATATACTGTGCAATTTCATCCTGATCCGACTTGCGGTTACGAAATTATAGGGCGATGAGTGTCAAAACATTGAAATCATCATTCAAAATGACGATGCAAAACTAGTACGCGATTAAAATTGGTACCTACTTGTTAGTGTTATTACAAGATCATGATAACGATGCTTCTCTATAAAAGTACACTTATTGCCTCTCTCATATAGAAATTTTATGCAAACACTTGAAAAATTGACTAGTGAAAATTGGCCCAGAGCGCTAAGTGTTCTATATCATTCGACACAGCTCATCGGGCTGAGCAATGTATGTGTCTGTTCGTGTATGTGTCAAATAATGTCACTCACAAATAAAAGTTCCTATAGTCTCATAGGTTGCTGTTTAATTTCATGGGTTTAATCATTTTGTGCAACGATGCAAAATAAAGAAAAGTTCTTATCAACTTGACATAAAGCAAAGTCCTGGCATTACATTCCTTTTGTGGAATTTGGCCTTTCTGTTTCAACAGACTTCGCAGCCGGTTCTTAGTGTACAGAATCATTGTATGGCTAGTACTATGGATCCTACTGACCCTAAGAATCCTTCCAGGTCGGGGCTCGAACATACGACAACTGGCTTGTAAGACCAGCGCCCTATGCATTGAACCACCAACCCGGGCATAACTGTTTACAAATTGAAAAGGTTATGTTAGTTCATACCCAAAGAAAGTTTCTTATTTTATTCCAAATTGAACAGAAAATTTCTACACAGAATTTTCTAGTGACATTTTTGAAAATATAAGTAATATGAGAAAGGCATCATTACACCACTAGGTGGATCAAAAAAGGTTTTTTGTATGTTATAAGTGATACGAAGCTTTACGTGGTTGATTGAACAAGTTTTCCAGTTCATAGTTATTTGCTGTGTTATTTGTTATTTGGGTTTCTAAAATTTGAAACTTTAAACCAATCCTGTTTCTCTTATACTTCTACGACTTAATGTTGTGTATCCTCTATTATTTTCGATTTATTCCGCGATTAAAATTGTGGATTCCGTTTGAAAATACCGGAACGAGTTTAGGGATCAGATCTTTTTCTAATTTATTGTTACTTTGCAAGATTCGATTTGCGATTTAGAATGTGACCGAATTAGGATCCAATTTTTTAGACCTAATTTAGAAGATTTTATAGTTTCATTAAGATCGAAGCAATGTAATTACCACCTTCAAATGGAATGTGTCTTGAAACGAAATTATCTTGGCCATCGGATTTGTGTATTAATCCGCTGTGGCGTTTGACCAGGATGATATCATTGACATTTAACAGCATCATTTTTAAGCGTACAACATCGAAATAATATTTACGAATCAAGTTGAATTTGGCAAAATCATCAACAAATCACCGAGATACAAGCGCTCCGAGTTGGGCCGAAAGTTCTAAATTGATCTGTTAGTCACCGGAGCATTTAAATCTATTGAAGAATTCAGAAATATACGGGTTGTACGCTGATTATGTGGTATGATATTAGATGTAACAGTTCGTTGTAAGTGAAAACTAGAGATTGAGGAAAGGATATTCACTTGTGTTTTTCAATACAACGCAGTAACGATATATTTTTGGATGGTATTTTGTTAATAAACTTATTTCGTATCATCGATGCAATAGAAGAATTCGACGCTCTGCACGTCGAGCAAATCTGTCGATAAATTCATCAATAAAACCGCTGCTGAGACAGCAATTTGGTCTCAATTGCCATAAGCATAAGCCACTGAAACCTGAAACTGATGGTGAGCATACAAGTTCTTACAAAGCCAAACGTGACAGAGAGAACAACAAATCTCAGAAATAAGCGGAGTAATTCCCTTTCTTCTTGAATCTATGCAGTAAAAAGCAAAGCCTTGGTATTACATTCCTGTAGTGGAATTGGACCTTCTGTTTCAACAGACTGCGCAGCCGATTCAGAGTGTACAGAACCATTGCATGGCTAGTGCTACGATCCTACTGACACTACGAATCCTTCCAGGTCGGGTCTCGAACGTACGACAACAGGTTTGTAAGACCAGTGCCCTATGCATTGAACCGCCAACCCGGGGAATCTATGCAATAACTTCAAGTTGACCGGTTGTGCAGTGCATGAGGTGCACATGAGGACGAGACGCCACTGCTTCATCGGATCTCATCTCATGGGGACAGTACACGTTCATGATGTTGCTGTTGATCTCTTCCTTATAAAAACCTTTTTTAGAATATGGAGAAGCCACAGCTCTGTTAGACGGTAGTCGCTCGATACCCGTTTTTACGGGTAACAAAATATCTGCGAAACTGAGATCGGTTTTTCGAGATTTTCTTTACTCATTGTACTGTATTAGATCGCGCCGCCGCCCAGCTTGTAGTAGATTGTTCCGAAACGTATCTGTTTCTTGGTTGTGCGTAGTGATTGTTTTCCTGGGGATTCGTTTGACTTGCACCAACCCTCTGTCTAACCATCGCGTTGTTTGCTAACCCGAATAGTTGCCACCTACGACAAGGGTTAGGTTATAGTGGCCTTGTCCGTTCGCTTTCTTCTTTTTCTGCTACTACCGCAGGAGGCTATGGAAATGATTCGTAATCCTGACCAGCGTCAGTTCGATATACATTTATTTCAGTTGCTTAATTTGAGGACGTTTACTTCGATCGATAAACTCACTCAGATACCAAAACTTCAAGTTTTTAAAACAGCTAAGAAAACTTAATATAATAGTAGTGGTACTTTCTCTTCCACATACATTAAAACATTGTTGCTTTTCTAATATTCTCCGTGGAACCAGAAAAATCCGGCTGCATTGCCTTCAACTTTACTGAACACCATCCATTCATGGTTTTCTTTCATTGCGTTCCATTTACGGCAACGTCCATCTTGTAAAGTTGACACAGCGTCGAACGAAAGAAACATTTCTTTCCAGCTCTATTGCGAAAAGCACAAGTGTTTTATGCTATGCTTCTTTATTGCTTTGCACCATACCAGTGAAGCACCGACTACATTCAATTGGATTTTGATGTAATCATGCTTTCCACTACACTAGTGTAGAAACCGGAAAGCTCTTCCTCATCCTAGTCTGGAATGCTTCATTTCAATAATCTGCTTTGCGTCTTCACTGCGACGCTTCTACGGTGACAACTTCGTTTTCCTTATTTCCTTTAGATTAAAGAATCGCCCGCACGGCAATAATGTATAAATAAATGCATATCTACTGATCTGCTTTTTGTGAGACATCACCATGTTAGAAATCACTCGAAGTCGGGAAAGGAAATAAGCGACAGGCCTGTTTTGAGTTGGCTCGACATCGACTTCGCGTGTGTACGATTTATTTTAATTATCGCTCTTAAACAAATCTGATGCATTTTCTGAGCGATTACATAATTACAAATAAATCGTTCCATAAGAGTGTCGCACTTCAGACTAGTATTATCATTCCATCAATGTATAGTATCGATCGTGTTTGTTCAAAATCGAACTAAAGCAAGTCAAACCATACATTCCCCGAAATGGCGACTGCTAGAACAGCTACGCTCACCGAAACTCGACAGAGCTGAATCGTGTCTGCTTTGTTCGGTGGGCAGAAAAAAATATTTCATAGCATACAAACACAAGCTATACCTCAGAGACTGCTAGCTAATCGGCTACGCTCGACTGTATTCAGGCAGAGGAAAATTTCCGCTTTGCCGTTCGTCCGTCAGCATGCATGTGCCAGAGTATGAAGGCAAACGTTTCGAGCACAGCTCGGCGCACTGAAGTGAGATGTGCGACAGGCAGACGAAATAGTACTCGACCGTACCATCTACAGGCAGACGATAATTCCACGTACGCTCGCTTACAGCTATGGCATAGTGCATACGTCGTACTTATTCTTCCTCGCGTTCGTCTTCCGCTGATGCGGCTCGGCAATGATTTTACCACATGGTTCGCCTATCGTCTGCCTTCTTCGACACCATTCGCTGTAGGATACGAAACCGGTTTGCGCTCTGTGTGTATCTCTAGCTGCAGATCTCTCTTGCTGCTATCCAACATTTCATTTACCGAACTGTACACTTCAAACAGATAATGCCATGGCTTCAATATTCGTTTACTGTATGCGGGGTTTGCGTTTGTTCCTTCTTTTTATCAAAGCACAGCAAATGATACCCCTAGTAGCGTCACACAGCTCGGATGAGCATTCTGAAGTGTACAGTGATGTTATATAAGTGGCTGGGTTTATGCGTTTTATTTTCTGTTTGACGACAGCCAACGCTTGCCTGATTTCCACATTGCTGCAGGGTTTTATGATTATTTTGTCCATATAGCAATTACGTGTCTTGCACGAAATGGTGCTTCATGATAATCGTTTCAAAATCTTCATCCACTAAACAATCGTTGTATGCGGTCCTCGCTTGAAACGAAACAGACCTAATTCATTTAATATTGATTAGTAATCAAGATTTCGTTGTTGATGTTCTGATATTATGGAATAGATTTTGGGATAGGTTTCAAAACTTCATTTTTAGAAACGCATTTCCGAGGGATTCGTTGCTGGTGGTGCTTAATTCAGAATGTTTATGAATAAACTTGTAGCGTTTGAATGGGGCATCATTAATTCAACATCATATTTTAGTTTCATGGCCCGAGTAGATCTTCGTGGTCTAAACAGCCACAATAGATTAGGCATAGATCATGGCATGTTTTTTTTCGACTCTGTTACGTACTCGCCTGGTACGGATTTTTCAAGTGATCAAATTTTTTATTAGTTTTTAGTATGTGCGATTCACAACACGTCATTTAGTAGCTAGAAGACTTGATCTTATCGTCTGAATATTTGGGGTCGAGCAAGTTTCTTGAATTTGAAAAGGATTTTGATGTCATCATGGCCGTCGTTAGACTGTGAGTTATCACCTACTGCTCCAAAACATCCGTAATCCGAATTTCTCAAATTCGCAATACTTTATTCTGAATAAATGCATCTTGCTTCGTTTGCAACCTAAAATCTACCGGGGTGTCGGGTTAAAACTCTGCTGGATACTCGCTAAATCCCTTTCGCGACGCAATTGCCTCTTGCTTAATGGACACAACGCTAGAAATTGTCGGTACCGATCCCTCCCCACTTACCTGGTCGGTCATTGCTTCGGTTCCATCGTTCGGTTGATCTGGTATTCCGTCAGTGTCGTCGTCTGGGTCACCGTAATCTTCGACGTCACTATCGACAAAAAATCCCTTCTTCTTGATCACGTTACTGCCCGAGGTGTTGAACTCACTAGACTGGCTGATCTCGCTAGACTGGTTGGGTTCCACCATGGGTTCTACCAGACTGGTGTTATCCGCTGTGATCTTTTCTTGTTTCACTTTTAGCTTGAGCTTTTTCGAAGATGATGCTGCTGGTTTTGACGGACCTGGACTTGGGGTGGCGTTGCTACCCTGCACCCGGTAGTTGTGTACGGCAATTTGATGACGAACCCGATCTTGATTACGGACGAACTCCCTGTTGCACAAGGTGCAGTAGAAACGTTGATTGCTTTTGGCGGCTTCACCGTGGTAGCGTCTCTTGTGGTTCACGAGAGCTACTTTTCGATCGAACTGAGCGTTGCACTCGTCGCATGGATGCCGGTATCCGCCGATATGAACCTTGATGTGCGATAGATAGGAGTTACGGTGCACCGTTCGTTTCGGACAATGGGGACACTTGTAGAAGAAATCTTGCTCGGGATGCTGCTGCTGATGATGGGCCTGCAGCATGCTGGTAGTGACGAATACCAGTGTACATAGAGCGCACGGATGTTCCATGTCCGGATCCATTTTGATACGTTTGCGAACGGTACGGGTGGGGCGAGAGGACGGTGGTGCGACATTCTTCTTCGATTCCATACCGTGGAAAACTGTGTGATGATAGCGCCGAGCCGATTTGCGAATGAAGATACGTGGACAATAGGCACACTTGAAGCGATTGGCCAAACTCATGGATGATCCTGCGGAGTGGTAGCGTTGCTTGTGCTTCAGCAAATCGGCTGGCTTGTAGAATCCGGCATCGCACGTATCGCACTGATGCGGCAGCTTTCCCAGATGATTGAGGACATGCAACTTTAAGGTGTTTCGGCTGGTGAAGGATTTCTTGCAGTGGCTACAGGTAAGCGAATCGGGCAACGAAAGTAGAACTTGCTTTGCGATCGGTTCTTTGTCGGCGTGGTTGTGTTTGATGTGCAAATAACGTGCCGTTTTCGATAGCAATGTTCGCGGACAGTACATGCAAGCGAAACGTTCCTTCTGTTCCGCGCTTCCCGTTCCTCCCTCCGCTCCGTGCATGTCTTCCAGATGACGTT
Organism: Malaya genurostris; assembly: GCF_030247185.1. Classification (NCBI taxonomy): domain Eukaryota; kingdom Metazoa; phylum Arthropoda; class Insecta; order Diptera; family Culicidae; genus Malaya; species Malaya genurostris. Next base: position 16,026,729 of record NC_080570.1, read on the forward strand.
CCATATCCTTCTTCCGGATAAATCGCTCCTCACAATGGACACATCCATACGGTTGCTGTCCGGTATGATTAGCCATGTGGTCTCGCAGGGAAGTTTTGTGTTTGAACAGCTTGTTACAGACCGTACACTTGAATCTGACCGGGACTTCCGGATGTTTCAATGCAAAATGTATTCTCATTGTCTTCATTGTCGGGAACTTTCGATCGCACTTGGCACAAGGGAAATTGCTCTTTCTACCCTCCCAAACCGTTGGCAGTTTAGCCGGTGAAGCTATGCTGTGAATTATCTGCTCATGTCTAAATCGATCTTGATTCCTAACGAAGAACCGATCGCAATGATCGCATTTGTACCGTTCCAGGACTTTATTTTTGGCATTCTCACCGTGCCAACGCTCTTTGTGGTGTACTAGTTTGGCCCGCCTCTCGAAACTACTTCCGCATATGTCACACTTGTGCGGCATCGTTCCGTGATTGATCATTACATGGGACCGGTAGGCAGTCCGATGGCGGAACAATTTGGGACAATCAGTACATTTATACCGTTTGGAGATTTTCGGTTTCGGTTCGGCACCTTCCTTACCCGCCCCGGGATGGCGTTCCTTCAAATGTTCAAGACACGTTTCGATCTCTTGCTGACAAGCTTCACAGTAGAACACCTGTTCTACCGGTAAACTAGGTTCCACCGAAGCATCAACCGGTTTAACATCATGGAAGTGAATAATGTGCATGTTCCGTGCTTGCTCCTGGAGAAAAATACGAGGACAAAGGGTACATGTGAAGCGCTTATCTGTATAGCTGGGTGATTCCTTATCGTGATAACGGGACACATGTTTGTCCAACCGTTGTTTCATTGTAAACTTAGCGCCACAATCATCGCAAGAGAACGGAAAGTCCATTGTGTGAAATCGAGTGTGAACACGCAAAGAACCAGTATCGGAAAATTTCTTCTGACAAAAGCGACAAGAATATATCTGCGACTCTTGTGGATGATCTTTGCGAATATGACCCTATTAAAAGATAAAAAAAATTAAATTAGATACATATATGAAACCGAACCCATCAAACCCATTACCTTAATTTCCTTCATCAATCGGAATGTTTCCTGGCAAAGTGTGCAACGATACGCTCCATCGGACGTCACTTCGAATGGCAACGGTCTCGTTGGTTCGTCTTTGACAGGTTCTTCTCCGTGTGCCTCACTACTAGCTCGGGTCGACGCTTCCATCGATTGTTCATCTTCTTCCGAGTCCAGAACAACTACATCCTTCCCTTCCATTGGCGCAGTTTGCTGATGTCCACCATACTCGTCCTCCGTGTACGGTTCCGATTTGATCAGAATGTCACCTTTTATGAGTTCTTCTTCCACTTCCTCGTCGATCACTTCATCATCCTCCTCTTCCGGTTGTTCTTCTTCCAACGGCATATGTTCCTCGTCAATCTCTTCGTCGTCCGTATCGCTCAAACAGTAAATCGTATCCTGCTCAAACCCAACTGCATTTTGCGTCAATTCTTCCTGATGTTCGACCTTCACCCGAATCTGCATCATCTCCATCCGCTTGCGCTGCAAAACCTCGTCCAGTTGATGGCAGCGGTCGCGATATTTGGCAAAGCCCTCCAGCGTCATTTGACACATTCGACAAACCGAACAGGGAAAATCCGAATCAGGTGTAATGTGAATATCAACATGTCTACTGATGAGATCAATGAGGCTTTGTTTTGGTTCGGAATCCACTGGAAACAAGGGTTCCACATAGAAGCCAGAAAAACACAGCCTGCAGTATGTTTCCGGGTTGTCATTGGGGCTGTTCAGTTTGAGAAGTAAACAAAATAAAAATTTGCAAAATTTTCACCCATCTAAAGTTTCAATCAACACTTACACATCCGGGACAGTATCCGTGTCCATTTTGTACCGGTAGTTAATAACACAATCCACTAAAAATCGACAAATTTACTGGCACGAAAAAATGATTGACATTTTCTTATGTTTCAAACCTCTCCACTTGCCTTGTGCACCATATTGCTCAGCACACTCTGCACTGTATTCGCGATACATTTACTATTGTGCTCACACACCAGCGTACTTCGAGTTGTCAACTTGACGGTAGGTAGTGAATAGAATCAGGGTTGCTTTGCGATACAAAGCGCGTGTCGAATTTTGTTTATCATTTCAGCTGTTTTTCAAAGAAAGGCGAATCTCACCAAAGGGCAAATATTTTTTCTTTCCATCTAATGAATAGGGTAACAGAGGTATTTTGGCCTACTTTAGGATTGATTTTATTCTGGCTCCCTTTGTAAAAATATCTTCCAAATGTTGTAATATCTTTGAAAAACCTTTCGCAATAGGTAATTTAATGTTATTAGCTTCAAATTGATGCATCATGGGTTACTTAACATCGATTGAATTCATAAAGTTTTTTATATGGGCCCAAATATATGAAGTGGCCGAAATACCTCTGTTACCCTACTTCAAAACAAAACAACTTAAAAATTTTGTTCCCGCCAAAATATCAGTCTTATGAATGAATTAAAAATCAAAGGGTGAAACTATTATTCCATTTGTTTTCGTAAGGTTCGCCCTTCACGTTCCGAGCCAACAAGCCGGGCGAAACTTCAAATGTTCTAATCACGCGGCCAATAAACCACCTGTCAACTTCCACTTTCAAAAGTTATTGCAAGCGAGCTATGAAAGATAGAGTATTAAATTTAACACCAGACGAAAGAGAACTCTTTTCTCTGCCGTTTACTATTATGATTTACTCCCAGAGAGTGCCGAGTCATTCAAAATTACTCTTCAGAGTGAATGTTGATGGATGGCTTATTGGTCGTTCTAAAAAAAGGGGTGAAATGTACTTCAAGTTATGGTTTAAGTAGATAAGATGGCTACTGGAGCTGATATGAAGCGGGGACCGTCACTCTATTTTCTAATTTTTCATAGGCGCAACTGGTAATATTTTGAATACTTCTATCTGCATTGTTTAACTTAAGGGGTTTTTGGTTTGCCCAAAAAAATTTTTTTGAAAATTTCACGTGTCGCCTTCGACTCATCAGTGCTTAAGGCCATCGTCCAAGTATCATGCGCGCGGGTGGTTTTAGGAAAATTTCGATGGAAATTTGCCAAAGCCAAAAACATACAGACCTTCGGGAAACTTTTATCTATCTGCAGGAAAAAATGGCTGAATAATTCGGAGAATTTTCTGAGTGTTATCAAAAATAGCTCTAAGAAATGAGTGTTTTTGGGATCTTTAAAAATTCGTTGGAAAAAATACTGCGATGATATAATTTTTTTTCAAATAAACCTTTTTCTGGCGGCAAGGATTACATTCAGACACATTTTTGTAAAAGCTTTTTATGCTTTTCATGGAAAATCTACGAATTTCATATAACCGATTTCGATGTATTTGGACAATTTCAAAGTACTAAATGAAATACAAATTATTTCGCAACGATGCTAATTTAGTTTATAAACGGAATAATGCTAGTTTTGTTAATTTATCTGTTTTCCACAGGATAAGATCAATTTTGCAATAACACATGGATCAATAAGTCCCGAGACTAAAGCAGAGATGGCGCTCGTAGTAAACCAGTAACCACGTCTTTCTAGAGTACTAACCTTTGCTTGAAACGGGTCAAAATTTTAAGTCGATCCGACCAGAAACAGCTGAGTTATCGAGATAGGAGTGAAGTCGTTTTGTAGTTTGTTTAAAAAATGAAAGAAAAACGAGTTTCGTGTTTTGATAAAACATAGTTTTTTAATGGGTAAAAACACCGTGCAAGCGAAACAATGGATTGAAAAATGTTATCCGGACTCTTGTCCATCAAAAGCAACGATTTGTCGGTGGTTCGCCGAGTTTAAACGTGGTCGTACCGACACAAATGACGCGGAACGCTCGGGTAGACCTGTGGAAGCCGTTACACCGGAAAATGTGAGTAAAGTGACAAAAATTATAATGAAAGATCGTAAAGTGAAGCTCCGTGAGATTGCTGAGATGACACAGATATCATATGGAAGTGTATTTACTATCCTTCATGAAAAATTGAGCACGAAAAAGGTTTTTTCCAAGTGGGTGCCGCGCTTGCTTTCGATGGAACAAAAACAGCAACGAGTCAATGATTCAGAAAGCAGGCGAAATTGAATGAATTGGGCTTTAATCTGCTTCCCCAGCCCCGCCCCCCCCCCCCCCCCCCCCATACTCACCAGATTTAGCCCCCCAGTGACTACTGGCTCTTTGCTGATCTTAAAAAAATGCTCCAGGGAAAAAGATTTGGCTCAAATGAGGAGGTCATCGCTGAAACTGAAGTCTATTTTGAAGCGAAAGATAATTTTTTTCATAAACATGGTATTGAAAAATTGGAAAAACGTTGGAACCATTGTATCACCCTAAAAGGATTATGTTGATGAATAAAAAAAAAATTTGCAAAAAAAAATGTTGTTTCCATTGTTAGGCTCGGGACTTATTGATCCATGTGTTAAAATGAAGAAAATCCGCTTCAGTTAGAATGTGTGTAATAATTGTGAAAGATCACAAGGACACTCATTTGTCAGATCTATTTTATATAACACTCGGGAAATCCTTCGAATTTTTCAGTTATTTTCGCCCTGCAGATAGATAAAAATTTTGTATGTTTTTGGTTTTGGCAAATTTTTCAAAACCCTAATGTAATGTCCGGTTAGTTAGACACACTATATACTTGTAAAGAGTAAAAGGATTTCGGTAGATATCGAGATTAACTAGATGGTTTGTTCACGGTTAAAACTTAACTGAGCTCAGCTCTGTATCTGTCAAAAGATATAGTCTCTATCATTACATTTGTGTGTGTGTGCTTATCTACACTGTAAATTCGATTAGTTAATCTTAAAGTTCAACTATTTATCTTCTAAAAGGTGTAACTATACACTGTACAAAAACATATCATGTTTTACCTAATGCAACAGTCCTTCCTCCTTTAAGTTAACTTAATAGAAATTCGAGTGCTACGATGTAACAGCCCTATACGTTCGTAATTGACATGTATCAATTTAATGAGTTCAGAAAAAAAACTTAAATATATAAATTCGAGTGCTAGGTTGTAATAGCTCTATCTATACTTGATTGACATGTATCAATTCATCGAATTAAAAGATTCTTCTTTAAAAATATAAAGACAAACTCAATTTAATATGAGTAAACAAAATGCTCGTCCTTCCTAAGTGGTGAGTTCACCTCTTCAATTCTTCTTTTGACTCCTCTTCCAATTTCAATTTCCCCTGAAATCTGCATCGCTGTCGTCCTGTGTCAGTGCCATTGTTGGATCTTGTGACGTGGAAATTACCACATTTGGCCGTGCCAATTTAGCGTCCCCCTGAGCCACTTGCAGCTGTGTTCGATGGGCCAGCAGCACAACGTTTCCAACAAGAATCTGGAATATATGAGGAAAATATCTTTCAATATAATTTGCCTTAATCCACTTTGCGTGGTTATGTGGATTGTGGTTTTTATACCACAATGAATCTCCTTCAGTTAGTTCATCTAAAATGTCTGTAAAAGACTCTTTCAAAGGATACCCAATTTTATTTGGATTCCCTGTTTCATCATTTAGATTGTGTGGCTTTTTAACCAGAAATTGATCATATTTTTTTTGTCGTGAATACGACTTACTTTACTATGGGGTGCCTTTTCAAAATTAGCCATATGGAAGAATGGGCAGAACTTAATCGCGAATATCTCGACTTGTAAAGGGTGATTTTTTAAGAGCTTGAGAACTTTTTTAAACAATAAAACGCATAAAATTTGCAAAATCTCATCGGTTCTTTATTTTAAACGTTAGATTGGTACATGACATTTACTTTTTGAAGATAATTTCATTTAAATGTTGACCGCGGCTGCGTCTTAGGTGGTCCATTCGGAAAGTCCAATTTTGGGCAACTTTTTCGAGCATTTCGGCCGGAATAGCCCGAATTTCTTCGGAAATGTTGTCTTCCAAAGCTGGAATAGTTACTGGCTTATTTCTGTAGACTTTAGACTTGACGTAGCCCCACAAAAAATAGTCTAAAGGCGTCAAATCGCATGATCTTGGTGGCCAACTTACCGGTCCATTTCTTGAGATGAATTGTTCTCCGAAGTTTTCCCTCAAAATGGCCATAGAATCGCGAGCTGTGTGGCATGTAGCGCCATCTTGTTGAAACCACATGTCTACCAAGTTCAGTTCTTCCATTTTTGGCAACAAAAAGTTTGTTAGCATCGAACGATAGCGATCGCCATTCACTGTAACGTTGCGTCCAACAGCATCTTTGAAAAAATACGGTCCAATGATTCCACCAGCGTACAAACCACACCAAACAGTGCATTTTTCGGGATGCTTGGGCAGTTCTTGAACGGCTTCTGGTTGCTCTTCACTCCAAATGCGGCAATTTTGCTTATTTACGTAGCCATTCAACCAGAAATGAGCCTCATCGCTGAACAAAATTTGTCGATAAAAAAGCGGATTTTCCGAATGGACCACCTAAGACGCAGCCGCGCTCAACATTTAAATGAAATTATCTTCAAAAAGTAAATGTCATGTACCAATCTAACGTTTAAAATAAAGAACCGATGAGATTTTGCAAATTTTATGCGTTTTATTGTTTAAAAAAGTTCTCAAGCTCTTAAAAAATCACCCTTTATTAATGGTAGCAACATAATTCTTTCACCATTTCATCAAAAATATGATCAGGAATTCAGGATAATATTTTGAACAGTGTGCGATAACCACAAACAACTCAAAAATTAAGTTTTCTTAAAATTTGAAAACAACGCGGAAAACTTTTTACTTTCGCTTGGGTTTTTCGCGCAAGGACGACGATTTTGAGATAGTCAGGCACATATCTTCAACTGAATGCGTATAAAAGGGGAACCGTGGTCGAAAATCGATCATCATTCGTCATCTAACACTCGATGTGGATAGACGAATAACCTACTACGACTAATTTCGATTTTGTTTTATTTTTTATTCGCAGTTGTCTACCTACCCAAGCTATGGGTAAAAACCGCCATAAATCCGAGAAGGATCCAAAGGATGCTAAGCGTCTGAAGCCAAGTGATGTACAGGTAAACGACCGTTTGCTGAGTAAAAACCAATATGCTGATCTGCCAGTAGATGTCGAAGAGGAACTGCAGAAGAAGGAAAAAATGCCGCCTTTCTACCTGAAGGGCTTCCCACCAACTCTACGCTCGGATTTCAACACACTGATCAGCAAAGGACTACAGGCAACAATCCGTTTATGTACTGAAGGCTACAAAATAACTGCTCCGGCTTTGAACCACTACAAAGGAGTGGAATGCTATCTGAAGCAGACAAAAGCGGAATACTTCACACACGATATTGCCGCCAACAAACCTATGAAGGTTGTACTTCGAGGACTACCCGACATGATGGAAGCCGAACTAAAGCAGGCACTGTCGGAGGCTGGACTAAAGCCTTTGATGGTATTTAAAATGAAGCGACATAATACGGACAAAAAGCTCAGAGATCAACTGTACCTGATTCATCTGGAGAAGGGCTCCATCACCATGAGTCAACTGAAAACGATTAAATCGTTATTTCACATAATCATCGAATGGCAAAAGTATAAACCGGTACATCGGGATGTCACACAGTGCACGAACTGTTTGAACTACGGCCATGGAGCGAGGAATTGCCACATGAAAAGTCGGTGCGGGAAATGTGCCGAACCACACAATACCAACGATTGCCTACTAGATGACATCGCTGTAAAATGTGTAAACTGTGATGGCGACCATCCATCTACTAGCAAATCGTGTCCCAAACGTGCTGAGTTCACAAAAATTCGACAACAGGCGTCCCGTAAACAATCAACGCGCAAGAATGTTCCACAGAAGGATGAAGTTAATTTCCCACGGCTCCCACCGAAGAGGGATATTCCGAATTTGCCGCCACTTCCTCGCAGCAATCCAAAGACTTCAGCCGCTGGATCTCAAAAAGAATCTTCCTCAAGAATCCCTCCTGGATGGGGCAATAATCAACCACAAGCAAAGGATGACTCTTATGATTTATTCTCTGCTGAACAACTGATCGTCATTTTTGAAACAATGACAACAAAACTACGAAACTGCAGAACGCGGTTAGATCAAATCAACGCCTTAGGCAAATTCATCATCGAATATGCAATATAATGAGTTGGTTATAGTAAATTGGAATGCTTGCTCACTCAGGAGCAAAACTGCTGAATTGTCCGACTTTCTTCAAGAGAAGAATGCCGATATTGCTATTTTAACTGAAACTCATCTTAAACCTGAAATTTCTATTTTTATTTCTAATTACAGGATTCACAGGCTCGACAGGACAACTAGCAGAGGAGGGGGAGTTGCCATTGCCGTTAAACGATCCATTCAGCACAGGCTTCTGTCAGCCTTTAAATTGCAACTCATAGAAGCCATCGGAATTGAGATTACAACGACGATGGGACCCATCATCATCATTGCAGCGTACTGTCCCAAACAAACCAATCTTCAAGATGGTACGTGTGCATCATTGAAGCGAGATCTGGCTATGCTCACTCGACGACAGAACAAATTCATCATTGCTGGGGACCTTAACGCACGGCATGAGCTGTGGGGAAACAGAAGACAGAATCGAAACGGATTCGTACTTGCCGAAGATTACGAAGCTGGACAATACAACATCTTCGCTCCGGATCAACCAACGCGACTTTCCAGATCGGGAGTTCATTCCATTTTGGATATATTCATCAGCAACATCGCCATAGACAGCTCTCCGGTTGTTTTCAACGAGCTCTCTTCTGACCACTTTCCAGTAATATTGACGTTGGGATCTTCACCAGAAACAGTGCCTATTCAACCTCGGAGGAACTATTATCGCACCGATTGGGTCCAATTTCAACATATCGCCGACCAACTTATTCATATCGATTTGCCACTTGATTCCCCGATGGAAATCGATGCAGCCCTATCTTCCTTCCAGCATTCAATCACAGTCGCTCGTGATAGGACGGTTCCAGTACAACATATGCCGAGTTCCTCTCTTCAAATCGACAGTGTCACCAAGAAACTCATCCGACTTCGGAATATCTACCGGAGGCAGTATCAACGAACTGGCATTCTAGATAGGAAGATTACTTATAACAACTTAACTAGGATAATCCAGGAAAGGATATCTGAGCTTCGCAACAGGAACTTCCAGCAAAAGCTTCGAGAAATTCTCCCACATTCAAAGCCCTTCTGGTCCTTAACGAAGGTGCTTAAGAAAAAACCGAAGCCTATTCCTCCTCTGATGTCACCCCAGGACGCAGCTGAAGGAATACCTTTAATCACACCAGTAGAGAAGGCAAATGCGCTAGGCCAGCAGTTTGTGTGTTCTCACAATTTAGGACTTAACATTGTTAGTCCATATGAAAGAGCCGTTGCTGATAGCGTAGCTGAGGTTGACCAATCAGACAGCTTGGTTCCTGAGGAAAGTAGAGTCACTGCGAATGAGCTGATGGCTTTTGTAAAAAAATCCAATAATATGAAGGCCCCCGGTTTCGACAACACATTCAACATTGAGCTGAAACATTTGAGTATTCGCTCATTTGTCTTCTTAGCTAAAATTTTTAACAGGTGCTGGGAGCTTGGTTACTTCCCTTCAATGTGGAAGTTAGCTAAAGTTATCCCAGTTTTGAAACCGGGGAAAGATCCTTCCTTTTCCAAGAGCTATCGGCCCATCAGCTTACTCTCTGCCCTATCCAAGCTGTTTGAAAAGTCAATACAAAGACGAATTCTTGCTTTCGCAGATGAACAGGATATATTTCTGGAAGAACAGTTTGGGTTCCGGAAAGGAAGATCCACCATCCACCAACTCACAAGGGTTAACAACGTCATCCAGCAAAACAAATCAGTGTCCAAAACGACTGCCATGGCAATATTGGATATTGAAAAGGCATTCGATAATGTGTGGCACGATGGACTGGTGTTCAAACTGCATCGGTATAATTTTCCCATGTATCTTATTAAAATTATCAAAAATTATCTTGCAGATAGAGCATTCCAGGTTTCTCTGAATAATGCACTTTCAGAAAGATTTACTATTCCTGCTGGTGTACCCCAGGGAAGTATCCTAGGTCCCATTCTATACAACATTTTCACATCAGACATCCCACCTCTTCCAGGTGGTGGTGTTTTGTCACAATTTGCTGATGATACTGCCATTCTTTACAAAGGTCGTGTCATTAATGCTCTGAAGAATAAACTACAGACAGGTCTGGACGCTTTAACGGAATATTTTACAAGCTGGAAAATTGTGATCAATGCAGCAAAAACTCAGGTCATCTTGTTTCCACATTCAAGATCTCCAAAACTTGTTCCATCAGACGAATGCAGAATACGATTCGGTGATGAGGTCATTCAATGGTCCGATGAAGTTATCTATCTAGGACTCACCTTTGACAGACATCTGATATTCAGGTCACATGTTGACAAAATCGTTCAAAAATGCAGCATACTCATTAGGTCTCTGTATCCGCTGATTTGTAGAACATCTAAACTATGCCTGAAGAATCAGATGGTTGTCTATAAACAAATCATCTACCCCGCAATTGAATACGCAGTCCCTGTTTGGCGGGGCTGTGCACGAACACACAAACTTAGGCTTCAGCGCATTCAAAGTAAGATCTTAAAGATGATTCTAAATCTACCCCCTTGGACAAGAACTAGTGAAGTACATGAGATGGCCTCACTGGATATACTAGAACAAAAATTCGAACAATACTGCACGAAATTTGAAGAGAGGTGCTCAATCTCTGAAATACAAATAATTCAAAATTTGTACGTATTAGGTTAAGGATAGTTATAAGTAGGTAGACATTTTATAAATAATTAAAATAAATATTATGATTAAACATTAGTATGTAAAACAAGAGTAACTAAAACACCTAATATTAATAACGAATCGTATGAACAACAAAGATGAAAGGCCAAAGGGTCAAAACACTTGTACTGTAAAATGTTGATGTAATACACAAAAATAAGAGTAATAAACAGATATTTATGCAAAAAAAAAAAATGCGAAAATCGATCATTTCTTCTTGTGCGTTCGATGGAAGCAGACGTCGTGGGAGTGGAATCATCAACCAGCAGCGAGAGAGAATGCACCTTCTGCGTGGTTAATAAAAACCTCAAACGCTCAGGTCGCATCTCTCATTCGCTTGCTGGCCATCGAGGCGCGAGGACCAGCCAGCAGCAGCAGCGGGAGTTAAACTTTCCACCAGCAGCGAGAGAGAATGCACCTTCTGCGTGGTTAATAAAAACCTCAAACGCTCAGGTCGCATCTCTCATTCGCTTGCTGGCCATCGAGGCGAGAGGACCAGCCAGCAGCAGCAGCGGGAGTTAAACTTTCCACCAGCAGCGAGAGAGAATGCACCTTCTGCGTGGTTAATAAAAACCTCAAACGCTCAGGTCGCATCTCTCATTCGCTTGCTGACCATCGAGGCGCGAGGACCAGCCAGCAGCAGCAACGAGAGTTAACCAGCAGCGAGAGAGAATGCACCTTCTGCGTGGTTAAAATCCTCAAACGCTCAGGTCGCATCTCTCATTCGCTTGCTGGCCATCGAGGCGCGAGGACCAGCCAGCAGCAGCAGCGGGAGTTAAACTTTCCACCAGCAGCGAGAGAGAATGCACCTTCTGCGTGGTTAATAAAAACCTCAAACGCTCAGGTCGCATCTCTCATTCGCTTGCTGACCATCGAGGCGCGAGGACCAGCGAGCAGCAGCAGCGAGAGTTAACCAGCAGCGAGAGAGAATGCACCTTCTGCGTGGTTAAAATCCTCAAACGCTCAGGTCGCATCTCTCATTCGCTTGCTGGCCATCGAGGCGCGAGGACCAGCCAGCAGCAGCAGCGGGAGTTAAACTTTCCACCAGCAGCGAGAGAGAATGCACCTTCTGCGTGGTTAATAAAAACCTCAAACGCTCAGGTCGCATCTCTCATTCGCTTGCTGGCCATCGAGGCGCGAGGACCAGCCAGCAGCAGCAGCGGGAGTTAAACTTTCCACCAGCAGCGAGAGAGAATGCACCTTCTGCGTGGTTAATAAAAACCTCAAACGCTCAGGTCGCATCTCTCATTCGCTTGCTGGCCATCGAGGCGCGAGGACCAGCCAGCAGCAGCAGCGGGAGTTAAACTTTCCACCAGCAGCGAGAGAGAATGCACCTTCTGCGTGGTTAATAAAAACCTCAAACGCTCAGGTCGCAATCAATCAATCGCTTGCTGGCCATCGAGGCGCGAGGACCAGCCAGCAGCAGCAGCGGGAGTTAAACTTTCCACCAGCAGCGAGAGAGAATGCACCTTCTGCGTGGTTAATAAAAACCTCAAACGCTCAGGTCGCATCTCTCATTCGCTTGCTGGCCATCGAGGCGCGAGGACCAGCCAGCAGCAGCAGCGGGAGTTAAACTTTCCACCAGCAGCGAGAGAGAATGCACCTTCTGCGTGGTTAATAAAAACCTCAAACGCTCAGGTCGCATCTCTCATTCGCTTGCTGGCCATCGAGGCGCGAGGACCAGCCAGCAGCAGCAGCGGGAGTTAAACTTTCCACCAGCAGCGAGAGAGAATGCACCTTCTGCGTGGTTAATAAAAACCTCAAACGCTCAGGTCGCATCTCTCATTCGCTTGCTGGCCATCGAGGCGCGAGGACCAGCCAGCAGCAGCAGCGGGAGTTAAACTTTCCACCAGCAGCGAGAGAGAATGCACCTTCTGCGTGGTTAATAAAAACCTCAAACGCTCAGGTCGCATCTCTCATTCGCTTGCTGGCCATCGAGGCGCGAGGACCAGCCAGCAGCAGCAGCGGGAGTTAAACTTTCCACCAGCAGCGAGAGAGAATGCACCTTCTGCGTGGTTAATAAAAACCTCAAACGCTCAGGTCGCATCTCTCATTCGCTTGCTGGCCATCGAGGCGCGAGGACCAGCCAGCAGCAGCAGCGGGAGTTAAACTTTCCACCAGCAGCGAGAGAGAATGCACCTTCTGCGTGGTTAATAAAAACCTCAAACGCTCAGGTCGCAATCAATCAATCGCTTGCTGGCCATCGAGGCGCGAGGACCAGCCAGCAGCAGCAGCGGGAGTTAAACTTTCCACCAGCAGCGAGAGAGAATGCACCTTCTGCGTGGTTAATAAAAACCTCAAACGCTCAGGTCGCATCTCTCATTCGCTTGCTGGCCATCGAGGCGCGAGGACCAGCCAGCAGCAGCAGCGGGAGTTAAACTTTCCACCAGCAGCGAGAGAGAATGCACCTTCTGCGTGGTTAATAAAAACCTCAAACGCTCAGGTCGCATCTCTCATTCGCTTGCTGGCCATCGAGGCGCGAGGACCAGCCAGCAGCAGCAGCGGGAGTTAAACTTTCCACCAGCAGCGAGAGAGAATGCACCTTCTGCGTGGTTAATAAAAACCTCAAACGCTCAGGTCGCATCTCTCATTCGCTTGCTGGCCATCGAGGCGCGAGGACCAGCCAGCAGCAGCAGCGGGAGTTAAACTTTCCACCAGCAGCGAGAGAGAATGCACCTTCTGCGTGGTTAATAAAAACCTCAAACGCTCAGGTCGCATCTCTCATTCGCTTGCTGGCCATCGAGGCGCGAGGACCAGCCAGCAGCAGCAGCGGGAGTTAAACTTTCCACTAGAGGTGTGCAAACCAGCTCATTTTGGTGAACAGCTCCGAACCGATCAGCTCACCAAAGTGAATCGATTCGATGTATCAGCTCATCAGCTCTTTTAGTTTGAACTTAAGGTTCATTTTGTGCGTCGTTTTTCTTATGCACCGGTTTTCTTTCATATGCATGATCGAAATTGAATCATTGATTTGCAATGATGCAATGAATGCAATGCGAATTAGTTTATCTTTAATTGATGTCGACTAAATTGAATCTCTTAAAGAGCCGAAGATCTGATCAGCTCGTAGCGTGTTCCCTTCGTCATAATGCAGTGAACTGGGTAGCAAATGAGTGAGCTGATGAGCTGCGGTTCTTTTGAAAAGAGCTGAGAGCTGTCAGCTCACTTCAATGATTCGATTCACTGGAACAGCTCAGGAGCGAATTGCCCATCTCTACTTTCCACCAGCAGCGAGAGAGAATGCACCTTCTGCGTGGTTAATAAAAACCTCAAACGCTCAGGTCGCATCTCTCATTCGCTTGCTGGCCATCGAGGCGCGAGGACCAGCCAGCAGCAGCAGCGGGAGTTAAACTTTCCACCAGCAGCGAGAGAGAATGCACCTTCTGCGTGGTTAATAAAAACCTCAAACGCTCAGGTCGCATCTCTCATTCGCTTGCTGGCCATCGAGGCGCGAGGACCAGCCAGCAGCAGCAGCGGGAGTTAAACTTTCCACCAGCAGCGAGAGAGAATGCACCTTCTGCGTGGTTAATAAAAACCTCAAACGCTCAGGTCGCATCTCTCATTCGCTTGCTGGCCATCGAGGCGCGAGGACCAGCCAGCAGCAGCAGCGGGAGTTAAACTTTCCACCAGCAGCGAGAGAGAATGCACCTTCTGCGTGGTTAATAAAAACCTCAAACGCTCAGGTCGCATCTCTCATTCGCTTGCTGGCCATCGAGGCGCGAGGACCAGCCAGCAGCAGCAGCGGGAGTTCAACTTTCCACCAGCAGCGAGAGAGAATGCACCTTCTGCGTGGTTAATAAAAACCTCAAACGCTCAGGTCGCATCTCTCATTCGCTTGCTGGCCATCGAGGCGCGAGGACCAGCCAGCAGCAGCAGCGGGAGTTAAACTTTCCACCAGCAGCGAGAGAGAATGCACCTTCTGCGTGGTTAATAAAAACCTCAAACGCTCAGGTCGCATCTCTCATTCGCTTGCTGGCCATCGAGGCGCGAGGACCAGCCAGCAGCAGCAGCGGGAGTTAAACTTTCCACCAGCAGCGAGAGAGAATGCACCTTCTGCGTGGTTAATAAAAACCTCAAACGCTCAGGTCGCATCTCTCATTCGCTTGCTGGCCATCGAGGCGCGAGGACCAGCCAGCAGCAGCAGCGGGAGTTAAACTTTCCACCAGCAGCGAGAGAGAATGCACCTTCTGCGTGGTTAATAAAAACCTCAAACGCTCAGGTCGCAATCAATCAATCGCTTGCTGGCCATCGAGGCGCGAGGACCAGCCAGCAGCAGCAGCGGGAGTTAAACTTTCCACCAGCAGCGAGAGAGAATGCACCTTCTGCGTGGTTAATAAAAACCTCAAACGCTCAGGTCGCATCTCTCATTCGCTTGCTGACCAACGAGGCGCGAGGACCAGCCAGCAGCAGCAGCGAGAGTTAACCAGCAGCGAGAGAGAATGCACCTTCTGCGTGGTTAAAATCCTCAAACGCTCAGGTCGCATCTCTCATTCGCTTGCTGGCCATCGAGGCGCGAGGACCAGCCAGCAGCGGGAGTTAAACTTTCCACCAGCAGCGAGAGAAAATGCACCTTCTGCGTGGTTAAAAACCTCAAACGCTTAGGTCGCATCTCTCATTCGCTTGCTGCTGGCCACCAAGGCGAGAACCAGCAACGACTGAAACTGGATTCTGAGTGTTATTGGATCTAAATTTAGGTCTTGAACTCAGGGTCCAGTTCTCTATTCCAGACTTCTATTCGGTTGTTCTTAAAACCATAATAATACTCCTAAAGAATTATGCGGAATTTGCTTTACTGTACCTCTATACAACCCATTTTTGTCGTGAATACGACTTACTTTACTATGGGGTGCCTTTTCAAAATTAGCCATATGGAGGAATGGGCAGAACTTAATCGTGAATATCTCGACTTGTATTCAAGGCAGCAACATAATTCTTTCACCATTTCATCAAAAATATGATCAGGAATTTAGGATAATATTTTGAATAGTGTGAGATAACCACAAACAACTCAAATATTAAGTTTTCTCAAATTTTGAAAACAACACGGAAAACTCTTTACTTTTGCTTGGCTTTTTCGCGCAAGGACGACGATTTTGAGGTAATCAAGCACATATTTTCAACTGACTGTATAAAAGGGAAACCGTGGTCGAAATTCGATCATTTCTTCTTGAGCGTTGGATGCAAGCAGACGTTGTGGGACCAGCAGCTTCGGAGAGTGCACCTTCTGCGTGGTTAAAAACCTCAAACGCTCAGGTCGCATCTTTCATTTGGACTTCAGTCGTCAGGTGGCAATGAAAGCAGAACTTCTGTTCTTGGTTCTAAATTTAGTTCTTGAACTCAGGTCCAGTTCCTTATTCTAGAATTCTATTCGGTTCTTTTTAGAACCATAATATTACTCTCAAAGAATTATGCGAAATTTTGCTTTACTGTACTTTATACAACCCATTTTGATGGTCGAGGCGAAAAACCGTCTTCAAGTTTGAAAGCTTAGCTCCGGGTTTAGAATTCAGAGCCTGTGTGCTGAACTGGATTCTGGAAAAAGATTTCGGAACTGATTTCAGTTTCGAAATTGTAGTTCTAGAACTAAAATCAAACTGAATTCTGAGTCTGTTCTAAGTTCTGAATTTAGTTCTTGAGCTCAGGTCCAGTTTCTAATTCCAGAATTCTTTAAATCGGTTCTTTTTAGAACCATAATAATACTCCTAAAGAATTATGCGAAATTTTACTTTACGGCCCATTTTTATTATAAAGAACTATCTAGTTATTTCATTACATTTAATTGCGTTTCAGAATGTTTAATGTAACTAATCTGTAATTTAGTCAAGGCGCATCGCTTAAAATTCTAGTAGTGAAAAAGGGGAAAGTAGCACAATTTACACAATCGATCAACTACCAGATCGAATTCGGAAGTATAAAGAAAGTGTGTCAGTTTTATTCGTATTCACGACATCCAGTTATGTATCTGACATTACACACCCGTACTTTTTTGTCACAGAACTTGATTATCTCGGACACATAATCAGTGACAAGGGTCTTCTGCCATGTCCAGATAAGGTTTCAACAATTCAAAGAGCAAAAACTCCAAAGAACGTAACTGAACTTAAATCATTTTTAGGCTTAATTAACTATTATCATAAATTCATTCCTCATTTGTCCTCAAAATTGTATTATTTGTACAATCTTTTGAGGAAAAATGTTAAATATGATTGGGATGACAATTGTAACAAAGCATTTGAAGATTGTAAAAAATCACTGCTGGCCGCTAATGTACTGGAACTTTATGATCAGAACAAACCTTTAGTAGTTGTTTCCGATGCGTCTGGATATGGGTTGGGAGGAGTAATTGCTCATATAGTTGGTGGACTGGAAAAACCAATATGTTTTACGTCTTTTTCTTCGAATGATGCTCAAAAATCGTATCCTATTCTCCATTTGGAAGCTCTATGCACTATTAAAAAATTTCATAAATTTTTATACGGACAGAAGTTTACGGTGTATACGGACCACAAACCTCTAGTTGGAATTTTTGGAAAAGAAGGTAGAAATTCTATTTTTGTGACAAGGCTACAATGGTACCTTTTAGAATTGTCGATTTATGAATTCGATATACAGTACAGGCCTTCTGCTAAAATGGGTAACGCGGATTTTTGTTCGAGGTTCCCGTTAGATCAGATGGTACCTGAAGAACTTGACACAGAGTTTGTTAGAAGCATCAATTTTAGTAAAGATTTACCAATAGACTCTGCCAAAGTGGCCAGAGAAACAAGGAACGATAAATTTCTGCAGGAAATTATAGCCTTTATGCAGAAAGGCTGGCCAAATAAGATTGCCAAACCCTTTGTCAACGTTTTCTCAAATCAGCACGATTTGGAGATTGTGGACGAGTGTCTTTTATTTCAGGACAGGGTGGTGATACCACAGCTGTTGCAAAGTGTAATTTTAAGGCTTTTACACGCCAACCATGCTGGGCTAGTAAAGATGAAGCAATTGGCCAGACGTTCTGTCTATTGGTTCGGGATCAATAAGGATATTGAAAATTTTGTTGCTAAATGTGATGCATGTAATGGAATGACTATTGTACCCAAGCAAAAAATTGAATCCAAATGGATTCCGACTACGAGGCCATTCAGTAGAGTACATATTGATTTTTTTCATTTCTGTCATCACACATTTTTGTTGGTAGTGGACAGTTATTCCAAATGGATTGAAGTAAAATGGATGAAAAGGGGTACAGATTGTAATAAGGTTTTGAAGAAACTAATGACATTTTTCGCGCGATTCGGTCTGCCAGACGTGTTGGTTTCAGACGGAGGTCCACCTTTCAATTCTTTTACATTTATAAATTTCCTTGAAAGGCAAGGAATTAAGGTACTTAAAAGCCCACCTTATAACCCTGCTAGCAATGATCAGGCAGAAAGATTGGTGAGGACTGTGAAGAATGTTTTTAAAAAAATTCCTATTAGATCAGAATATGAGGGAGTTGGACTTGGAAGACCAAATCAACTTATTTTTAATTAATTATCGGAATAAGTGTTCGACGCCAGAGAGAAATTTTCCGTCTGAAGCCATATTTTCTTATACTCCAAAAACTATCATAGATTTATTAAATCCAAAAAGTACGGGTGTGTAATGTCAGAGACATAACTGGATGTCGTGAATACGAATAAAACTGACACACTTTCTTTATACTTCCGAATTCGATCTGGTAGTTGATCGATTGTGTAAATTGTGCTACTTTCCCCTTTTTCACTACTAGAATTTTAAGCGATGCGCCTTGACTAAATTACAGATTAGTTACATTAAACATTCTGAAACGCAATTAAATGTAATGAAATAACTAGATAGTTCTTTATAATAAAAATGGGCCGTAAAGTAAAATTTCGCATAATTCTTTAGGAGTATTATTATGGTTCTAAAAAGAACCGATTTAAAGAATTCTGGAATTAGGAACTGGACCTGAGCTCAAGAACTAAATTCAGAACTTAGAACAGACTCAGAATTCAGTTTGATTTTAGTTCTAGAACTACAATTTCGAAACTGAAATCAGTTCCGAAATCTTTTTCCAGAATCCAGTTCAGCACACAGGCTCTGAATTCTAAACCCGGAGCTAAGCTCTCAAACTTGAAGACGGTTTTTCGCCTCGACCATCAAAATGGGTTGTATAAAGTACAGTAAAGCAAAATTTCGCATAATTCTTTGAGAGTAATATTATGGTTCTAAAAAGAACCGAATAGAATTCTAGAATAAGGAACTGGACCTGAGTTCAAGAACTAAATTTAGAACCAAGAACAGAAGTTCTGCTTTCATTGCCGACTGCTCCACCTGACGACTGAAGTCCAAATGAAAGATGCGACCTGAGCGTTTGAGGTTTTTAACCACGCAGAAGGTGCACTCTCCGAAGCTGCTGGTCCCACAACGTCTGCTTGCATCCAACGCTCAAGAAGAAATGATCGAATTTCGACCACGGTTTCCCTTTTATACACAGTCAGTTGAAAATATGTGCTTGATTACCTCAAAATCGTCGTCCTTGCGCGAAAAAGCCAAGCAAAAGTAAAGAGTTTTCCGTGTTGTTTTCAAAATTTGAGAAAACTTAATATTTGAGTTGTTTGTGGGTATCTCACACTATTCAAAATATTATCCTAAATTCCTGATCATATTTTTGATAAAATCGTGAAAGAATTATGTTGCTGCCTTGAATACAAGTCGAGATATTCACGATTAAGTTCTGCCCATTCCTCCATATGGCTAATTTTGAAAAGGCACCCCATAGTAAAGTAAGTCGTATTCACGACAAAAATGGGTTGTATAGAGGTACAGTAAAGCAAATTCCGCATAATTCTTTAGGAGTATTATTATGGTTTTAAGAACAACCGAATAGAAGTCTGGAATAGAGAACTGGACCCTGAGTTCAAGACCTAAATTTAGATCCAATAACACTCAGAATCCAGTTTCAGTCGTTGCTGGTTCTCGCCTTGGTGGCCAGCAGCAAGCGAATGAGAGATGCGACCTAAGCGTTTGAGGTTTTTAACCACGCAGAAGGTGCATTTTCTCTCGCTGCTGGTGGAAAGTTTAACTCCCGCTGCTGCTGCTGGCTGGTCCTCGCGCCTCGATGGCCAGCAAGCGAATGAGAGATGCGACCTGAGCGTTTGAGGATTTTAACCACGCAGAAGGTGCATTCTCTCTCGCTGCTGGTTAACTCTCGCTGCTGCTGCTCGCTTGTCCTCGCGCCTCGATGGTCAGCAAGCGAATGAGAGATGCGACCTGAGCGTTTGAGGTTTTTATTAACCACGCAGAAGGTGCATTCTCTCTCGCTGCTGGTTGATGATTCCACTCCCACGACGTCTGCTTCCATCGAACGCACAAGAAGAAATGATCGATTTTCGACCACGGTTCCCCTTTTATACGCATTCAGTTGAAGATATGTGCCTGACTATCTCAAAATCGTCGTCCTTGCGCGAAAAACCCAAGCGAAAGTAAAAAGTTTTCCGCGTTGTTTTCAAATTTTAAGAAAACTTAATTTTTGAGTTGTTTGTGGTTATCGCACACTGTTCAAAATATTATCCTGAATTCCTGATCATATTTTTGATGAAATGGTGAAAGAATTATGTTGCTACCATTAATACAAGTCGAGATATTCGCGATTAAGTTCTGCCCATTCTTCCATATGGCTAATTTTGAAAAGGCGCCCCATAGTAAAGTAAGTCGTATTCACGACAAAATTTACATTTCTCGAGATTCACTTTAATATTTGCCTTCGCCAATTTTCCCAAAACTAAGTACAATCTCTCTATACAGTCTGCCATATCAGTACCTGCTATTAACACATCATCTAAGTAACAAAACACGTGTTCAATTCCGCTTAATATTTGGTCCATAACCTGCTGAAAAATAGATGCGCTAGAGGAAGCTCCCTGTGGCAATCTATTATATGTAAACAACCCTTTAATCGTGTTAATCACCATAAATTTTTGGGACCGTTTGGACAGAGATAGTTGTGTATATGCCCCCTCTAAATCTAATGCGCAAAATATCTTACAACCCGTCAGACCCGCGAATAGATCTTGAGCTACTGGCAAAGGGTAGAAATTTGGGACGACACATTTGTTAATTGACACCTTACAATCAATAACTAGCCTGATTTTGTCATTTTTCTTTGCCACAACAATTACCGGAGATGCCCATTCGCTAGTTTTGACTGGAGTAATAACTTTTTCTTTTTCTAATTTATCCAAAAAAATTAAAACTTTCTCCCTCAACCTATAGGGAACGTCATAAGCCTTTTTAAAGATAGGTACGGCGTCTTTCAAAACCAAATCGGCTTCGAAACCTTCAATAGGAGAAGTAAAATTTTTAATAAACACATTTTTAAACTTTTGTTTAATGTCATTTATAACCGCAACACTATGATCATTGTTTAATAATACTCTATTAACAGACAAATTATCCGAAAAAAAATTTCTCCAGTTAGAAAAAAATACATCCAGCCATGGACGCCCTAATAAAAAAAATGAAATCATTGTCACAATAAAGAATCAAAAGTTTTAATTTGGTTTCTATCCTCTTACACCTTACCAATACTTCAACTTCACCATCAATTATTAGTTTTGACCCATTCACAACAATTAATTGTTTTTTAGATTTTGACAAAGGCCTACTGAAATTCAAATTGTATTGCCTTTTACCATAAATCAAATAAACAGATTTCCCAATGTAATAGTAATGTAGTTGAGCAACCCGTGACACCAAAAGCACCGTCTGGTGGAGAATGGGTGCGTAAATGCTCCTAAAATGCATGCAAAAAGTTGCCTGCGCATTTAACACAACCACAGTAGCTAATGGAAAAAAGTACACCCGTTTGTCACTAGAGGTGCTGTTAGTGTCACCGTACAGTGAGAAATCTATGTTTATTTGATTTATGCTTTTACCCATTACTGAAACGGAAGATCCACAATCAATCTCCATTATGAAAGGTTTACCTTCAATTTTCACAATAATCAAACAAGGATTACTAATATTGTTGATGGACGCCACAAGCATACACTGAAATTCACCTGAGTCATTTTTATCGTTGTCGTCTTCGTCATCCGAAACATTAGTCTCCATACGTCCAAACAAGTCATTTAAGTTGCTCGGCCCAGCACCTGAATCAACAAACTGAACTGTATTTCTACGGAGATTTTTCAGTTTGAAGCATTTCCGCTTCAAATGTCCTCTAATTCCGCAAAAATCGCATACACGGCTCTCACTGCGGTGCATATCTTGCCCATTCCTTCAATCCGCTGGGTAGTATCCTTTTGAAGTAGTTGGACCACCATCTTTTACTTTGATGTATGGTTTGAATCCTAAACGATTTTTCACAGATTGCCTATACGCAGTTGGATGAGACGTCTGGGAACCCATCTTGGCACTAGCAAATGTTGCCGCCAGCTTTTGCAAAGTGGAACCACGCGGCCTAACAAAATCATTATTCAAAGATGCAACTTGATCAGTATTTGTTCCTATTCGCAATGATCTGGCATTGGCCCCTGCCATTTCCCATGTAGCTATAAGCTTTTCTGCAGATTCTAAAGTTAAATTTGGTTCATTAAGCAAGCGTTGCTGTAATGCCTCATCCCTCATACCAGAAACAATACGCTCACGAATCGCTTAATTCTTAAAGTTTTTGAAATTCCAAAATTCTGCCTGCAATTTTATCGCAAGCACAAAATTCTCTGCCGATTCGTCATGATTTTTTTTTAAATAACTATTTATTGGAATATGAGTTAAAATTAAATTATTAAGATTTAAATTGGGTGTTCAGCCACAAGTGGTGACTTTTCAGCCCTATTATATATATGATTTGGTTATTACCATGAGGATATTATTTGCTTCCGCAATTCTGAGATTTTTTGTGTAGGGAAAATTCTAAACCTACTTGTATTGTGTAATGGGGAAAAGAAACTTATATACTAACTTACTAACTAATACAGAGAGCGAATCGATTCAATTGAAGATTGCATCGATTTTTGTCGGAATTTGCTTATAATATTATGTGACATTACATCTAATGGTTCTATATTTGTGAGTCTGTGTAACTCATTTGTACTAAACCAGGGAGGACGCTTCAAAATCATTTTCAGAATTTTATTCTGAATCCTTTGAAGCGTTTTCTTCCTGGTGGAACAACAACTTGACCAAATTGGTACTGCATAAAGCATGGCTGGTCTGAAAATTTGTTTATAAATTAACAATTAATATATTTATTACACTTTGCCTGGATTCCTTCAATGTGATCCTTGAAAGTGAGTTTTTTGTCATACGTTAAACCTAAGTATTTAGCTTGATCAGACCATGTCAATTCCAAGCCATTCAATTTGAGAATGTGATTATTGTTTGGTTTAAGAAAAGCAGCTCTTGGCTTATGAGGAAAGATAATTAATTGTGTTTTTGCTGCATTTGGTTTAATTTTTCATTTTGACAGATGAAACACTGAAAATATTTAAACTTCTTTGTAGACGACTGCAGATCACTCTTAGATTTCTACATGTGGCTAACAGACTTGTGTCGTCACAGAATAGCGATTTCTGACAACCAACGGGTAGATTTGGAAGATCAGAAGTTAAAATATTATACAAGATTGGAGCTACGCTCGAACCCTGCGGAACACCGGCTCGTACGGGTAGCAATTCAGATTTACAATTCTGATAGCTAACCTGAAGAGTACGATCAGTTAAATAATTTTGAATCATTTTGATCAAATAAATAGGAAACTGGAAATCAGACATTTTTGATATTAAACCTTTGTGCCAAACACTGTCGAATGCTTTTTCTATGTCTAGAAGAGCAACTCCAGTGGATAACCCAGAAGATGTATTTGCTTTTATCATGTTCGTTACTCTGACAAGTTGATGAGTAGTTGAATGTTCATGACGATATCCAAACTGCTCTGGTAAAAAAATTGAATTCTCATTTATATGAGACATCATTCTCAATAAGATAATTTTTTCAAAAAGTTTACTGATAGAAGTAAGCTAATTGGTCGATAACTTGATGTTTCTCCTGGGTTTTTATCAGGTTTGAGGATAGGAATTACTTTAGCGTTTTTCCATCTTTTTGGGAAGTAAGCTAATGAAAAACACTTGTTGAAAATTTTAACCAGGAGTCTAAAGGCAACATCGGGAAGATTTTTAATAAGAATATTAAAAATTCCATCATTACCAGGAGCCTTCATGTTTTTAAGTTTCCTACTAATTGATTTAATTTCATCAAAATTCGTCTCAATAATGTCATCTTGTGATAACACTTGGGTTGAAATATAGTCATATTTCAGTGAGACTTCATTTTCAATAGGACTCACAACGTTCAAATTAAAATTGTGGACACTCTCGAACCGCTGAGCAAGTTTTTGAGCTTTTTCGCCATTTGTAAGAAGTATTTGATTTCCTTCCTTGAGAGCAGGAATTGATTTCTGAGGTTTCTTAAGAACCTTAGAAAGTTTCCAGAAAGGTTTAGAATATGGTTTAATTTGTTCAACTTCTTTAGCGAAATTTTCATTTCGCAAAAGAGTAAATCTACGTTTAATTTCTTTTTGTAAATCCTTAACTATGTTTTTCATAGCAGAATCACGAGAACGTTGATATTGTCGTCGACGAACATTCTTCAACCGAATGAGCAGTTGAAGATTGTCATCGATGATAGGAGAATTTAATTTAGTTTATTCAATTGCTCTGTCGATATCCGCAGAATTTTCTAAAATAGTTTCATGATCCACATGATTTTCAATGTGAGATCTGTAATCCAACCAATTAGCTCTATGATAGTTGAATATAGAACTAATTGGATTAATTATAGCTTCGTTGGAAAGTCTGTATGTTACAGGAAGATGATCTGAGTCAAAGTCAGCATGTGTAATCGGTTCACTACAAATGTGACTTTGATCCGTTAGAACCAGATCAATTGTAGACGGGTTTTTCACGGAAGAGAAACAAGTCATATTACTGGGACGAAGAACTGTGAAGTAACCAGCTGAGAGTTGATTTTGAAGTATTTTACCATTACTGTTATTTTGCCTACAATTCCACTGGACATGCTTAGCATTTAAGTCCCCTATTACGAAAAATTTCGGTCGATATCTTGTGAGTTTTTGCAAATCGCCTTTAAAGAAATTTAATTGATCGCCGGTGCATTGAAATGGCAAATATGCTCCAGCGATGAAATAAATTCCATGAATGGTTTCAACTTCGATTCCCATGCTTTCAATAACTTTGGTATTGAAAGAAGGTAAAATTCGATGTTTGATTTGCCGTTGGACAAAAATGGCAACTTAACCACCCATTCCAGTAAACCTGTCAAATCGATGAACCACATAATGTGGATTACTTTTCAATTTGACATTTGGTTCAAGAAAAGTTTCTGTCACAATGGAAATATGAATTTTGTGAACTTTGAGAAAATTATAAAATTCATCTTCACTCGATTTCAAAGATCGAGCATTCGAATTTAAAATATTCAAATAATTATTTAACATCACTGTTAAATTTCAAATTCATTATAATATTATTTGCAAATTGCCATCCGATTTGAAATGCTTCAAAAAGTGATGAAGTCGAATTCATTCGGATGATCATTTGAAAAAGTTGATCTTGTAGGTAGATCATTTTATTTTCAGTTATATCGCCTAAATCAACTTCATTTGCTTCTTAATGGCAAGGAATATTTGTAGGTAGACTGCCATTAGAAGAAGATGATTTGGCCGATCTACCTATTAATAAATTGTTTTCGTTAGAAGATGAACTGCAAGGCGGTCCTGTGTTTTGATTATTTACATTAGAAGAATTAAATGTTAGATTTCTACCTGTTATACTGGCATAACTGACATTAGAAGAAGATGATGACGAGGTCGATCTACCTGACAATAAATTGTTTTCGTAAAAAGACGAATCGGCAGGCGTACCTGTTTTTTGTTTTAAATTCAAAGAAATAAGTGCCTTAGAAAAATGAGGCGTGGCATTTGTAACGGTTTTTTTGATTTTCAGGTATGTTCTGTAAATTTAAGGTCGTTGATTTGAATTGTTGTCGAAGCGAACGAGCGTTTAAAATTTTTTCCGTGACAGGGCATTTCAAATAATTGGATTTATGATTTCCATCGCAATTTGAACATGAAAATTTATCAGTGGTTTCATTCATTGGACAAACGTCTTTCGAATGCGATTTACCACAATTCAAACACCGTATATCCATATGACAATTTTTGGTTCCATGGCCGAAGCCGAATTTTAATGTGGGAAATGAAACGTACTTTTTCTAGTTTTCAAATTGTTTACATCTCTTCGATTGAAGTGTATAAGATAAAGTTCATGGGAAATTCCAGAGCGTGGTTAAGAAGTATCATTCGCTCTTTTTTTCATAAGTATTACTTGGGAAGGGACAAAACCAAGCAATTCTTTTAGTTCATTTTTAATTTCATCAGTACTTTGATCATTTGATAAGCCTTTCAAGACAGCCTTGAAGGGTCTGTCTGATTTTATATCATATGAATAAAATTTATGAAGTCTCTCGACAAATATCCGATAAGACGTTCGTGATCTTCCAATCCATCAACCAAGACTCGGCATTCTTCTCTTCGTCCGATTTGAAATAAGACTTTTACTTCCGGGAGAAAAGTAGAAAGCTCAGTACGGAATGCTTTAAAGTCGGAAATCATCACCGTCACTGGTGGCATAGATTGATGGTTCTTCCCAGAACGACAAGCGTCCATTTTGGGAATTTTTGAAGAATTTTCTTCTATGTCGCTACAATCGGATTCAAGAAGAATCTCGT
The DNA here is from genome assembly GCF_030247185.1 of Malaya genurostris. Lineage (NCBI taxonomy): Eukaryota > Metazoa > Arthropoda > Insecta > Diptera > Culicidae > Malaya > Malaya genurostris. The sequence goes on from NC_080570.1 coordinate 16,053,365, forward strand.
AAATATTGTTGGACGGCATAGAATCAACGGAAGGGATTCTAAAGGGGGGTATGGTGCTTTTTCAAGATCGAAAATTTTCAAACCTTAACCGCCGGGCAGCATCTCTTACGCATGTCCGATTTAGCTCAAATTTTGCATGAGAACATTTTTCGAGGTGCTTAAACTTTTGAGCGCTAGCGTTTTACGAAATTAGAAGTGATCCCAAAATATTGGTACCCTTATATACATAAGAGCGGTAAAAAATAACGTGTTTTGTCGGTTACGTTCCTTATACCATCATATATCCGGAACCAAAAGTCACAGCCATTTGATGTTTGAACTTAATCAACGGCTCGACAGTAGCTTTCAAACGAGCTCAAGTTTGTCAAGCCATCTCTGAGAAAATTCAGCGCGTTCAAATATCTTCGAAAAGTGCACACACACACACACACACACACACGCGCGCGCGCGCGCACATACACACACACACACATTTTGCGTACTCGACGAACTGAGCCGAATGGTATATGACACTCGGCCCTCCGGACCTCGGTTCAAAAGTCGATTTTCACAGTGATTGCATAACCTTTCTATATGAGAAAGGCAAAACAGTCCATATTCTGAATTCAAATGTTCGGTGTTGGTTTCTAATAAAGATCAATCTAAGCAGACTCTCGTGCAATTGCGGATTCGAAAGTATGACGATTGATTGAACTGTTTGATTGTACATCATTAGAAATTTTGGGTGCCTTGTTCCACATCAATGGCACGAACAACCCCATGGGGCTGATCCTTGTAGTTTTTTTGGCAGTATGTTCATTCAATTCCTTATACTAATAGAGATCTCTGTAGCAATTTACATCGAAATGTATGGAGTCGATCAAAAGTTATTGAAGATCTAGTAAATTGGTACTGTACTAATTAACATTCTGGTCCTGAAGACTTGAATTTTGGTGCCTAACTTGACGGTTTACATTCGAGCACCGAAATATTTTGGTGCTTAATCGTGCCTTAAAATGTGACACGCAGATGGCGCACAAAACTATTAGTGTCTGGAATTCACTGCTTGTGAACTATCTCCTACGTTAATGATAGCATATAGCTTTTTAATATTCATCCTCGAGCTCGTCGTTACGATATCTTTCATTGATATAATTTTGATTGCCAATACGATGCACTAAAAACGGGACGAGTGGTGCTGTTATTGGTTTCCAACGATCTGATTTGTATTTCTATTGTTCGAACCACATTGTGTGTGTTGATTTTTTTTTCCCTTTATGGGCTGCTCTGGCCGAGGGGGGTGGTTACAACGATCCGCACTTTCCATACCAGACGAACTAGGCTATGGTGCCCAAATGAATACTAGTAACGAGGGAGGAAATCCTCCAGCATGTAACCCAAGCGACAGATTCCTTTACGGCTATCAATTTGCAACGAAAGATACGAATATCTTCTATTGCAATTTCGCCAGAGAATTTGTCACTTGAGCAGGAAGTGTGTGCTTCACCCTGTAACCAGTCAATCATTGAGTCGTGCGTCTGTATCGTATTGGTATTTTGTCATCCTACCAGCTGCTTCTGTGTCTTAGATGTCCTCGTCGATGAAACTTTGTAAAATTTCGCATTGTATCCGCTTCGGTCTTGGCCCTGCTTTCCTATATAGTCTTTTATGTCTGAAGCGGTACTTACGATTATTACTTTGAAGTTCCCTAATCAATGTAGATATGTTTGCTCTACTTACACTATCCAATCTAATCTATTCTGATTGTTTCTATCTTTGTCGATGTTTCGTTACGTTTCCTTTTGCCCCATTGCATTGCTTTTTACTATACCGGAGACACCTGTTAATATCACAAGCTAGTAGATTATCAAGAATAAAGGAATAATAATAAAAGTGATAATAAAAAATCGTAAGGCATTTTACTTACAAAAAGTTAGGTAATTTTATAAAATACCTATTTTTCTTCATTTTCTTGAGAACATTCTAGGGTCTGTTTCTTGGTCTTAAATCTTCGACGATAATCCTTTGTTTCAGCAGGCTCGGTTTAAAATAAAATAAAATCAGGTGTTAGTAAGCTTGTTAAATTATATAACGTAAGGATGCGCATTTAACACTAGATTGCCCAGGAAAGTCACAATATGTAAACAATGGAAGAATTGCTTAAAATTCTGTGAACTTTTTTAATTCTTTATTTAACGATATATGCACTTAGGCACGCTGCACTAGCTTTTATTTATTCTGTCACAGTTTTTATTATTTACTTTCTCTCTAATTTCTCTCTAATTTAGGTCTAAACTAAGTTTTGGGCCTTCTAGTGTTGAGCACGCATCCAGGAAACAAGAACTACATGTATTTCGTGAAGAAATACTAGGTGTGATTGTATGAAATGGTCCACGTGAACCGTTCTCTTCCAGAAACACACATCTCACACTCTTAGTTAGAAGGTGACATCTGTGTACAAGTTGGAAAAATTTAGGTACATTCAAACCTTTCCCGATTTGAGCGTGTATTTACACCTGATCAAACAGTTTCGCCGTCATTGCAACTTGTAAACACTAGTACCGATACCGAACCGGATCGGAAAGGTTTGAGAGTTCCTTAACGGTTCATAAGATGTCAATTTACTCCTATTCCTGATAACACTAGTCCTCCTTTTTGAATTAAATTCACCAAGTTCAGGACGAATATGATATATTAATATTCATCCCAACTGGATCAAAATAATTCAAATTGGTGACCAATTCCAGGCATAAGGATGCTCGAAACCACCTAATGACCTATTGTCAATTTCAAGCAGTATTAGTCCTGTCCACTCCGTGATCGAGCCAGATAACATAATAATTTTCATCTTTTTACATTTATAAGCGAATGATCGATCTCGGTATGGTCTGACTTTGTCAATACGCGAAGTATAAATTGACTCCCACCCCCATCCGCCAAGCGGGGGTACGCGCCCTGTAGCTCATCATCCAAAGCCTAGGGACATTGTGTCTGTTGATTGTTCTTGTACGTTACAGAGTGCAGTAAGCAAGACCGGAGGGAAACAATTAAAAGTAGTTTATTTCTGAACTGTTCTGATCGGTGGTTAGGTTTGTACTGATACAAAGTTTTTCTTCTCTAACAGCTACGGTTGTTATAGCTGTTACTGTTGACGACAGTTGGGGTCGTAGTAACTTGTCAACTACTGCGTTAACAATTGTAAATAAATAAACACAATAGTTAGGTTATTATTATTTCCTGTTATATGCCGACAAAATTTAGTTGGCTCCTATCTGTAGCCGATGAAAAATTGCTCCTCCGGCTGAAGATACTGGAAATAATGAATATTAAAGGATTTGTAAATTTTAACATGTGTACAAAAAAATACATTTATATTAATGCCCAAGTTTTGGTGCTCAGCTTGATTCACTGCAATTTTTGACTCATCAATGACGCAACTGCTTAATTACACATGCAGATGGCTCAACAATTTTTTTTGTGTCTGGTATCAGACCCTGTAAGCTTGGAGCGAAATCAATCTTCAGTTCAGCAACGCCATCGCACGGCCACAATTCAACGTCTCATGTCAAATGTATGGGTGCGCAGTGCTGCTATTTTGGTGTGCACGAATTGGACATTTCTCTCCCATACTTCTATGTACGAGATTCGATGCGGACTCGCCTGAGGACGCAATGCTCGCAAAAAACGATGTTGCCAATGATTTGTTCGTGAAATGTGAGAGCTGTATATCTTGATAATATGATGTCTTTGCTGGAATTTACGCCATGACTTGATACAGACATTTTTTTGTGCCTGGAATTAAGCGATTTCTGCGCCATCTGTGACATATTTTGAAACCGTCAAGCTAGACACCAAAAAATTTTTGTGCCTGAGTGTAATATTGCATACTTGATAATATTTGCAATGAAATAAATTTAATTTTTCAATATTTTTTTATAGAATTCAGTGTACAGCACAAGAGGAGTTGTTCGCAAAATCAACAAAAAATCACAAGAGGAACTTTCTATCAGTTATAAATATTTGTTTTCATATATGAGAAGATAGTGGGCCGTATGAATAAAATGTAACAAGAATGTTTGATTGTGTTGATTATCTATAGCGGCCCTTGTATGAAGAATTCATCACCTCTTCGGACCAGAAAAATCTTTCTGATCCTATGTGCCGGTTGGGAATCATTACTGCCCTTACACACAAATAGAGTTTGATGAACGGATGAGGATCAGATCAGGAACATCAAACAGATATTGTTGAATAAAATCGAAATCTAACTTAAGCCTTTTCCTAAACCCGATATCTCAGGTTTCATTTCTATAGGTTGAACATATTAGTAAATCATATACGCATGAAACATGACACGATTTCTTTGTTTCCGCTGTTGAAACCAAGTCATCAGTACTGGCTTGATACATTAAAAACCCTTCTTAATCCACCTAGTGGTGTGATAATGCCTTTCTCTTCTTTCATAACAGTCTCATGAAAATATATTTCATATATTTATTATATAATTTCGGATACTAATTTTGACGCCAATTGATTCAGATTGATTCAAGTAGTTCACAAAAGCATGCTTCAGTGTTTATGTCACACAGTCAGCATCATTTTTCCAAACTGGTGCTTGACATTTGCGTTGCCTTCTTAGTCCACTTAGTGGAATTTTCATAGACCTTAAAATATCACCATGCGTACATGAAATTTTCGAAATCGAAAAAATAATTAAATAAATAATTATTAAATATCTTCTAAAAGTGCACACACACAGACATTTTCCGATATCGTCGAACTGTCGAATGGTATATAACACTATGGGTCTCCGAGGCTCCGTTCGAAAGTCGGGTTTACCAGCAATTCTAATACCTATAGAGAAAGGCAAAAACTCTTCTTAGTCCACTTAGTGGAATTTTCATAGATCTTGAAAAATCACCATAGGGGTACATGAAATTTCCGAAATCGAAAAAAAATCTTGATGCCAAAAGGCTTAGAATTGCATGAAACGTCGAGATTTAGTGTCATCTCGAAAAAAAAGATTTTGTGTCATCTCGAAAAAAAAGGCGGGTGGGTAATGTCAGAGACATAACTGGATGTCGTGAATACGAAAACAACTGACATGTTCCTTAACACTTCCGAATATCAATTGTATGAATTATGTACGCATTCCCCTTTTTCACATTTTTCGCAAAAACAAAGAACGCTTCACTTGATCTCGATTACTGTGAATTTCACACAGCGAAAAGTGCACAAATCTAAGCAAACTGTTCTTGATTTGCAGTAAACTGAGGATATTTCCCTACGATTTGCAAACAACAAATCCTAATAGATCTTTAGAAAACTTTAAGAGCCATTAGAACAGCTGATATTGTGCAATGCTCTCCACCGTTGTTTTTTCCCAATGCTAATGACTGGCAGCTGTGACGTAATCGCTCTTGTCGAAAGCGTGCAGACGACACAAAACACATCTGCTCGCAGTGGCGATTGAATCCAAACTGATTGAATTTTTGTTAAGAGATTTCCTTTTATGTGATTTCGTTTGTAGCTTTTTCACTAATGGGCGGTCCTAACGGCTATAAAAATAGCCGCATACAGAATTTTATTGTCGATTATTTCATTTCGGATTTGCATAATTTATTGAAAGAAACTATCAATATGCTGTAGACATTCGTTTCTAGCATTCACAAGGACCAAATTGAGGAACTCACTGTGATATTCACCACTTTTCGGAACATTTTTCCCGGACGATTTGTTGTACAGCAGCAGATATTTTGTTCTCTTCCTTAGAACGCGTTCTGATTGGCTGGTGTTGACATGGAGCAAATGAGACAGGTTTTTCAATAGTGTACTATTGAAATACTTCATTGCTTTTGCTATACACGTTTAAAATGAAAAATTTCGATTCTATTGGTAGTTAGATTATATAAATCCTTTCACAGATCACTGAGCTATGAGCTTTAAAAATACGAGGAAGGCAAACGCGCCTTATGAATTATCCTCTTTGATACTCGTTTATACCAAACATTTCAGAAAAGTTTAATTTTGAATTATTTGAGACTATGTCTCAAAACTGAAAATTTTATCATAAAATTGTGATCATATTTCCATGTCGGCATGTCGCAAGTATTATGTTGATTCATTAGATACAACGATAGATATTCACGATCAGAAACTTATCACTCTCTCAGAGGGTAAATTTTGAAAAGGCACCCCATAGTAAAGTAAGTCGTATTCACGACAAAAATGGGTTGTATAGAGGTACAGTAAAGTAAATTCCGCATAATTCTTTAGGAGTATTATTATGGTTTTAAGAAGAACCGAATAGAAGTCTGGAATAGAGAACTGGACCCTGAGTTCAAGACCTAAATTTAGATCCAATAACAGACTCAGAATCCAGTTTCAGTCGCTGCTGGTTCTCGCCTTGATGGCGAGCAAGCGAATGAGAGATGCGACCTGAGCGTTTGAGGTTTTTAACCACGCAGAAGGTGCATTCTCTCTCGCTGCTGGTTAATAGTTTAACTCCCACTGCTGCTGCTGGCTGGTCCTCTCGCCTCGATGGCCAGCAAGCGAATGAGAGATGCGACCTGAGCGTTTGAGGTTTTTAACCACGCAGAAGGTGCATTCTCTCTCGCTGCTGGTTAATAGTTTAACTCCCGCTGCTGCTGCTGGCTGGTCCTCTCGCCTCGATGGCCAGCAAGCGAATGAGAGATGCGACCTGAGCGTTTGAGGTTTTTATTAACCACGCAGAAGGTGCATTCTCTCTCGCTGCTGGTGGAAAGTTTAACTCCCGCTGCTGCTGCTGGCTGGTCCTCGCGCCTCGATGGCCAGCAAGCGAATGAGAGATGCGACCTGAGCGTTTGAGGTTTTTATTAACCACGCAGAAGGTGCATTCTCTCTCGCTGCTGGTGGAAAGTTTAACTCCCGCTGCTGCTGCTGGCTGGTCCTCGCGCCTCGATGGCCAGCAAGCGAATGAGAGATGCGACCTGAGCGTTTGAGGTTTTTATTAACCACGCAGAAGGTGCATTCTCTCTCGCTGCTGGTGGAAAGTTTAACTCCCGCTGCTGCTGCTGGCTGGTCCTCTCGCCTCGATGGCCAGCAAGCGAATGAGAGATGCGACCTGAGCGTTTGAGGTTTTTATTAACCACGCAGAAGGTGCATTATCTCCCGCTGCTGGTGGAAAGTTTAACTCCCGCTGCTGCTGCTGGCTGGTCCTCGCGCCTCGATGGCCAGCAAGCGAATGAGAGATGCGACCTGAGCGTTTGAGGTTTTTATTAACCACGCAGAAGGTGCATTCTCTCTCGCTGCTGGTGGAAAGTTGAACTCCCGCTGCTGCTGCTGGCTGGTCCTCGCGCCTCGATGGCCAGCAAGCGAATGAGAGATGCGACCTGAGCGTTTGAGGTTTTTATTAACCACGCAGAAGGTGCATTCTCTCTCGCTGCTGGTGGAAAGTTTAACTCCCGCTGCTGCTGCTGGCTGGTCCTCTCGCCTCGATGGCCAGCAAGCGAATGAGAGATGCGACCTGAGCGTTTGAGGTTTTTATTAACCACGCAGAAGGTGCATTCTCTCTCGCTGCTGGTGGAAAGTTGAACTCCCGCTGCTGCTGCTGGCTGGTCCTCGCGCCTCGATGGCCAGCAAGCGAATGAGATGCGACCTGAGCGTTTGAGGTTTTTATTAACCACGCAGAAGGTGCATTCTCTCTCGCTGCTGGTGGAAAGTTGAACTCCCGCTGCTGCTGCTGGCTGGTCGTCGCGCCTCGATGGCCAGCAAGCGAATGAGAGATGCGACCTGAGCGTTTGAGGTTTTTATTAACCACGCAGAAGGTGCATTCTCTGTCGCTGCTGGTTGATGATTCCACTCCCACGACGTCTGCTTCCATCGAACGCACGAAAAGAAATGATCGATTTTCGTATTTTTTTTTTTGCATAAATATCTGTTTATTAATCTTATTTTTGTGTATTACATCAACATTTTACAGTACAAGTGTTTTGACCCTTTGGCCTTTCATCTTTGTTGTTCATACGATTCGTTATTAATATTAGGTGTTTTAGTTATTCTTGTTTTACATACTAATGTTTAATCATAATATTTATTTTAATTATTTATAAAATGTCTACCTACTTATAACTATCCCTAACCTAATACGTACAAATTTTGAATTATTTGTATTTCAGAGATTGAGCACCTCTTCAAATTTCGTGCAGTATTGTTCGAATTTTTGTTCTAGTATATCCAGTGAGGCAATCTCATGTACTTCACTAGTCCTTGTCCAAGGGGGTAGATTTAGAATCATATTTAAGATCTTACTTTGAATGCGTTGAAGCCTAAGTTTGTGTGTTCGTGCACAACCCCGCCAAACAGGGACTGCGTATTCAATTGCGGGGTAGATGATTTGTTTATAGACAGCCATCTGATTCTTCAGGCATAGTTTAGATGTTCTACAAATCAGCGGATACAGAGACCTAATGAGTATGCTGCATTTTTGAATGATTTTGTCAACATGTGACCTGAATATCAGATGTCTGTCAAAGGTGAGTCCTAGATAGATAACTTCATCGGACCATTGAATGACCTCATCACCGAATCGTATTCTGCATTCGTCTGATGGAACAAGTTTTGGAGATCTTGAATGTGGAAACAACATGACCTGAGTTTTTGCTGCATTGATCACAATTTTCAGCTTGTAAAACATTCCGTTAAAGCGTCCAGACCTGTCTGTAGTTTATTCTTCAGAGCATTAATGACACGACCTTTGTAAAGAATGGCAGTATCATCAGCAAATTGTGACAGAACACCACCACCCGGAAGAGGTGGGATGTCTGATGTGAAAATGTTGTATAGAATGGGACCTAGGATACTTCCCTTTGGTACACCAGCAGGAATAGTAAATCTTTCTGAAAGTGAAGAAGTTTCAGAGAAACCTGGAATGCTCTATCTGCAAGATAATTTTTGATAATTTTAATAAGATACATGGGAAAATTATACCGATGCAGTTTGAACACCAGTCCATCGTGCCACACATTATCGAATGCCTTTTCAATATTCAATATTGCCATGGCAGTCGTTTTGGACACTGATTTGTTTTGCTGGATGACGTTGTTAACCCTTGTGAGTTGGTGGATGGTGGATCTTCCTTTCCGGAACCCAAACTGTTCTTTCAGAAATATATCCTGTTCATCTGCGAAAGCAAGAATTCGCCTTTGTATTGACTTTTCAAACAGCTTGGATAGGGCAGAGAGTAAGCTGATGGGCCGATAGCTCTTGGAAAAGGAAGGATCTTTCCCCGGTTTCAAAACTGGGATAACTTTAGCTAACTTCCACTTTGAAGGGAAGTAACCAAGCTCCCAGCACCTGTTGAAAATTTTAGCTAAGAAGACAAATGAGCGAATACTCAAATGTTTCAGCTCAATGTTGAATGTGTTGTCGAAACCGGGGGCCTTCATATTTTTGGATTTTTTCACAGAAGCCATCAGCTCATTCGCAGTGACTCTACTTTCCTCAGGAACCAAGCTGTCTGATTGGTCAACCTCAGCTACGCTATCAGCAACGGCTCTTTCATATGGACTAACAATGTTGAGTCCTAAATTGTGAGAACACACAAACTGCTGGCCTAGCGCATTTGCCTTCTCTACTGGTGTGATTAAAGGTATTCCTTCAGCTGCGTCCTGGGGTGACATCAGAGGAGGAATAGGCTTCGGTTTTTTCTTAAGCACCTTAGTTAAGGACCAGAAGGGCTTTGAATGTGGGAGAATTTCTCGAAGCTTTTGCTGGAAGTTCCTGTTGCGAAGCTCAGATATCCGTTCCTGGATTATCCTAGTTAAGTTGTTATAAGTAGTCTTCCTATCTAGGATGCCAGTTCGTTGATACTGCCTCCGGTAGATATTCCGAAGTCGGATGAGTTTCTTGGTGACACTGTCGATTTGAAGAAAGGAACTCGGCATATGTTGTACTGGAACCGTCCTATCACGAGCGACTGTGATTGAATGCTGGAAGGAAGATAGGGCTGCATCGATTTCCATCGGGGAATCAAGTGGCAGATCGATATTAATAAGTTGGTCGGCGATTTGTTGAAATTGGACCCAATCGGTGCGATAATAGTTCCTCCGAGGTTGAATAGGCACTGTTTCTGGTGAAAATCCCAACGTCAATATTACTGGAAAGTGATCAGAAGAGAGCTCGTTGAAGACAACCGGAGAGCTGTCTATGGCGATGTTGCTGATGAATATATCCAAAATGGAATGAACTCCCGATCTGGAAAGTCGCGTTGGTTGATCCGGAGCGAAGATGTTGTATTGTCCAGCTTCGTAATCTTCGGCAAGTACGAATCCGTTTCGATTCTGTCTTCTGTTTCCCCACAGCTCATGCCGTGCGTTCAGGTCCCCAGCAATGATGAATTTGTTCTGTCGTCGAGTGAGCATAGCCAGATCTCGCTTCAATGATGCACACGTACCATCTCGAAGATTGGTTTGTTTGGGGCAGTACGCTGCAATGATGATGATGGGTCCCATCGTCGTTGTAATCTCAATTCCGATGGCTTCTATGAGTTGCAATTTGAAGGCTGACAGAAGCCTGTGCTGAATGGATCGTTTAACAGCAATGGCAACTCCCCCTCCTCTGGTAGTTGTCCTGTCGAGCCTGTGAATCCTGTAATTGGAAATAAAAATAGAAATTTCAGGTTTAAGATGAGTTTCAGTTAAAATAGCAATATCGGCATTCTTCTCTTGAAGAAAGTCGGACAATTCAGCAGTTTTGCTCCTGAGTGAGCAAGCATTCCAATTTACTATAACCAACTCATTATATTGCATATTCGATGATGAATTTGCCTAAGGCGTTGATTTGATCTAACCGCGTTCTGCAGTTTCGTTGTCATTGTTTCAAAAATGACGATCAGTTGTTCAGCAGAGAATAAGTCACCAGAGTCATCCTTTGCTTGTGGTTGATTATTGCCCCATCCAGGAGGGATTTTTGAGGAAGATTCTTTTTGTGATCCAGCGGCTGAATCTTTTGGATTGCTGCGAGGAAGTGGCGGCAAATTCGGAATATCCCTCTTCGGTGGGAGCCGTGGGAAATTAACTTCATCCTTCTGTGGAACATTCTTGCGCGTTGATTGTTTACGGGACGCCTGTTGTCGAATTTTTGTGAACTCAGCACGTTTGGGACACGATTTGCTAGTAGATGGATGGTCGCCATCACAGTTCACACATTTTACAGCGATGTCATCTAGTAGGCAATCGTTGGTATTGTGTGGTTCGGCACATTTCCCGCACCGACTTTTCATGTGGCAATTCCTCGCTCCATGGCCGTAGTTCAAACAGTTCGTGCACTGTGTGACATCCCGATGTACCGGTTTATACTTTTGCCATTCGATGATTATGTGAAATAACGATTTAATCGTTTTCAGTTGACTCATGGTGATGGAGCCCTTCTCCAGATGAACCAAGTAGAGTTGATCTCGATACTTTTTGTCCGTATTATGTCGCTTCATTTTAAACACCATCAAAGGCTTTAGTCCAGCCTCCGACAGTGCCTGCTTTAGTTCGGCTTCCATCATGTCGGGTAGTCCTCGAAGTACAACCTTCAAAGGTTTGTTGGCGGCAATATCGTGTGTGAAGTATTCCGCTTTTGTCTGCTTCAGATAACATTCCACTCCTTTGTAGTAGTTCAAAGCCGGAACAGTTATTTTGTAGCCTTCAGTACATAAACGGATTGTTGCCTGTAGTCCTTTGCTGATCAGTGTGTTGAAATCCGAGCGTAGAGTTGGTGGGAAGCCCTTCAGGTAGAAAGGCGGCATTTTTTCCTTCTTCTGCAGTTCCTCTTCGACATCAACTGGCAGATCAGCATATTGGTTTTTACTCAGTAAACGGTCGTTTACCTGTACATCACTTGGCTTCAGACGCTTAGCATCCTTTGGATCCTTCTCGGATCTATGGCGGTTTTTACCCATAGCTTGGGTAGGTAGACAACTGCGAATAAAAAATAAAACAAAATCGAAATTAGTCGTAGTAGGTTATTCGTCTATCCACATCGAGTGTTAGATGACGAATGATCGATTTTCGCATTTTTTTTTTTTTTTGCATAAATATCTGTTTATTAATCTTATTTTTGTGTATTACATCAACATTTTACAGTACAAGTGTTTTGACCCTTTGGCCTTTCATCTTTGTTGTTCATACGATTCGTTATTAATATTAGGTGTTTTAGTTACTCTTGTTTTACATACTAATGTTTAATCATAATATTTATTTTAATTATTTATAAAATGTCTACCTACTTATAACTATCCCTAACCTAATACGTGCAAATTTTGAATTATTTGTATTTCAGAGATTGAGCACCTCTCTTCAAATTTCGTGCAGAATTGTTCGAATTTTTGTTCTAGTATATCCAGGGAGGCCATCTCATGTACTTCACTAGTCCTTGTCCAAGGGGGTAGATTTAGAATCATATTTAAGATCTTACTTTGAATGCGTTGAAGCCTAAGTTTGTGTGTTCGTGCACAACCCCGCCAAACAGGGACTGCGTATTCAATTGCGGGGTAGATGATTTGTTTATAGACAGCCATCTGATTCTTCAGGCATAGTTTAGATGTTCTACAAATCAGCGGATACAGAGACCTGATGAGTATGCTACATTTTTGAACGATTTTGTCAACATGTGACCTGAATATCAGATGTCTGTCAAAGGTGAGTCCTAGATAGATAACTTCATCGGACCATTGAATGACCTCATCACCGAATCGTATTCTGCATTCGTCTGATGGAACAAGTTTTGGAGATCTTGAATGTGGAAACAACATGACCTGAGTTTTTGCTGCATTGATCACAATTTTCCAGCTTGTAAAATATTCCGTTAAAGCGTCCAGACCTGTCTGTAGTTTATTTTTCAGAGCATTAATGACACGACCTTTGTAAAGAATGGCAGTATCATCAGCAAATTGTGACAGAACACCACCACCTGGAAGAGGTGGGATGTCTGATGTGAAAATGTTGTATAGAATGGGACCTAGGATACTTCCCTGGGGTACACCAGCAGGAATAGTAAATCTTTCTGAAAGTGCATTATTCAGAGAAACCTGGAATGCTCTATCTGCAAGATAATTTTTGATAATTTTAATAAGATACATGGGAAAATTATACCGATGCAGTTTGAACACCAGTCCATCGTGCCACACATTATCGAATGCCTTTTCAATATCCAATATTGCCATGGCAGTCGTTTTGGACACTGATTTGTTTTGCTGGATGACGTTGTTAACCCTTGTGAGCTGGTGGATGGTGGATCTTCCTTTCCGGAACCCAAACTGTTCTTCCAGGAATATATCCTGTTCATCTGCAAAAGCAAGAATTCGCCTTTGTATTGACTTTTCAAACAGCTTGGATAGGGCAGAGAGTAAGCTGATGGGCCGATAGCTCTTGGAAAAGGAAGGATCTTTCCCCGGTTTCAAAACTGGGATAACTTTAGCTAACTTCCACATTGAAGGGAAGTAACCAAGCTCCCAGCACCTGTTAAAAAGTTTAGCTAAGAAGACAAATGAGCGAATACTCAAATGTTTCAGCTCAATGTTGAATGTGTTGTCGAAACCGGGGGCCTTCATATTTTTGGATTTTTTCACAAAAGCCATCAGCTCATTCGCAGTGACTCTACTTTCCTCAGGAACTAAGCTGTCTGATTGGTCAACCTCAGTTACGCTATCAGCAACGGCTCTTTCATATGGACTAACAATGTTGAGTCCTAAATTGTGAGAACACACAAACTGCTGGCCTAGCGCATTTGCCTTCTCTACTGGTGTGATTAAAGGTATTCCTTCAGCTGCGTCCTGGGGTGACATCAGAGGAGGAATAGGCTTCGGTTTTTTCTTAAGCACCTTCGTTAAGGACCAGAAGGGCTTTGAATGTGGGAGAATTTCTCGAAGCTTTTGCTGGAAGTTCCTGTTGCGAAGCTCAGATATCCTTTCCTGGATTATCCTAGTTAAGTTGTTATAAGTAGTCTTCCTATCTAGGATGCCAGTTCGTTGATACTGCCTCCGGTAGATATTCCGAAGTCGGATGAGTTTCTTGGTGACACTGTCGATTTGAAGAGAGGAACTCGGCATATGTTGTACTGGAACCGTCCTATCACGAGCGACTGTGATTGAATGCTGGAAGGAAGATAGGGCTGCATCGATTTCCATTGGGGAATCAAGTGGTAAATCGATATTAATAAGTTGGTCGGCGATATGTTGAAATTGGACCCAATCGGTGCGATAATAGTTCCTCCGAGGTTGAATAGGCACTGTTTCTGGTGAAGATCCCAACGTCAATATTACTGGAAAGTGGTCAGAAGAGAGCTCGTTGAAGACAACCGGAGAGCTGTCTATAGCGATGTTGCTGATGAATATATCCAAAATGGAATGAACTCCCGATCTGGAAAGTCGCGTTGGTTGATCCGGAGCGAAGATGTTGTATTGTCCAGCTTCGTAATCTTCGGCAAGTACGAATCCGTTTCGATTCTGTCTTCTGTTTCCCCACAGCTCATGCCGTGCGTTCAGGTCCCCAGCAATGATGAATTTGTTTTGTCGTCGAGTGAGCATAGCCAGATCTCGCTTCAATGATGCACACGTACCATCTCGAAGATTGGTTTGTTTGGGGCAGTACGCTGCAATGATGATGATGGGTCCCATCGTCGTTGTAATCTCAATTCCGATGGCTTCTATGAGTTGCAATTTAAAGGCTGACAGAAGCCTGTGCTGAATGGATCGTTTAATGGCAATGGCAACTCCCCCTCCTCTGGTAGTTGCCCTGTCGAGCCTGTGAATCCTGTAATTGGAAATAAAAATAGAAATTTCAGGTTTAAGATGAGTTTCAGTTAAAATAGCAATATCGGCATTCTTCTCTTGAAGAAAGTCGGACAATTCAGCAGTTTTGCTCCTGAGTGAGCAAGCATTCCAATTTACTATAACCAACTCATTATATTGCATATTCGATGATGAATTTGCCTAAGGCGTTGATTTGCTCTAACCGCGTTCTGCAGTTTCGTAGTTTTGTTGTCATTGTTTCAAAAATGACGATCAGTTGTTCAGCAGAGAATAAATCACCAGAGTCATCCTTTGCTTGTGGTTGATTATTGCCCCATCCAGGAGGGATTCTTGAGGAAGATTCTTTTTGAGATCCAGCGGCTGAAGTCTTTGGATTGCGGCGAGGAAGTGGCGGCAAATTCGGAATATCCCTCTTCGGTGGGAGCCGTGGGAAATTAACTTCATCCTTCTGTGGAACATTCTTGCGCGTTGATTGTTTGCGGGACGCCTGTTGTCGAATTTTTGTGAACTCAGCACGTTTGGGACACGATTTGCTAGTAGATGGATGGTCGCCATCACAGTTCACACATTTTACAGCGATGTCATCTAGTAGGCAATCGATGATCGATTTTCGACCACGGTTCCCCTTTTATACGCATTCAGTTGAAGATATGTGCCTGACTATCTCAAAATCGTCGTCCTTGCGCGAAAAACCCAAGCGAAAGTAAAAAGTTTTCCGCGTTGTTTTCAAATTTTAAGAAAACTTAATTTTTGAGTTGTTTGTGGTTATCGCACACTGTTCAAAATATTATCCTGAATTCCTGATCATATTTTTGATGAAATGGTGAAAGAATTATGTTGCTACCATTAATACAAGTCGAGATATTCGCGATTAAGTTCTGCCCATTCTTCCATATGGCTAATTTTGAAAAGGCGCCCCATAGTAAAGTAAGTCGTATTCACGACAAAAAAAAATCTCATTTATCGATGAAAAGGTTATTTTCATGTACACAGGCGAAGTTATCGCTTCGAGAAGTCTCGTGGATGAGTTGTTCCACTTGGTTTGTCTCGGGAAGAAAAGTCTAAGAAAAATGCTACAACTTCTGCATTTTTGGGAAACAAGTAAGTTTTGACACTTGGCATAGAAGGCTCGGGCATTTGAGCAAAGTTTAGAGAAACAAGAATGGTTGAGGGAATCAATCTAACTTCGAAAGATATACGTACGAAAAACAACCGAAACTGAATCATTAAAGAGTCTTTGAATGCCTACCAACAAATATTATATTTGTAGGTTATCCAATTAATAGTTTCGTGGAATGGAACCAGCATACACGTTTAATGAGAGAAAACTATCTGGTGAACATTTAACATTATTTAAGTAGTTATTATAAAAAAAAAAATACAAAAATCGCATAGTGAAGATATGAAGTTGTGTCACTAGGACTAATGTTGAATATTTAGTCAGCGATGATTGAGAAGATGATGGAACACTCATCAAAGAAGATCAATGAGAAACACTTGGAAAAAGTGATTTTGAAAGCAGATGTAAAATTCAAACTGAAAGCCGAGATGACGAAAATGGAGGGAATTCATTACGTGGAATCAAGAGAAAGAAGAAGTTTCCTACTTAGTACTGGAATTACTCAGCAGAAGTAGCTATACTTTGTGAAGAAGAAATTCCTCGCAACATTTAAAGTTTAATGAAAACTGAAAATTTGAAGCATGCGATTCAAAATGAATTTGACGCATTGCAATAAAATATCTCTTGGACAGTGGTTAACTGTGTATTCGAGGGACTGGAAGCAATATATTAAAAATGGTTTTTCTTAAACAAGAATTCCAAATGAAAGATATGTTAGAAGTAAAACGTTTTCTAGAAATGGAAATAAATCGTGATTTTAGGAATCAGATGAATGAAATTTTTCTGAATCACATACATAGAAAACTATGAGCGGTTTGGAGTGAGTGATTGTTACCGCTACTAAATGGTCGAAATCTGAGGCAAAAATTACAGAAGAACCATTTAGGGAATTTCTAGGATGTCTACAATACCTTTCGTGGACATCCTGGCCAGATATGTGCGTTGCGGTAAACAGATTGAGTAAATATTCCAATAAAGTTACTGACTGGAATTGGTCAGGTTTAAACCGAATATTGCGATATTTTCGAGGAACGATTAATACAAAAATCATTTATTTAATTAAAAATGGTTATCATGACTTCATAGGATTTGTGAATGCAGACTATGAAATGATCCTAATGAGAGGAAATCTGTTTCAGGATACGTGTTTCGATTATACGGTAATTTAGTTTCGTGGTTAACGAAACGGCAACCAACAGTCAGCTTATCTACAACCCGAACTGATAGCGCTTTGTTCAGATACGAAAGAAGTTGCGTGGTTAACTCAACTTCTCTACGAATTGGATGTAGTCATAGAGCAATTCGTTATAATGGAGGACAGTATTCCATGTATAAACATCGGGCAGGAGTCAAGATCACATCAAAGGATAAAAGAACTTGGACATCAAATGCTTCTTCATTTGTGAACTCACCAAGAAAAGGAAACTGAAATTCATCACGAAAGTCGAGCAGCCATCAGGTGCTTTCATTTAGGGGTTACCTAAAACCATAGGAAGTTTTTAAGTGTATTGAATGTTCAAATTGCGGGGAAGTGTTAAAATATACAATGCGAAGCATTATAAATGATTGCACAGCATTCGATTGTAAACATACAATTTGACATTCAATGAAAGCTCTACACAATTACCGCCTGTGACGAAACTATGTTATGAAAGCTTTATAGTGAAAGCTTCAATGTGACATTCGCCTTTGGGTAGACTTACACGCTGCATGTAAACACATTAATATAGGGTATATATTAATGTCAAGTAGGACGGTGTACATTGTATCATAAGTAGGGCAGTGTTAATATAATGCATGAAATGAATTATATATCGATAATGTACTTTGTTAGTATTTAGAGACTTGACGAATTGAATTCGAATAAAATTACCTTTTATCTTCAAACCTGTTACCAAAAGCGTTTTCGATATTCATTTGGTAATTTTCAACAAAAAATGCATTATCCCAATACTTTAGAACGTTTCAACCTCCTCAAAAAATAATTTGCGACCACGAAGCTTCATTTACAAGCGTTCAGTTTCAAATTGTTTTTGGCAAACTTCGGAACCCGCATTGAATTTGCTTCATCGTCAGAATCGAACGGTCAAATAGAGAAAACACACAGCACAATAATCGAACTCTACAACACAAACAAACATAAATTTAAAGAAACTGGTTCACCAGCAATAGTTCAAATAGTTACATCATTGTATAACGACACAATCCACTCCGCTACGCTCCAACGAAATAATCTTTAATCAACGAAACTCAACAGATCGTAGCGAAATAACAGAAAGGGCTAACCAAATTTTCGAAAATGTTTCAAAACACCCTAATAAAGCAGCCAATAAAATGAAAAAACATAACCAGCTTAAAGAAGAACCACCAGTAGTAAACGAAGAAAGCAGCGTTCACTTGAAAAAGAACACCAGAAAAAAACTAGACCCAAGATTTTCAACAACAAAATGCCTTAAAAACAACGACAGAACCATAATGATAACAAGAAACGTGAAGAGAAACAAAAATAAACTGAAAAGACTAAGGAACCCAAATTAATTGATTATCTTTTTATCTTTTCAGGAATCCAATATTATGGATGTTATCAAAAAAAAAAAAAAAAAAAAAAAAAACTCTAAGTCAAATAAACCCATCTTATAATCATTTCATTTGCTCTTCTAATTCTAGCCACAAGACAAGACCAGGAAGCGAAAAATAACCAGCTACTAGTATCAATAATTAATAACAAACGAAAACCAAAAACACGAACTGAGACAGAATAAGAAAAATGATAGACAGAAAATTAACATTTTGTTTCTTAATCAGCACGATTGTATATTGTCAGAACCTAGAAATTTCAAATTTAAACGACCAACCAATCTTGACACTTATTACAGGAAAGTGCATAATACAAACAGATACTATAAATATAATACATCCAATCAATATAACAGATTTGGAAAGTACCATAAATCTCTTGTCTAATCTAATTTATTCAAAGTCTGATAATTACTTAAGCCAAATAGCAAAACACAAAGTTAGAGAACTTCATTCAAATTTCTTGAAAATTATGCCTAGGAATCGCAGAGTTAGAAGTCTCGAATCGATCGGAACAATATGGAAGTGGATAGGTGGAAGTCCAGACGCAACGGACCTAAGAATTATCAACCAAACCATGAACGAGCTGATAAGCAGTAACAACCAACAGTATAAAGTGAATGAGCAACTCGGAAACCGCCTCAAAGCAGTTACAAAAGCCATTAAAGAGGTGACGGAGAACAAAGCAGCAAACAAACTCGTATTAAATGAGATAGACACCATCGTCACGATAATGAAAATAGACATCATCAATAAACTTTTAGAAGACATTTCAGACGCCGTCATACTATCCAAAATCTCGTTAACCAGCAACAAAATTCTTTCATGGAATGAAATATCAATTGTTAAATCTATCCTTGATGATCAAGGCATAAGAACAGAGCTTCCAGATGAGGCGCTCAGTATGGTAAAACCAATAATAGCCGTCAACGATGAAACACTATTGTACATCGTACGAATCCCACAAGTTAGTCAAGAAGAAGCATCAATAGTACGTATAATTCCATTACCCACGAAACAACAGATAATTACTCAGTACCCAAATTATCTGATAAAAACGAGAAAAACCTTATACTTGACGACAAAACCAGATGAATACATCCAACAAAAAACATTCATTAACCAGTTCTCCGACAGTTGTATACAACCCCTAATAGAAGGACGACGCGGTAAATGCATAACGAAAGAATCACCTCAAACTAAGACACAATTTTTAACAGACGATCTGCTACTCATAAGCAATGCTAAAAATGATCTGTTGCAGTCAAACTGCGGTCCAGATGATCGGAACATAACCGGAAATATTTTGATATCTTTTACAAATTGCTCCATTAATTATAAAAATCAAACTTTCTCATCGTATTCAAAAGCAATAACGTCGGAAATTCTACAAGGAGCAATGCACAACCTTTTGATAGATCAACAATCGGAGGAAAACGTCCTGGAATTGATAAACAACATGACAATAACCAACAGGAAGAAATTGGAACACGTCTACCTGATGCAATTCAAAAGTCAATTATGGAATTGGAGTCTGCTCGGTGGAATCTCCATCTCAATGATATTCACCATTACGATTTCTGTTTATGCTTTCCTCTATCACCGAAAACTATTATACAAAATTATTATTAAACTCGTGAAGAAAAGACGAACCAAAAGCTCATCACAGGCAAATCAACAAAATCAGGACGCATGAGGACATGCTTTTTCACCCCCCGGAGGAGTTACAATGATCCCGTCCATAATAACTGCTGACCCAACAGAACTTCATTAGTAACAACACCAGAAACACACGGGTGCCTACAGCAAGAAACGCTGACTAGACAGATCGACCATAGCAACGACGAGCGACGATCCCTGGAAGAAGAACGGAAGTCCACCGCCACATCAGCAGGATATCGATGAGACGCGTGCATCAGCAGAATAGGTTAGCGCAGGTAAAGCCATGATCGGGCTTAGGAGAGTCAGTTAATTGATTTCAGTTGAGCGGTACAGTTCGTGTACGCGTAGAAGTAAGACGTTTGTAATTAGTTAAGAGTTAATGTGAAAAAAAATATATATTTTTTGAAACCCACGAGCCACGACTCGTTAATATATAAGTGCGATGTGTGCGGCAAAGGATTCATCTGCAAATCACTCCTGAAAGACCACGAAACTATTCACACAGGTGAACGGCCTTTCAAATGCACTGTATGCGGGAAAGACTTTCATTATAAAATAAAACTCTTTACACATGCAACGCCACGAAAGCAAGCGACTGTACAAATGCACCGTATGTGGAAAAGGTTTCGTCGTTATGGCTGACCTTACTAAACACATACGTATTCACACGAATGATTATATGTATGAGTGTGATGTGTGTGGCAAAGGATTCCTAACCAGATTACTCAGCCCATGAACACAGCTATACAGGTGAGCGACCATACGAATGTACCGTGTGTGGAAAAGATTTTCAAGGTAAACTAAATCTTATTCAACATATGCGCCTTGACACAAGCGAGCGATCTTACAAATGCGCCATATGTGGAAAAGATTTTGTCTCTCAGTCTTTCCTATACAGGCATATGTCGGTTCATGAATATGGCTACATATATAAGTGTGATGTATGTGGCAAACAATACGTGACCAGCAAACTCTTGAAGGATCATGAACGCTGCCATTCAGGAGAGCGACCGTACAAATGCACTGTATGTGGAAAAGATTTCGCGACTGAGTATTATTTATATAGACACAGTTACATTCACGAAAGTGATTATAGGTATAAGTGTGAAGTACCTTATAATAAAAAAAGAACCGGAATTTTATAAAAAAAACGTGATTAATCCACCTAGCAGTGAGATGATACCTTTTGTCGTGAATACGACTTACTTTACTATGGGGTGCCTTTTCAAAATTTACCCTCTGAGAGAGTGATAAGTTTTTGATCGTGAATATCTCTTGTTGTATCTAACGAATCAACATAATTTTTGCTACATGCCATCGGAAATATGATCACAATTTTATGATAAAATTTTCAGTTGTGTGACATAATCTCAAATAGTTCAAAATTAAACTTTTCTGAAATGTTTGGTATAAACGAGTATCAAAGAGGATAATTCATATGGCGCGTTTGCCTTTCTCGTATTTTGAAAGCTCATAGCTCAGTGATCTGTGGAAGGATTTATATAATCTAACTACCAATAGAATCGAAATTTTTCAACTTAAACGTGTATAGCAAGAGCATTGAAGTATTTCAATAGTACACTATTGAAAAACCTATCTCATTTGACCCATGTCAACACCAGCCAATCAGAACGCGTTCTGAGGAAGAGAAGAAAATAGCTGCTGCTGTACAACAAATCGTTCAAGAAAAATGTTTCCAAAAGTGGTGAATATCGTAGTGAGTTCCTCAATTTGGTCCTTCTGAATGCTAGAAACGAATCCCTACAGCATATTGATAGTCTCTTTCAATAAATTATGCAAATCCGAAATGAAATAATCGACATTGAAATTCTATATGCGGCTATTTTTATAGCCGTTAGGACCGCCCATTAGTGGAAAAGCTACAAACGAAATCACACAAAAGGAAATCTCTTAACAAAAATTGAATCAGTTTGGATTCTATCGCCACTGCGAGCAGATGTGTTTTGTGTCGTCTGCACAGCTAGTTTCGCTTTCGACAAGAGCGATTACGTCACAGCTGCCAGTCATTTCGATGGATGAAAAAGCAACGTTGGAGAGCATTATAAAAAATCAGCCGTTCTAATGGCTCTAAAATTTTTCTAAAGAACTATTAGGATTTAGAGGTGTGCGAAACAGCTCATATTGGTGAGCAGCTCCGAACCGATCAGCTCACCAAAATGAATCGATTCGATGTATCAGCTCATCAGCTCATTTAGATTGAACTGATGGTTAATTTTGTGACCCGTTCTTGCTTCGTGCGAGGTAAGATTTCTTACTGGTAATGTCTCATTCAATCCGTTAAAGAAGGATAGATGCAGGCATGATAGAAATAGCGAAACTTGGTGCAAACATTTTTTCTCGTTTAGAGCTCGCTCTTCAAGAGCCGAAGATCTGTTCAGCTCGTAGCTTATTCCCCTCTTCACAATGCGGCGAACTAGGTAGCAAATGAGTGAGCTGGTGAGCTGCGGTTCTTTTAAAAAGAGCTGTGAGCTGTCAGCTCACTTTCATGATTCGATTCATTGGAACAGCTCAGGAGCGAATTGCCCATCTCTATTAGGATTTGTTTTTCGCAAATCGCAGGTAATTATCCTCAGTTTAGTGCAAATCAAGAACAATTTGGTTAGATTTGTGCACTTTTCGCTGTGTGAAATTCACAGTAATCGAGATCAAGTGAAGCCTTTTTTTGAGAAAAATGTTCCGAGTTTAATATCGTAGAGAATTCCGCAATTTGACCCTTCTGAATGCTGGAAATTAATCCCTACAGCATATTGATAGTTTTTTTCAAAAAATTTTGCAAATCCGAAATGAAATAATCGACATAAAAATTCTGTATGCGGCTATTTTTATAGCCGTTAGGACCGCCCATTAGTGGAAAAGCTACAAACGAAATCAAATAAAAGGAAATCTCTTAACAAAAATTGAATCAGTTTGGATTCTATCGCCACTGCGAGCAGATGTGTTTTGTGTCGTCTGCACAGCTAGTTTCGCTTTCGACAAGAGCGATTACGTCACAGCTGCCAGTCATTTCGATGGATGAAAAAGCAACGTTGGAGAGCATTATAAAAAATCAGCCGTTCTAATGGCTCTAAAATTTTTCTAAAGAACTATTAGGATTTGTTTTTCGCAAATCGCAGGTAATTATCCTCAGTTTAGTGCAAATCAAGAACAATTTGGTTAGATTTGTGCACTTTTCGCTGTGTGAAATTCACAGTAATCGAGATCAAGTGAAGCTTTTTTTTTGCGAAAAATGTTCCGAGTTTAATATCGTAGAGAATTACGCAATTTGTCCCTTCTGAATGCTGGAAATGAATCCCTACAGCATATTGATAGTTTTTTTTTTAATAAATTTGCAAATGCGAAATAAAATAATCGACATTAATATTCTGTATGCGACTATTTTTATAGCCGTTAGGACCGCCCATTAGTGAAAATGCTACAAACGAAATCACGTAAAAGAAAGCTCCTAACAAAAATCTAATCAGTTTGGATTCTATCGCCAATGCGAGCAGATGTATTTTGTGCCGTTTGCAAAGCTAGTTTCGCTTCCGATAAGAGTGATTACGTCACAGCTGCCAGTCATTTCGATGGATGAATAAGCATCGTTGGAAAGCATTATAAAAAATCAGCCGTTCTAATGGCTCTAAAAGTTTTCTGAAGAACTATTAGGATGTGTTGTTCGCAAATCGAAAGAAAATATCCTCAGTTTAGTGCAAATGTAGAACAGTTTGGTTAGATTCTTGCACTTTTCGCTGTGTGAAATTCACAGTAATCGAGATCAAGTGAAGCCTTCTTTGTTTTTGCGAAAAATGTGGAAAAGGGGAATGCTTGCATAATTCATACAATTGATCAACTATTTGATATTCGGAAGTGTTAAGGAACATGTCATTTGTTTTCGTATTCACGACATCCAGTTATGTCTCTGACATTACCCACCCGCCTTTTTTTTTATCAATACGCATGTGTTTTTGCATGGATATTCTTAGGTGTTTTAGTTCTCATGACATTATTTTTATTATCGTCGTTTTAAACGGCAAATTGAGATTTTAATCACTCATTACCCTGTAATGCCGAAACTGCAAAACATATCGAATTTCAATCTTAGCGTGTGACAATCGATTGAACATTCCATGTCGAAGTAAGTTCCACTTTAGAGTTTTTCGTCATTATTTATGGTACTTCCAGAGCCGGTATTAAGGAATTAGCATAGCCCAAAATGATTCGAATGGCCATAAATTATTACGCCAAACAATTTACATGAAATTTATGAACTCATCATCTGTAATTCCAGAATCGGATAAAATTCCCCAATTTTTTATGGTACCTTAAGTCCTGTAATATTTGTTTTTGAAGTTCGATTTGGTTTTTTTTGAGAAAATGATTGAGCTTTGAGAATCGATTCGATACTGGAACCGGAATTCTAAAATCGGTGTAGCCGAAAGCAGTTAAATTCACCTGAGCAGTGTGTAGACATCTTTGAGAAATTGTAGTGCGAATTAAAATTTGGGGGTACATTCCGAATCCAAAAACGAATACCGCTCAAACTGAAATAAATTTATTTGGTAATCGACTATCCAACCCAACCGTTGGCAACCCGATAAACCTGATTAATTTATGTGAAATGGACATTTTTATACTAATCACCCTGCATTTTCTAAACTAGAAGTCGGATCTGACTAAAAAGTAAGAGGTTTTATAGGATTTTAAGACCTCTCATTTGAATCATAGATGATTCTTAGATTTCATTTGAATCTTAGATCGGTTCAGCCATCTACGAGAAAAATTAATTGCATTATTTTAATTTCGTTTCACATATCATCCTGTGGTTCCGCAATCAGAAGTCGGATCCAAACGTAATTCAGGAACCTTGTTTGGGAGTATACGACTTTTCACATGAATCTGAGTTTGTAGAAAACGGTTTAACCATCTCCGAGAAAATTGAGTGAAATTGTTTGTCACACACGCATTTGCTGATCTCGACGAACTGAGTCGTATGGTATATGGAAGTCATGTCACGACTATGTTGCCAAAAATGAACCGTGCTAAAATTGGTCCGAGGCAAATTGTCATAAAAAAGGATGCTGTACACAGTCTTTTTGGTACTTAGAAACAATTATATGTAACAGTATAAAAAATCGTGTTTCATGTTGCTCCCAAGCATTGCTTTTTCATACAGCGATCAAAATTCTTTCTACTGGAATAAGGGTTACACAAAAATATCGATATCTCCGTTAAAAATGGGCGGATTTTAACAATCTATGGCTTGTTGGATAGGTATTGCCGAGCGAAATCTAAATCTGGAGACATATTCTGTTTTCAAGGTCAAATGTGACAGATACTGTCAAAAAACTGAAAATTTTGACATAAAACTTCGTATAACTCAAAAAGTAAACATCCGATCTCAAAACCATTCAATAGCGTTCTGGGTGACGGGGAGACTTTTGCGACTAGCGACTAGTTTGATCGTTCATTTGCGACTAGTTTGATTAAATCGGTCCAGCCATCTCTGAGATCTCGACCTCTTAGTTGACAACACACATACAGACACACACACATACACACACACACACACACACACACACACACACACACAGACAGACATTTGCTCAGTTCGTCGAGCTGAATCGATTGGTATATGACATTCGGCCCTCCGGGCCTCGGAAAATTTTTCGAAAGTTTGAGCGAATTCTATACCTATTTTTTATATATATAAAAAAAGGTAATATTTTTTATATAAATAAAAAAAGGTAAAAACGCAAAATATCAATTTTTAATAAATTTCTTTAATATCGCCTTCAAAGTACTCTCCTCCTGCGGCAATACATGCATGCCAACGCTCGATCCAATTTTCCATACGAATTTTATAGGCCGCCGAAGGTATGGCCTTTAGATCACGCAGCGAATTTTCTTTTATGGTCTCTATGGTCTCAAAACGCGTTCCCCGCAATGGCAATATGAGTCTGGGGTAGAGGAAAAACTCACACGGGGCCATATCTGGAGAGTACGGTGCTTGATTGATGATATTGGTTGAGTTTTTGGCCAAAAACTGCGACACAACCAACGCTGAAATTCAGCTTTTTTGGCAACAGCCGAGAAGCGACGCGTTTCAAACCCAAAACATCAGTTAAACTGTGTTCGGCTGATCCATAAGATATGCCCAACAACACAGCAATCTTTCTAATCGGTACAGAACGATTTTGCAACACGATTTGCTTCTCCGATTCAATGTTTTCTTCAGTAACAGATGTTGTTGGGCGGCCAGGGATCTCATCATGATCCAAGCTACTACGACCACCTTTGAAGCGTTTATACCACTCGTATGCCTGTGTTTTTTCTAAACCCGATTCACCAAAGGCCTTTTCTAACATTTTCAACGTTTCGGAACACTTAAATCCTTTTGCAACACAAAATTTGATGCACGCACGTTGTTCTAAATTTTCATCCATTATAAAAATCGCCACGAAAATTTTTCAACTTCTTTGTATAGACGCCAAACAAAAACTAATCGTACGATATGCATCAAAATTCGACAGAATGTGTATAAAAGTGTTGCCAACGTTGAGAGAATAAAAGTTTACCGATTGGACAAGCGCGGGAATTTTAAAATGAATATTCCGGTTCTTTTTGATCATAAGGTATGTGGTAAAAACATGGATCATAGTTCAAGCTTTTCGGAACACCAACGCCTTCATGCAGACGAGAAGTATAATTGCACCATATGCGGAAAAGATTTTACCACTAAAAATTACCTATCCAGACATATGTCTATTCATGAATATGACTACAAACATAAGTGTGATGTATGTGGCAAAGGTTTTGTGACTTGCAAACTCTTGAAAGACCATGAAAACAGTCATACAGGAGAGAGACCGTACAAATGCACTGTATGTAGAAAAGATTTCACAACTAAGTCTTGCCTTTCCAGACATAAGTGTATTCACGAAAGTGATTACAAGTACAAGTGTGAAGTGTGTGGTAAAGGCATGAATCATAGTTCAGGCTTCTCGAAACATAAACGCCTTCATACGGACGAGAAATATAATTGCACCATATGCGGAAAAGATTTAAGCACTAAGAATTACCTAAATAAGCACATGCTTAGCCACACGGTATCAGCGACGACACGACCAGGCACTCCGAACAATAATCGAAATAAAAAGTGTTCATGGGTGATTTATCGCCAGTTATCCCAAATATAGCAACCCCCTGAAAATCATAAAAATAATCTTCTTGAGTAACTGTTCTGGTTGCTATGCGTTATTCGTCAAGTAATCGCAATAATATAAATAAACAAACAAATTGGAAAAGTATTCCGTTCTATTGCCAGTACCCATGAGATGCAAATGCAAGAGAAACAGGGTTAAGTTTAGGGTAAAGCGAGCTATTTTTCTGTGTATTGTCATGTATCTCTAAATCTCCACAAGACGGATTGACACAAACTGATTTTGGATCATGTGTACTTGAAAAATAATCAAGCAAACTAACTACTATTTCTATAATACGAAAAAAATTGGGCAGTATAACGAAGTTTATATCATATGTTATGCATTCAATTGAGACTAGAAAGATTTTCTCGAAAAGGGCCCTCACAGAAGTTAAAATCAATTGAAAAATGACAATGATAAAATTGCTGCGTTCTGTGATGTCGATTCAAAACACCATAATTAAATTTTAGTTATTTTTTATAGACCCTTAACAAATTATGTTAGTAACAAAAAGAACATTTATTTTTGTTATTTCCCTGCTTAATCAAACTAAAAAGCTTGATTGTTATTCATGAGGATCTTTATTGGAGATGCATTTCACTTATCAAGAGAATTTTCCAAAATTTATCCAAACGTCAAGAACTGTTAAAGAGTTAGCATAAGTAATTGGTCATAAAACAATAGTTTACAACAGTGGTATACAAAAAATTATTGATGATGATTTGATCTACTTTGAATTCATAGTCGTATAATTCCCGGTAAGAAAAACCTTTCAACGGAAGTCCTCCGCTGATCCAATACGTTGCATAGTTGGTCCGATGAATGACCTCATTTCTCAGCGGGTTTTAGAATTATTATAAAATGCACCCAATATAAATGACTTCAGTATCGTTGACAAAACTACACATATCATATCAGCATCATTAGGAAAACAACGGTGCGATACATGACACAAAGCCAGCTCACTCAAAAATATTTCATCCTTTTCGTTTCGTATCTATATTCTGACAATCTCTTCGTCATTTTTTTATACTTTGCAGCAGAAGTAAACTGAATGTTTACTGAAAACATTGAAATGATTTCCGTTCATTATTATCATTATTTCATATTTTATTTTCGGTTTTCAAGCGGAAAATTTTTTTCTATAAAATCTGACAACCTGGAAACGCTGCTTTTGAAACAACGTTGCAGGTATACTCGGTATTTATACAGATTTTTGACCTCTATACCTCCATACCGATATGTACTCTCAAAATATCGATAATTCACGGAACATACGGTGAGACTTTTTACAATTCTTATATATATATATATATATATATATATATATATATATATATATATATATATATATATATATATATATATATATATATATATATATATATATATATATATATATATATAATATAAATATTTATTTCATATATTTCGAATTTCTTAGCGTCCTATATATTTTTACACATCATTCGATTGCTAGTGATACCAGCTACAATTTTTGTTCAACTACCATTCTTGCACTATCAAAAGAATCGATAAATTTATAAATATATAAAGGGTGATTTTTTAAGAGCTTGAGAACTTTTTTAAACAATAAAACGCATAAAATTTGCAAAATCTCATCGGTTCTTTATTTTAAACGTTAGATTGGTACATGACATTTACTTTTTGAAGATAATTTCATTTAAATGTTGACCGCGGCTGCGTCTTAGGTGGTCCATTCGGAAAGTCCAATTTTGGGCAACTTTTTCGAGCATTTCGGCCGGAATAGCCCGAATTTCTTCGGAAATGTTGTCTTCCAAAGCTGGAATAGTTACTGGCTTATTTCTGTAGACTTTAGACTTGACGTAGCCCCACAAAAAATAGTCTAAAGGCGTCAAATCGCATGATCTTGGTGGCCAACTTACCGGTCCATTTCTTGAGATGAATTGTTCTCCGAAGTTTTCCCTCAAAATGGCCATAGAATCGCGAGCTGTGTGGCATGTAGCGCCATCTTGTTGAAACCACATGTCAACCAAGTTCAGTTCTTCCATTTTTGGCAACAAAAAGTTTGTTAGCATCGAACGATAGCGATCGCCATTCACTGTAACGTTGCGTCCAACAGCATCTTTGAAAAAATACGGTCCAATGATTCCACCAGCGTACAAACCACACCAAACAGTGCATTTTTCGGGATGCATGGGCAGTTCTTGAACGGCTTCTGGTTGCTCTTCACTCCAAATGTGGCAATTTTGCTTATTTACGTAGCCATTCAACCAGAAATGAGCCTCATCGCTGAACAAAATTTGTCGATAAAAAAGCGGATTTTCCGAATGGACCACCTAAGACGCAGCCGCGGTCAACATTTAAATGAAATTATCTTCAAAAAGTAAATGTCATGTACCAATCTAACGTTTAAAATAAAGAACCGATGAGATTTTGCAAATTTTATGCGTTTTATTGTTTAAAAAAGTTCTCAAGCTCTTAAAAAATCACCCTTTATATAAGATTTTTTCTTTTTTTCACATGTTTGTAAATAACTGCGTTGCCCGAGCGGAGAGAGGGGGTATTTGGGTATTTCTTTTTAAAACACTTATAAAATCGCACAAATTCCTTTTCTCTCGTTTTTTTTTTATTCTTCTAATAAAATTTTTTCACTTTACTCGATACATTCGTAAATTTCCCACCGGGTAGTGTTTTTCGAAGCACTTTATAACACACAAATTTTCTTTTTTTTCCCTTTATTTCCTTCTAATAAAATTTTTTCACTTTACTGTTTTAACTTGCCTACAGCACCTAATTTGGTGCCTGACCTGATCTCTGCGGTAATCACTTCTAACTATTCTTTTCTTAACTACTGCTTTGGCCTGAGTAATGGTATCCAAGTTTGATTACGGTGTTACCCGGTCGCACAAGGAGCATTACTCTTCAGTAAGGTTAAAGAAAAGAGCCCTGCCTAAACCAAAAACCGACCCTTTTATACTCCAACCTATGTAACTACCAAAAACCTATACTGATATATATATATATATATATATATATATATATATATATATATATATATATATATATATATATATATATATATATATATATATCTGGTAGACTAACTACCACCTATAACTACCTACATGAATTCCCTGCGATCGCGTCGCATATGTACATAATCAATTAATTCGATCGGTTTCTTCTGGCTGATGCAATATATTGAAATAGCCAGCCGTGGGCATTACAATGGCTCAACTGGTCTACTGCCTGTACTGGCTAGATAAAGATTTTTATGGAAAAATTAGGGCTGCTACAGTTACAATGTAAGTGAATGTAAGAATTACTTCTGTATAGTTGATGAATATCGATACACTGTCATCATCGTTATCAGTTATTACTATACTGGTCTACTGTCTGTACTAGATAAAGATTTCTTTGGAAAAAATTAGAGCTGCTGCATGCCCCCTTACTTACTGAGCTTGATGCTACCATCAAGTTGATTGCGCGGGTAATAACTTAACCCGTTATGCTAACTAAATGTAAAACCTAAGATTGCCGTTACAAAAGATTAATAATTTTTTTATTTTTTTGATCCTATTTTTTTTTTGTTTACATATTTATTTGTGTTTTTTTTTTTTGTTTACATATGCACTTTGTTTCATGTAAATATTTGATGACGTTAGCTTCCCTAACCTTATAATGCCGTAGCGTGTGCTTCCATTCCAGACCCAGTGCCGCCTTGTAGTTGCTTTTGTCTGTACCCTCTCTGTGTAGTGGGGTGATCGAACGGTTGCTAGTCTTGGACTCTGGGTGCCGTGTCATTTCCTCCATGGTGGCTCCTTCTTCTCGTCTGGTTCTCATCTCAGTATCCTTCGGTTTGTTGACCGTAGTTTAGGAATTAATCGCTGTTTCGTTTGAGTTTTAATTATCATCGAAATTGCTGCATTATTCTGTCCGATGAGTTGAGGCTTCTAGCGCATCTCCAAAAAAAAATGTTACGTCCGGTTTCGTGGTCGCTTTCCCAATGATCATTGAATTCTTTTCCTTCGCTTGTTTATGGCACTCAGTTGAGCTTTGACGATGCCCACTGAATGAAAGACGGGGTAGTACCTTGTATTGCTGTGGCACCCCCGCGCAGATCATTTCCGACGGTGTCGACTACGTTTACTTCCTTCTTATCTTATTGCGTGTGAGACACGGGATAGCACTTTGGACTGTTGTGGTGCCCCCCGCGCATCGTCTTTAACTGTGTTGACTGCGTTTACTTCCTTCTTGTCTTCTTTCGTGTGAGATACGGGATAGCACTTTGGACTGTTGTGCTGCACCCGCGCATCGTCTTTAATTGTGTTGACTGCGTTTACTTCCTTCTTGTCTTCTTTCGTGTGAGATACGCGATAGCACTTTGGACTGTTGTGCTGCACCCGCGCATCGTCTTTAATTGTGTTGACTGCTTTCTACTTCGATTCGTTGCTATGGTCCCCAACACCGAATCTGCACCTCCTTCCGATTTACTGGCTCTTGTGTTCATATTTCCGACATCTTGATGGGTCCACGGTCCCCTTTGTCTTCGACTTGCCACCGCATTCGACCACACCCTCTCGTTCTCTTAGGTAGCTTTGCTATGCTACCGACATCCTTCCTTCTTGCAAGAACGCGATGAATACGTTGGACGCACACGTTGGCCAGGACTTTTACCTCTTCTAGGACTAATCTCTTAATAAATCTGCATGCGCATAACTATTAATTGTAACTAACACTCAATTGTTATCATTTCATATCATTTCACTAATGCATTACTTCCACTGAGTTTTAACACAAAATCAGATTTCGTAAACAATCGTAGACTCATGACTAATTATATATATATTTCCACACAAATCAAATTTCGTAATTTTAATTTTTTTTCGGCAATCGGTATAGTGTTGGCTTCCCCCCCATCCTGTAAAAGTAGATGTTTTCTTAAAAGTGGTGGCATGCGAAGATTGTTGCATTGTTGTTCCTAAATTATTTATTTCTTTATATATTTGTATATACATATATATTTTTTTTTCTTTTCCTTTCTCCTCTTTTTTTTTTGTCGTGAATACGACTTACTTTACTATGGGGTGCCTTTTCAAAATTAGCCATATGGAAGAATGGGCAGAACTTAATCGTGAATATCTCGACTTGTATTAATGGTAGCAACATAATTCTTTCACCATTTCATCAAAAATATGATCAGGAATTTAGGATAATATTTTGAACAGTGTGAGATAACCACAAACAACTCAAAAATTAAGTTTTCTCAAAATTTCAAAATAATGCGGAAAACTCTTTACTTTCGCTTGGGTTTTTCGCGCAAGGACGACGATTTTGAGGTAGTCAGGTACATATCTTCAACTGAATGCGTATAAAAGGGGAACCGTGGTGAAAATCGATCATCAATACATTCGTCATCTAACACTCGATGTGGATAGACGAATAACCTATTACGACTAATTTCGATTTTGTTTTATTTTTTATTCGCAGTTGTCTACCTACCCAAGCTATGGGTAAAAACCGCCATAGATCCGAGAAGGATCCAAAGGATGCTAAGCGTCTGAAGCCAAGTGATGTACAGGTAAACGACCGTTTGCTGAGTAAAAACCAATATGCTGATCTGCCAGTAGATGTCGAAGAGGAACTGCAGAAGAAGGAAAAAATGCCGCCTTTCTACCTGAAGGGCTTCCCACCAACTCTACGCTCGGATTTCAACACACTGATCAGCAAAGGACTACAGGCAACAATCCGTTTATGTACTGAAGGCTACAAAATAACTGTTCCGGCTTTGAACCACTACAAAGGAGTGGAATGCTATCTGAAGCAGACAAAAGCGGAATACTTCACACACGATATTGCCGCCAACAAACCTATGAAGGTTGTACTTCGAGGACTACCCGACATGATGGAAGCCGAACTAAAGCAGGCACTGTCGGAGGCTGGACTAAAGCCTTTGATGGTATTTAAAATGAAGCGCCATAATACGGACAAAAAGTTTAGAGATCAACTGTACCTGATTCATCTGGAGAAGGGCTCCATCACCATGAGTCAACTGAAAACGATTAAATCGTTATTTCACATAATCATCGAATGGCAAAAGTATAAACCGGTACATCGGGATGTCACACAGTGCACGAACTGTTTGAACTACGGCCATGGAGCGAGGAATTGCCACATGAAAAGTCGGTGCGGGAAATGTGCCGAACCACACAATACCAACGATTGTCTACTAGATGACATCGCTGTAAAATGTGTAAACTGTGATGGCGACCATCCATCTACTAGCAAATCGTGTCCCAAACGTGCTGAGTTCACAAAAATTCGACAACAGGCGTCCCGCAAACAATCAACGCGCAATAATGTTCCACAGAAGGATGAAGTTAATTTCCCACGGCTCCCACCGAAGAGGGATATTCCGAATTTGCCGCCACTTCCTCGCAGCAATCCAAAAGATTCAGCCGCTGGATCACAAAAAGAATCTTCCTCAAAAATCCCTCCTGGATGGGGCAATAATCAACCACAAGCAAAGGATGACTCTGGTGATTTATTTTCTGCTGAACAACTGATCGTCATTTTTGAAACAATGACAACAAAACTACGAAACTGCAGAACGCGGTTAGATCAAATCAACGCCTTAGGCAAATTCATCATCGAATATGCAATATAATGAGTTGGTTATAGTAAATTGGAATGCTTGCTCACTCAGGAGCAAAACTGCTGAATTGTCCGACTTTCTTCAAGAGAAGAATGCCGATATTGCTATTTTAACTGAAACTCATCTTAAACCTGAAATTTCTATTTTTTTTTCCAATTACAGGATTCACAGGCTCGACAGGACAACTACCAGAGGAGGGGGAGTTGCCATTGCCGTTAAACGATCCATTCAGCACAGGCTTCTGTCAGCCTTTAAATTGCAACTCATAGAAGCCATCGGAATTGAGATTACAACGACGATGGGACCCATCATCATCATTGCAGCGTACTGCCCCAAACAAACCAATCTTCGAGATGGTACGTGTGCATCATTGAAGCGAGATCTGGCTATGCTCACTCGACGACAGAACAAATTCATCATTGCTGGGGACCTGAACGCACGGCATGAGCTGTGGGGAAACAGAAGACAGAATCGAAACGGATTCGTACTTGCCGAAGATTACGAAGCTGGACAATACAACATCTTCGCTCCGGATCAACCAACGCGACTTTCCAGATCGGGAGTTCATTCCATTTTGGATATATTCATCAGCAACATCGCCATAGACAGCTCTCCGGTTGTCTTCTACGAGCTCTCTTCTGACCACTTTCCAGTAATATTGACGTTGGGATCTTCACCAGAAACAGTGCCTATTCAACCACGGAGGAACTATTATCGCACCGATTGGGTCCAATTTCAACAAATCGCCGACCAACTTATTAATATCAATGTTCCACTAGATTCCCCGATGGAAATCGATGCGGCCCTATCTTCCTTCCAGCATTTAATCACAGTCGCTCGTGATAGGACGGTTCCAGTACAACATATGCCGAGTTCCTCTCTTCAAATCGACAGTGTCACCAAGAAACTCATCCGACTTCGGAATATCTACCGGAGGCAGTATCAACGAACTGGCATCCTAGATAGGAAGACTACTTATAACAACTTAACTAGGATAATCCAGGAAAGGATATCTGAGCTTCGCAACAGGAACTTCCAGCAAAAGCTTCGAGAAATTCTCCCACATTCAAAGCCCTTCTGGTCCTTAACGAAGGTGCTTAAGAAAAAACCGAAGCCTATTCCTCCTCTGATGTCACCCCAGGACGCAGCTGAAGGAATACCTTTAATCACACCAGTAGAGAAGGCAAATGCGCTAGGCCAGCAGTTTGTGTGTTCTCACAATTTAGGACTCAACATTGTTAGTCCATATGAAAGAGCCGTTGCTGATAGCGTAGCTGAGGTTGACCAATCA
Organism: Malaya genurostris; assembly: GCF_030247185.1. NCBI lineage: Eukaryota > Metazoa > Arthropoda > Insecta > Diptera > Culicidae > Malaya > Malaya genurostris. The sequence continues at coordinate 16,088,612 of NC_080570.1, forward strand.
GACAGCTTGGTTCCTGAGGAAAGTAGAGTCACTGCGAATGAGCTGATGGCTTTTGTGAAAAAATCCAAAAATATGAAGGCCCCCGGTTTCGACAACACATTCAACATTGAGCTGAAACATTTGAGTATTCGCTCATTTGTCTTCTTAGCTAAACTTTTTAACAGGTGCTGAGAGCTTGGTTACTTCCCTTCAATGTGGAAGTTAGCTAAAGTTATCCCAGTTTTGAAACCGGGGAAAGATCCTTCCTTTTCCAAGAGCTATCGGCCCATCAGCTTACTCTCTGCCCTATCCAAGCTGTTTGAAAAGTCAATACAAAGGCGAATTCTTGCTTTTGCAGATGAACAGGATATATTTCTGGAAGAACAGTTTGGGTTCCGGAAAGGAAGATCCACCATCCACCAGCTCACAAGGGTTAACAACGTCATCCAGCAAAACAAATCAGTGTCCAAAACGACTGCCATGGCAATATTGGATATTGAAAAGGCATTCGATAATGTGTGGCACGATGGACTGGTGTTCAAACTGCATCGGTATAATTTTCCCATGTATCTTATTAAAATTATCAAAAATTATCTTGCAGATAGAGCATTCCAGGTTTCTCTGAATAATGCACTTTCAGAAAGATTTACTATTCCTGCTGGTGTACCCCAGGGAAGTATCCTAGGTCCCATTCTATACAACATTTTCACATCAGACATCCCACCTCTTCCAGGTGGTGGTGTTCTGTCACAATTTGCTGATGATACTGCCATTCTTTACAAAGGTCGTGTCATTAATGCTCTGAAAAATAAACTACAGACAGGTCTGGACGCTTTAACGGAATATTTTACAAGCTGGAAAATTGTGATCAATGCAGCAAAAACTCAGGTCATCTTGTTTCCACATTCAAGATCTCCAAAACTTGTTCCATCAGACGAATGCAGAATACGATTCGGTGATGAGGTCATTCAATGGTCCGATGAAGTTATCTATCTAGGACTCACCTTTGACAGACATCTGATATTCAGGTCACATGTTGACAAAATCGTTCAAAAATGCAGCATACTCATTAGGTCTCTGTATCCGCTGATTTGTAGAACATCTAAACTATGCCTGAAGAATCAGATGGCTGTCTATAAACAAATCATCTACCCCACAATTGAATACGCAGTCCCTGTTTGGCGGGGTTGTGCACGAACACACAAACTTAGGCTTCAACGCATTCAAAGTAAGATCTTAAAGATGATTCTAAATCTACCCCCTTGGACAAGGACTAGTGAAGTACATGAGATTGCCTCACTGGATATACTAGAACAAAAATTCGAACAATACTGCACGAAATTTGAAGAGAGGTGCTCAATCTCTGAAATACAAATAATTCAAAATTTGTACGTATTAGGTTAGGGATAGTTATAAGTAGGTAGACATTTTATAAATAATTAAAATAAATATTATGATTAAACATTAGTATGTAAAACAAGAGTAACTAAAACACCTAATAATAATAACGAATCGTATGAACAACAAAGATGAAAGGCCAAAGGGTCAAAACACTTGTACTGTAAAATGTTGATGTAATACACAAAAATAAGATTAATAAACAGATATTTATGCAAAAAAAAAGGTGGGTGGGTAATGTCAGAGACATAACTGGATGTCGTGAATACGAAAAAACTGATACGCTCCCATCACTTTTCCGAATATCAGTTAGTTGATTGATTGTATGAATTGTGCAAGCTTTCCTCTTTTTCACTAATAGAGTTTGAAGCGATGCACCTACATTAAAATACAGATTAGTTACATTAAACAGCTACTATTCTACAACTATATATTCCAAACTTGAAACAATTCTTTTATAATTTGCTAATATAGCAGGCTAGGTACGACAAATTTGTAGTTTATTTTTATTGATGCTACAAAGTTCGAAGATATCTGATTCTTCTCGAAATTTCAGTACGAGACAATTGCAATGGGCTGGTCTGAAATGTATCGACGATCTTCGGTATGCAAGAGTTATTCTAATAATAATAATGATAGTAATAATAATAATAATAATAATAATAATAAAAATAATAATAATAATCATAATAATAATAATAATAATAAAAGAGATTAACCTGTTTATATGGCAACCCTGCTTCGCATGGCATATTTTTACACGGTCCCATACTAGTATAAAAATGTGTTCAACATTCGCTTTCGCATTGCCGTTCGTAATTGAATGTGTTAGTGACGGTACAAATCTGCTTTTCTACCTGTTTACGGTGCCATCGTTCTGACGGTACGTACAGAGTAGCTGCTTTAACTCAAATGACGCTATTTCTCACATCACATTTCAATTTATACTGGTAGCGGTGTACGGACCTCCCCTTCACAGAACGGGAAACAGTGAGACGATATAAAAGAGAGAGTTAGTAGAGCGGCAGTCAGTAATATTGAACTGGCTGTCTAACGGTTAACAGCTTCTTGTGGAATTTTCACGCGGAAACACGCACACAGGAGGAACAATTAAGGGCAAGGCAAAGTCCCGCTCGAACCGTGCTGGTCTGCAGTTCCCAGTTGGCAAAATCTCCATCGTCTGCTCCGGAAGGGAAACTACGCAGAGCGTGTCGGTGCCGGTGCACCGGTCTATCTGGCGACAGTGATGGAGTACTTGGCTGCCGAAGTGTTGGAATTGGCTGGTAATGCTGCCCGCGACAACAAGAAAACGAAAATCATCCCTCGCCATCTGCAGCTGGCCATCCGTAACGACGAGGAGTTGAAAACCCCGTCCTTTTCAGGACGACCACATAACTGTGATAAAGAAATATTTAGGATTGCTTTAAATTTAGCCAGTTCTGAAACGCCTAGAAAGTATAATGCGCAAATCAAGTGAAAACATTTGTTCTAATAATTTGTATAAAGTATACTAGTATAAAGATGTTTCTAAATCAAAATTTTCTGTTTCGTATTGCGAGACAGCGTTACTGTCCTGTCGTAATTGAATGTGTTAGATATCATGATCAAAAAGCGCCCCATACTAAAGAATTCACGACAAAAAAAATACATATTGATCTGTACGTGGCAACTCTTTCGCACGGCATATTTGTGTACTAGTATAAAGATGTATTCAACATCATCACTTCCTCTTTCGCATTGCCGTTCGTAATTGAATGTGTTGGTGACGGTGCAAATTAATTTAACTTCTCGTGTGTGCCTTGTTTCGGCAACAGTTGCTCGGAAAATGGTAGGAAAGCGATAAAATTCAACTAATTCTTTATGATTATTTTTAGCACTTAAAAGTGCTATTTGAATTTGCTGGAGTTTTCGGCTGCCTTTCAGAATTCCTTTCCTGTACGCAGAACGGGAAACAGTGAGACGACAGGTCCACGATGTTGCTCTCGTGTGTCTTGTTTCGGGAACAGATGCTCAGCAAATGGTAGGAAAAATGAAGCACTCAACTTTTATATGGATGCTCTTGTATAGATGCAGACATCTCGCGTTCTGATTGGCTGGTGCTGTCATGGGTTAAATCAAACAGGTTTTTCAATAGTATACTATTGAAAAACTTCAATGTTGTTGCAATACACGTTTAAGTTGAAAATTTTCGATTCTATTGGTAGTTAGATTATATAAATCCTTCTACAGATCACTGAGCTATGAGCTTCCAAAATACGAGAAAGGCAAACGCGCCATATGAATTATCCTCTTTGACACTCGTTTGTACCAAACATTTAAGAAAAGTTTAATTTTGAACTATTTAAGATTATGTCACACAACTGAAAATTTTATCATAAGATTGTGATCATATTTCCGATGGCATGTTGCAAGAATTATGTTGATTCATTAGATACAACAGAAGATATTCACGATCAAAAACTTATCACTCTCTCAGAGGGTAAATTTTGAAAAGGCGCCCCATAGTAAAGTAAGTCGTATTCACGACAAAATAATAATAATAATCATAATAATAATAATAAAAGAGATTAACCTGTTTATATGGCAACCCTGCTTCGCATGGCATATTTTTACACGGTCCCATACTAGTATAAAAATGTGTTCAACATTCGCTTTCGCATTGCCGTTCGTAATTGAATGTGTTAGTGACGGTACAAATCTGCTTTTCTACCTGTTTACGGTGCCATCGTTCTGACGGTACGTACAGAGTAGCTGCTTTAACTCAAATGACGCTATTTCTCACATCACATTTCAATTTATACTGGTAGCGGTGTACGGACCTCCCCTTCACAGAACGGGAAACAGTGAGACGATATAAAAGAGAGAGTTAGTAGAGCGGCAGTCAGTAATATTGAACTGGCTGTCTAACGGTTAACAGCTTCTTGTGGAATTTTCACGCGGAAACACGCACACAGGAGGAACAATTAAGGGCAAGGCAAAGTCCCGCTCGAACCGTGCTGGTCTGCAGTTCCCAGTTGGCAAAATCTCCATCGTCTGCTCCGGAAGGGAAACTACGCAGAGCGTGTCGGTGCCGGTGCACCGGTCTATCTGGCGACAGTGATGGAGTACTTGGCTGCCGAAGTGTTGGAATTGGCTGGTAATGCTGCCCGCGACAACAAGAAAACGAAAATCATCCCTCGCCATCTGCAGCTGTCCATCCGTAACGACGAGGAGTTGAAAACCCCGTCCTTTTCAGGACGACCACATAACTGTGATAAAGAAATATTTAGGATTGCTTTAAATTTAGCCAGTTCTGAAACGCCTAGAAAGTATAATGCGCAAATCAAGTGAAAACATTTGTTCTAATAATTTGTATAAAGTATACTAGTATAAAGATGTTTCTAAATCAAAATTTTCTGTTTCGTATTGCGAGACAGCGTTACTGTCCTGTCGTAATTGAATGTGTTAGATATCATGATCAAAAAGCGCCCCATACTAAAGAATTCACGACAAAAAAAATACATATTGATCTGTACGTGGCAACTCTTTCGCACGGCATATTTGTGTACTAGTATAAAGATGTATTCAACATCATCACTTCCTCTTTCGCATTGCCGTTCGTAATTGAATGTGTTGGTGACGGTGCAAATTAATTTAACTTCTCGTGTGTGCCTTGTTTCGGCAACAGTTGCTCGGAAAATGGTAGGAAAGCGATAAAATTCAACTAATTCTTTATGATTATTTTTAGCACTTAAAAGTGCTATTTGAATTTGCTGGAGTTTTCGGCTGCCTTTCAGAATTCCTTTCCTGTACGCAGAACGGGAAACAGTGAGACGACAGGTCCACGATGTTGCTCTCGTGTGTCTTGTTTCGGGAACAGATGCTCAGCAAATGGTAGGAAAAATGAAGCACTCAACTTTTATATGGATGCTCTTGTATAGATGCAGACATCTCGCGTTCTGATTGGCTGGTGCTGTCATGGGTTAAATCAAACAGGTTTTTCAATAGTATACTATTGAAAAACTTCAATGTTGTTGCAATACACGTTCAAGTTGAAAATTTTCGATTCTATTGGTAGTTAGATTATATAAATCCTTCTACAGATCACTGAGCTATGAGCTTCCAAAATACGAGAAAGGCAAACGCGCCATATGAATTATCCTCTTTGACACTCGTTTGTACCAAACATTTAAGAAAAGTTTAATTTTGAACTATTTAAGATTATGTCACACAACTGAAAATTTTATCATAAGATTGTGATCATATTTCCGATGGCATGTTGCAAGAATTATGTTGATTCATTAGATACAACAGAAGATATTCACGATCAAAAACTTATCACTCTCTCAGAGGGTAAATTTTGAAAAGGCGCCCCATAGTAAAGTAAGTCGTATTCACGACAAAAAAAATGAAAATCGATCATTTCTATTCGTGCGTTCGATGAGAGCAGACGTCGTGGAGTTCAACCAGCAACCATCAACCAGCAGCGACGGAGAGAGCGCCTTTTGCGTGGTTAAAACCTCAAACGCTCAGGTAGCAACTTTCATTCGCTTGCTGGTCTTCAAGGCGAGCAGACTGCCATCGCGAGAGTTAAACCATCAACCAGCAGCGACGGAGAGAGCGCCTTTTGCGTGGTTAAAACCTCAAACGCTCAGGTAGCAACTTTCATTCGCTTGCTGGCCTTCAAGGCGAGCAGACTGCCATCGCGGGAGTTAAACCATCAGCGACGGAGAGAGCACCTGCCATTATTTGGTTTTCGGTAGTCATAACGAGAAGTTCAATTTTCAGATTGTAGTTCCGCAATATAGGTTTAGAATTCAGAGCCTGCGTGCTGAAACTGGATTCTGGAACTGTATTCCGGAACTAATTTGAGTTTCGAAATTGCAATTCTAGAATTGAAACTGGATTCTGAGTCTGTTATTGGTTCTAAATTTAGTTCTTGAACTCAGGATCCAGTTCTTTATTCCAGACTTCTTCTATACGGTTCTTTTTAGAACCATAATAATACTCCTAAAGAATTATGCGGAAATTTACTTTACTGTACTCTATAAAACCCATTCTGGTAGTCATGGCGAAAAATCGTCTTCATGTTTTAGAGCTTAGTTCTGGAATATGGGTTTAGAATTCAGAGTCTGCGTGCTGAACTAACTCAAATCGTCACCATTTTTTTTATTATAAAGAACTATACTGCTTATTTCATAGTATTTAAGTGCGTTTCAGAATGTTTAATGTAACTAATCTGTAATTTAGTCTAGGCGCATCGTTTAAATTTCTAGTAATGAAAGAGGGGAAAGTTGCACAATTCAAACAATCGATGAACTACCAATTCGAATTCGGAAGCATAAATAAAGCGTGTCATATTCGTATTCACGACATCCAGTTATGTCTCTGACATTACACACCCGTACTTTTTTTTGTCGTGAATACGACTTACTTTACTATGGGGTGCCTTTTCAAAGTTATCCATATGGAAAAATGGGCAGAATTTAATCGTGAATATCTCGACTTGTATTAAAGGCAGCAACATAATTCTTTCACCATTTCATCAAAAATATGATCAGGAATTTAGGTTAATATTTTGAACAGTGTGAGATAACCACAAACAACTTAAATATTAAGTTTTCTCAAATTTTTAAAACAACACGGAAAACTCTTTACTTTTGCTTGGCTTTTTCGCGCAAGGACGACGATTTTGAGGTAGTCAGGCACATATCTTCAACTGACTGCGTATTAAAGTGGAACCGTGGTCGAAATTCGATCATTTCTTCTTGTGCATTGGATGCAAGCAGACGTCGCGGGACCAGCAGCTTCGGAGAGTGCACCTTTTGCGTGGTTAAACCCTCAAACGCTCAGGTCGCAACTTTCATTTGGACTTCAGTCGTCAGGTGGAGCAGTCGGCAATGAAAGCAGACGTTTTGCGTGGTATAAAGCCTCAAACGCTTAGGTCGTGCTTTCATTTGCCGTGCCAAACCTCAAACGCTCCGGTCGTGCCAAACCTCAAACGCTCAGGTGGTACTCTCATTTGGACTTCAATCGTCAGGTGGAGCAGTCGTTAATGAAAGCAGAACTTCTGTTCTTGGTTCTAAATTTAGTTCTTGAACTCAGGTCCAGTTCCTTATTTTAGAATTATATTCGGTTCTTTTTAGAACCATAATAATACTCTCAAAGAATAATGTGAAATTTTGCTTTACTGTACTCTATACGGCCCATTTTTATTATAAAGAACTATCTAGTTATTTCATTATATATAATTGCATTTCAGAATGATTAATGTAACTAATCTATAATTTAGTTTAGGCGCATCGTTTGAAATTCTAGTAGTGAAAAAGGGGAAAGTTGCACAATTCACCAATTCAAATTCGTAAGTATAAAGAAAGTGAGTCAGTTTTATTCGTATTCACGACATCCAGTTATGTCTCTGACATTACACACCCGTACTTTTTTTTAAACAACTTTCTTTACATGCCGAATATTACCTCATTTTTCACCTCGTTTGTATTCGTCTTTCGTCCTTTCTTCTAATGAACACTGCATCTAGATTGATGGTCTGCTTGTGACCGCGACTCCTTCTTCCTGTCGAACGGAGCCTCGGGTTTTTTTTTTCTTTTTGGCTGTTAAATAGACCTAGAAATATACTTGGATTTGTCTGTTAGTTACCTGTCTAATATATATAGATTTTTGTGGAGCTTATTTAGACATTCTTCTTCATTCATTCTGGGGCGCGCTTCCCTTGTCCAGTCATTCCTTTATACCTTTTGCTTCAATCATTCTCGCACATATGCTGACAGCCCATAAGGATAAACAAAGAATATTCAGATCACTACGACATTTCGAGTGCTTTTGTTTTTAGTTTTCGGTTTTGAGGGTTGCGTGTCTGGGTTTTCTAGTATATTCGCGTCTTTATTCGATTGACCATCAATTTCGCGTGCATGTGTTTCTGCTGTGACCGTTCCTACTACCATTGTTTCGACAGTGTTCCTTTCAGTGTTAGTGATACAAGGAATATTTATAGTTTCTTGAGTTTGTTCTTCTTTTACATTTTTCTTGTTTGTGTGGGTCATGTCATTCGATGATCCACTTTTTCCGTTATGCACTGTTTTGGTTTTAGTACAACATGAAAACTTTCCTTTGTGGCAGAACGCACATATCGTCATTACTATACCACATATGATAATTACTGTACTCATCGTAATCCACGGCTGTTCCAGGGGCGCATATATTACATTTTCTAACAGTGTTCGGTGTTCTATTATTCTTTTGACGTCAATACCCAGGTCGAAAAGGCGTTTATTATCAATAAATGTGAAAATCTTATTATCCTTATTTATTACAGGAATAATCTTGTGCTTCCAATTAATCAGGCTTTCCGGTGTGACATCTGTTATATTTTCGAGATATATTGTCTTGTTTCTATTTCGTCCTTGAGAATTTCCTATTTTTACTTCGTCGGTTACCAAGGTCATTCCTTGGTTTAGTTTGATCGCGCCAATTCCAATTATTTCCCTAGTTGTGGTAACATCGTTGTTAATTATGGTTATCTTCTCTTTCGTTGGAGCACTATATATCCATTCATTTGTATGCGCTGATTCGAACCACATTGTGTGATTTAGTTTCATAGTTCTTGCTTCGCATGAGTTTCTTAGGCTTTTATATAATATTTTAGTTATACATTCGTCACTTTCCGCTAGGTTTATCTCGATTTCTTCTAATGAACAAATTTTCATTCCTTGTATCGCGAAACATTTATTATACGTTCCAATGTCTGTTATGAACCCCCATTCTTTATCTTTTTGCTTAATTATTATGTCTTTCTCTAAATGTATAAACGTCACTAGATTACCTTTTAACTCTGGCGTAACGCTGCCTTTGTATGCTTTGTAGGGCGTTTTTTTAATTAGTGGTATTTTTACATTTAAATGTAACATGTGTCGACATGTGGTGTTATTATTATATTTTCTTTTCTTTTGTAGAAACGTTACGAGAAAATTAATCCTTGAACCGCGGCTTGGAGGACCGTGTGTGTTAAATTGCCGTCGTTGTTTCTTTTCGTCTCTGTGTGTTCGCTGGCCGGTCTTTGTTTTCACTTTGTTTACCTTCCTTACAGCGGAAGCGGCGGGTTTGTAGTTTGATTAGTTTAATGGATTAAGTATATATATGTTTTTTTTCTTTTAGCTTTCGGACCTGAACAGCCAAAGTTCGCTAATGGTTACTCTCTTTTTTTTTTTTTAAACATGTAAGTACTTTAAACATATATATATATATATATATATATATATATATATATATATATATATATATATATATATATATATATATATATATATATATATATATATATAATAGGTATAGAATTCGCTAAAACTTTCGAAAATTTTTCGGAGGCCCGGAGGGCGGAATGACATTTAGCCTCGGACCGATCCTAGCACGGTTGGTTTTGGCAACATAATCGTTCGAATATGACATAAATTAACCAGATGATGGCAGATTTCTTTTTAATTATATTGTTTTAAACCACCTACAGCAATAAATGCTGGAAGAACATAACATCCATATACCATTCGAATCCGTCTGTCGAGATCAGCAAATGCGCGTGTGACAAATAATTTCACTCAGTTTTCTCGGAAAATTAAAATTGTGCAACTCATTCCACTCGTAGATGGCTGAACCGATCCAAGATTCAAATGAATTCCAAGAATCATCTAAGATTCAAATGAAAAGTTTCAAGATTTATAAAACATTTTGTTCTTCAGTCAGATCCAACATCCGGCTTCAGGGATACAGGGTGATTGGTATAAAAATGTCCATTCCACACAAATCAATCAGGTTTATCGGGTTAGCAAACTTGGATAGCCGATAAAAAGAATTAACTTTTTGTCGATTCAGAAGGCACCCAAAAATTTAATTCGTGCTATGATTTCTCAAAGATGTCTTCACTGAAATATTTTGAAACAAATGTAAACTATACAGCTATTCAGGTGAATTTATCTGACTTCGGCCACACCGATTTTAGAACTCCGGTTTCAGTATAAAATCGTTTCTCAAAGCTCAATCGTTTTCTCAAAAAAAACCTAATCAATTATCAGAAACAAAAATTCAAATTCAAATAAACTTATATACGAAATTAATTAATTTTATACATACATACAAAAATTAATTTATTTTACCCAATTATGACTTCCGGTTCTCGAATTACATGATGATGAATTTTTTTTAAAATTCAAACCGATATAGAAGATGGGATTGAGCTTCAAAGTCGGACTCACAACTGTTGTAATTTATTCGTCATATGGCCATACGAATCGGTTTGGGTCATGCCGGTTCCTGAATACCGGCTCTGGAAGTACCTTAAATTACCGTAAACTCTAAAGTGGAACTTACCTATCATGGCATCTTTAATCGATTACCACACTTCTAGTTTTAAATCCGATCCGCTTTGCAGTTTCGACATTACAGAGTAATGAGTGATTAAAATCTCAAACTGTTGCTTAAGACGACGATCATTAAAATAATGTCATGAAAACTTAAACACCGAAGAATATTCATGCAAAACAACACATGCAGATTGGTAAAAAAAAAAGGTATCATCTCACTACTAGGGGGATTAAACACGTTTTTTGTATATAGAAAAAATTATTCAGTATATTTTTTCAAGCGATTATTATGGATCTTTTCAAGCCTGTTTCCATTTTTAATCGTTGTTGTCTGTTCACTAGGTAGAGCGACTACTTCATATGGTCCTCTCCAGAGTGATTGTAATTTTTGGCCTGCGCCTGTGGGATTGGCTTTGACTAACACTAAGTCCCCCCACATTGGTTGCCATTCGTTGGAGTTTTTATCATACAGCTCCTTACGTTTTTCTTTTGATTTGATTAAATTTTCACGTACTTGATGATGCAATCGCTTGAATGATGATCGCATTTCATTTACGTAGTCTTCATAATACATTCCATCATTGTTGTATTTGTAGACGGAGTTTGGGATGTTCGCCCGTCTTCCGTATAACAATTCAAACGGTGTATAACCCGTTGAGGAATTTACAGTGGTATTATATTCGAAACTGAAGAATGGGAGTAATTGATCCCATGTTTTCGGTTCGTTACCTACGTATTGTCTTAAATAGGTTTTTAGTTCCCTATTCGATCGTTCCACCAAGTTCGCTTGTGGATGATATGTACTCGTAGTAATTTTTTTAATTTTTAAAATTTTACAAACATTTTTCATAAGAGAACTAACGAAATTGGTTCCGTTATCGGTTACCAATTCGGCGGGTGTTCCATATTTACATATATAATTATTCACGAAAGTTTGCGCTACCGTGGCACTCTCTTGATTTTCCATCGGTGCTACAATTAGATATCTGGTCAGATCGTCTTGCATCACAAGTCCGTATCTGTTCCCCCATTCTGACTCGGGTAATACCACTATGTCCATATACAATTTCTCGAACGGTTCGGACGATGTCGTGGTAATTCTCATTGGAATTTTGTTCGCTCGACCTATTTTGTTTTTCTGGCACGAGCTACATTGTTTGACATAATTTTCAATATCCTTCCGCATATTAGTCCAATGGAATAGTGGACTCATTCTTTTCAACATGCGTTTACTTCCAACATGTCCGCCTAGAGGAGCATCGTGGAATTCTTTCAATGTAGTTTCGCGGTCTTTTTCCGGCACCCACATCCTATCTTTTTCTGGTGCATATAGTGTGAAAATTTTATCAAATTTCTCGGCAATAAATCTCAACACATTTACCTCAGGAGTTTTCTGCATGTTTCGAAAAGAGATAATTTGCATGTTCTTTACATTTTTCAGGTCTTCAGCGCAGTTAGCGAATGCATCTACTAACCCATCTATTAGAATTCTTGTATCGGTTATTGATCTACTCGAGCCATTTAGAACCAATCCCCATATTTTACGATCTGGAATTGAAAATACTCTTCCATTTAGGTAGTATTTTAAACCGTGTGGTAAGTGTATCAGCTCGGCTAGTTCTTTATATGCTGATCTACTGTTTACTATTACGAAAGTACCATCAAAATCACTTTCGTTAGTTTTTTGTTTTGAAAATTTCAACAGATCAAATTTGATGTCATTGTTATTTATGCATATTTCATATTCTTCGAAATATGAGAGTGTTCCCAAATCTTCCTTTTCGTCCCATCCAAAATCGATATTTTCTAATCCGTCCATGTGCGGATTCCATTCTGTCTTTTGTTTATTTTTAAATAGCGTAAACCTGCCTGATTCGTCTTTCAGTTGTTTTGGGGAAGTTGTTTTATTTTCCGCGTCTTTCCGCTTCGCAAGTTCATTTTCCTCTGCTTGCTGCTGTTGACGCTTTTGCTGTCTAGTGACTATTGAAATAGGGTGTAAGGACTCGGCTTGTTCGGGCAGTCTGGATAAAAAGTACAGGTGTGTAATGCCAGAGACATAACTGGATGTCGTGAATACGAATAAAACTGACACTCTTTCTTGATGCTTCCGAATATCAATTAGTTGATCGATTGTGTTAATTGTGCAAGCTTTCACATTTTTCACTACTAGAATTTTAAACGATACACCCAAACTACAGTACAGATTAGTTACATCGAACATTCTGACACACAAATATTACAAAATAACCAGTATGGTTCTTTATGATAAAATAATTTTAATTTTCGATTTACAAAGAAGCAATCTTTATAGTTCTTTAGGTAACATTTAGAGCCATTAGAAGGGCTGATTTTGCATAATGTTCCACATTGTTGTCCATTTCCCGTTGTATTTTGCTCCAATGCAAACGATCACCAACAGGATGATGTAATCGATCTTCTTCGAAGGGAAACTGGTACTGCGACCTGAGCGTTTGAGGTTTTGTACAACGCTAAAGGTCTGCTTTCATTACTAGTGACTGCTGCTCTTGACGATTTAAGTCCAAATGAAAGCACGATCTGAGCGTTCGAGGCTTTATAGCACGCAAAAGGTCTGCTTTCATTGACCACTGCTCCACCTGACGGCTGAAGTCCATATAAAAGCATTACCGACTGCTCCATCTGACGATTAAAGTCCAAATGAAAGCACAACCTAAGCGTTTGAGGCTTCATACCACGCAAAAGGTCTGCTTTCATTGCCAACTGCTCCACCTGACGACTGAGACCTGAGCGTTTGAGGTTTTTAACCACGCCGAAGGTGCACTCTCCGAAGCTGCTGGTTGATGATTCCACTCCCACGACGTCCGCTTCCATCCAACGCACAAGAATAAATGATCGATTTTCGACCACGGTTCCGCTTTTATACGCAATCAGTTGAAGATGTGTGCCTGACTACCTCAAAATCGTCGTCCTTGCGCGAAAACCCCAAGCAAAAGTAAAGATTTTTCCGCGTTGTTTTCAAAGTTTGAGAAAACTTAATTTTTGAGTTGTTTGTGGTCATTTCACACTGTTCAAAATATTATCCTAAATTCCTGACCATATTTTTGATGAAATGATGAAAGAATTATGTTGTTACCGTTGATACAAGTCGAGATATTCACGATTAAGTTCTGCCCATTCTTCCATATGGCTAATTTTGAAAAGGCACCCCATAGTAAAGTAAGTCGTATTCACGACAAAAGTCTGCCACAACATTGTCTTTGCCTTGTTTATAGCGAATGTCCATTTCGAGTCCCTGTAATTTTAAACGTAGTCGTGTAAGGGTTGGCGAAGTTTCTTTTAAGTGCCATATTGAAATTAGCGGTCTATGATCAGTGTATACAATAAATCTCTGATTATAAATGAAATGTTTGAAACGGTTCACTGCCCATACAATTGCTAATAATTCATTTTCAATTGTGTGGTACCTTCTTTCGGCACCTACCAGGCCCCTGCTTGCGTATGCTATTGGTCTTTCAATTGATTTTTCATTAGAAAGTACTGCTCCAAGGGCGTACTCACTAGCGTCTGTTGTAATTACGAACACGTCTTTGTAATTTGGTCTTACCAACAGTGCATCTGAAGTTAAAAAATTTCTTAGCTCCTCAAAGGCTTTTTGACACTCGTCTGTCCAAGCAAACTTCACATTCTTTCGCAAGAGATCGTTCAGTGGTTTACGTTTCTCTGCTATATGTGGTATAAATTTTCCATAAAAATTTACTGTCCCTAAAAATTAGCGGACTCCTTTCACAGTCCTGGGCGCCATCATTTCTTTAATAGCCTTAATGTTTTCTTCCGTAGGCCGAATGCCTTCCTTGTTGATTGCATGACCTAAGTATTTTATTTCTGTTCTTAAAATTTGACATTTTTCTGGCTCGACTTTCAAATTATGTCGGCGCAATGCCCTTAAAACTTTACACAAGTTATCATTATGTTCTTCAATAGTTGAACCAAAAACAATTATGTCGTCCAGGTAGACTATAGCTTTCACATCTTTTATTTCATACAACACCGTATTCATTAATCGCTGAAAAGTGGATGGACTATTTCGTAAACCCATAGGCATTCTTGTGAACTCAAAGTGGCCTTTTGGAGTTGAAAACGCTGTCTTGGCAGCATCTTTTGGGTTAATGGGTACTTGATAAAATCCCGATTTTAAATCCAAAGTGGAAAAATATTTACTGTTTCCGAGATTGTCTAAAATCTCGTCGATTAGTGGAATTGGGTATACAAATGGCTTTGTTACTAAATTTAGAGCCCTAAAGTCAACCACAATTCTGTATTTCTTGTTTCCAAATTCATCGTCCTTCTTAGGAACACATAAGACGGGTGCATTCCACGGACTCTTACTAGGCCTTATGATACTTTGCCTCCTCATTTCTTCAATTTCTTCATTAATATGTTTTTTTGTGGCTTCTGGAAATCTGTATTGCCGTTTATTGATAGGCACGTTTGAAGTAGTTTCAATTTCATGTACCGCTGCATCGGTGATAGTTAATTTATCCCCCTTCAAATAGAAGACATCGCTATACGTTGCCATAATTCTCTCTATGCCTACAAAGTTTTCTCTTTTCAAGTGATCTGTATTTATTGTTTCCAGTACTTTATCCGTCCGGTCCTGACCAGTTGTTTGACCGTATCTTTTATTTTCCGTTAAACTCAGGTCTTGGTTTGATTCTAAATCAAGCAAATATATATCTTCCTCGTTGCAATATTTATTTAACAAATCTTGTTCTTTTTCATTATCAATGTTAGTTCCACAAAAGGGAAACATACTATCTGAACGATCGTCGTTGTTGTATATTTCATTGTTGTTATGAGGCACAACATTAATGTTTTCATTTTTATTCACTTTTTGGTTTGTTTCATGTTTATCATGCTTTGATATACCGCGCTCGAAGGCTTCAGCATTAACGATGATTAATTCTTTTTTGTCATTCTCCACATTATTCTTAATATTTTTCTTGATTGTACTCTCTCTACTTGTTGATTTATTTGTGTAACAATTGTTGTCGCTTTTTGACAACATCTTTGGCTTTTGTTTACTATCACAAACTACTTTGTTTCTTTCATTTCGGTTTGATATTGCAATGTTGACCTTATCGTTATTTGCAGCACGCGTTCCATAATTCTCAGCTCTGTTAAAATTTTCTTTTTCCGATATTGGAATATATTCTGTTTTAATGTACTCGTTTGGTACCCTTAGGCATATGTACTCGAAATTCTGAGTGACATAAATTGTATATATCTTTAAAAACTCTGCTCCACAGGAACACATAAATCTTTTACTATGTAAAACCTAACTCTGTATTGAGTTTTTCCAATAATCAACGTGATTTTCACTGACCCAATAGTCTGTGATTGAGTTCCATCAAAGCCTGCAATGTATAAATTATCTTTATAGTTTATTTCCTCTGCACCTATTTTCGCAACAGTATCCCATCTCATCACGTTATAAAAGGCTCCAGTATCGAGCATATATTTAATTTTTTCATTCGGTCTATTTACTGAAGCAATTCTCACTAACAATTGATTGTTTCTAGTACAATTTATTTTCAACAATTCATGTGGTGGCATACTTTCTTGCAGTTGCCCCGTGTAATTTTTTGTCGTTTCTGTAAACATCCTATTAATTCTTGAAACTTAAGAAGCCTGTGATTTTTTGCTAGTTGCTTTAAGTTTTTATTCGATAATCCTGCTATAAAATGAATCGTTAATGCTCTTTCTGCAAAGGATTTTTGTACTTCCTCCGTGACTTGATTCTCTTGTTGAGCGTCAATAAATTCCATTATTTGTAGCGCTCTTTCAGCGTACTCTTCAAAAGATTCTCCATATTTTTGTTCAAGAGTTTCGATCCTGATAAGAATCTCTTCTACTGTAACTTTTACTGCAAATTGATCTCTCAAATTTTGGAATACATCATTTATTGTATTGGCTCTTATTCTATTGATAAAAGTTGCGGCATTTCCTTTTAATTTCGTAAGTATCACATTTGCTACAGGTTTTTCATTCGCACCTCGCGGGATTTGCTCCGCAAAATAACTTATTTGACATAAAAATGGTTCCAGTTCATTAACTGAACCATGAAATTCTGGTATGCATTGTATTGCATCCAACATCGGAAATCGATAGGCACCACCGCCTTCATTATTATTTTCGTTCGCCATTGTCAATGTGACTCTAATTCGCTATGCCGCTTAATCTTTTTAACTAGTAGCACTTCATTTCATTTTTATACTCTTGTATTTTTGTAAAACCTCAGTTGTATGTTTTTTTTTTACGAGCATCATTTTTAACATATGCAGGAATTTTTCAAACACGCTGTGCGCTTCTAATAGTTTTGTTTTCACTACCACTACACTACACTACCACTATTCACTACACACGATATTGCCGCCAACAAACCTATGAAGGTTGTAATTCGAGGACTACCCGACATGATGGAAGCCGAACTAAAGCAGGCACTGTCGGAGGCTGGACTAAAGCCTTTGATGGTATTTAAAATGAAGCGCCATAATACGGACAAAAAGTTTAGAGATCAACTGTACCTGATTCATCTGGAGAAGGGCTCCATCACCATGAGTCAACTGAAAACGATTAAATCGTTATTTCACATAATCATCGAATGGCAAAAGTATAAACCGGTACATCGGGATGTCACACAGTGCACGAACTGTTTGAACTACGGCCATGGAGCGAGGAATTGCCACATGAAAAGTCGGTGCGGGAAATGTGCCGAACCACACAATACCAACGATTGCCTACTAGATGACATCGCTGTAAAATGTGTGAACTGTGATGGCGACCATCCATCTACTAGCAAATCGTGTCCCAAACGTGCTGAGTTCACAAAAATTCGACAACAGGCATCCCGTAAACAATCAACGCACAAGAATGTTCCACAGAAGGATGAAATTAATTTCCCACGGCTCCCACCGAAGAGGGATATTCCGAATTTGCCGCCACTTCCTCGCAGCAATCCAAAGACTTCAGCCTCTGGATCCCAAAAAGAATCTTCCTCAAGAATCCCTCCGGGATGGGGCAGTAATCAACCACAAGCAAAGGATGACTCTGGTGATTTATTCTCTGCTGAACAACTGATCGTCATTTTTGAAACAATGACAACAAAACTACGAAACTGCAGAACGCGGTTAGATCAAATCAACGCCTTAGGCAAATTCATCATCGAATATGCAATATAATGAGTTGGTTATAGTAAATTGGAATGCTTGCTCACTCAGGAGCAAAACTGCTGAATTGTCCGACTTTCTTCAAGAGAAGAATGCCGATATTGCTATTTTAACTGAAACTCATCTTAAACCTGAAATTTCTATTTTTATTTCCAATTACAGGATTCACAGGCTCGACAGGACAACTACCAGAGGAGGGGGAGTTGCCATTGCCGTTAAACGATCCATTCAGCACAGGCTTCTGTCAGCCTTTAAATTGCAAATCATAGAAGCCATCGGAATTGAGATTACAACGACGATGGGACCCATCATCATCATTGCAGCGTACTGCCCCAAACAAACCAATCTTCGAGATGGTACGTGTGCATCATTGAAGCGAGATCTGGCTATGCTCACTCGACGACAGAACAAATTCATCATTGCTGGGGACCTGAACGCACGGCATGAGCTGTGGGGAAACAGAAGACAGAATCGAAACGGATTCGTACTTGCCGAAGATTACGAAGCTGGACAATACAACATCTTCGCTCCGGATCAACCAACGCGACTTTCCAGATCGGGAGTTCATTCCATTTTGGATATATTCATCAGCAACATCGCCATAGACAGCTCTCCGGTTGTTTTCAACGAGCTCTCTTCCGACCACTTTCCAGTAATATTGACGTTGGGATCTTCACCAGAAACAGTGCCTATTCAACCTAGGAGGAACTATTATCGCACCGATTGGGTCCAATTTCAACATATCGCCGACCAACTTATTAATATCGATTTGCCACTTGATTCCCCGATGGAAATCGATGCAGCCCTATCTTCCTTCCAGCATTCAATCACAGTCGCTCGTGATAGGACGGTTCCAGTACAACACATGCCGAGTTCCTCTCTTCAAATCGACAGTGTCACCAAGAAACTCATCCGACTTCGGAATATCTACCGGAGGCAGTATCAACGAACTGGCATTCTAGATAGGAAGACTACTTATAACAACTTAACTAGGATAATCCAGGAAAGGATATCTGAGCTTCGCAACAGGAACTTCCAGCAAAAGCTTCGAGTAATTCTCCCACATTCAAAGCCCTTCTGGTCCTTAACGAAGGTGCTTAAGAAAAAACCGAAGCCTATTCCTCCTCTGATGTCACCCCAGGACGCAGCTGAAGGAATACCTTTAATCACACCAGTAGATAAGGCAAATGCGCTAGGCCAGCAGTTTGTGTGTTCTCACAATTTAGGACTTAACATTGTTAGTCCATATGAAAGAGCCGTTGCTGATAGCGTAGCTGAGGTTGACCAATCAGACAGATTGGTTCCTGAGGAAACTAGAATCACTGCGAATGAGCTGATGGCTTTTGTGAAAAAATCCAAAAATATGAAGGCCCCCGGTTTCGACAACACATTCAACATTGAGCTGAAACATTTGAGTATTCGCTCATTTGTCTTCTTAGCTAAAATTTTTAACAGGTGCTGGGAGCTTGGTTACTTCCCTTCAATGTGGAAGTTAGCTAAAGTTATCCCAGTTTTGAAACCGGGGAAAGATCCTTCCTTTTCCAAGAGCTATCGGCCCATCAGCTTACTCTCTGCCCTATCCAAGCTGTTTGAAAAGTCAATACAAAGGCGAATTCTTGCTTTTGCAGATGAACAGGATATATTTCTGGAAGAACAGTTTGGGTTCCGGAAAGGAAGATCCACCATCCACCAGCTCACAAGGGTTAACAACGTCATCCAGCAAACCAAATCAGTGTCCAAAACGACTGCCATGGCAATATTGGATATTGAAAAGGCATTCGATAATGTGTGGCACGATGGCCTGGTGTTTAAACTGAATCGGTATAATTTTCCCATGTATCTTATTAAAATTATCAAAAATTATCTTGCAGATAGAGCATTCCAGGTTTCTCTGAATAATGCACTTTCAGAAAGATTTACTATTCCTGCTGGTGTACCCCAGGGAAGTATCCTAGGTCCCATTCTATACAACATTTTCACATCAGACATCCCACCTCTTCCAGGTGGTGGTGTTCTGTCACAATTTGCTGATGATACTGCCATTCTTTACAAAGGTCGTGTCATTAATGCTCTGAAAAATAAACTACAGACAGGTCTGGACGCTTTAACGGAATATTTTACAAGCTGGAAAATTGTGATCAATGCAGCAAAAACTCAGGTCATCTTGTTTCCACATTCAAGATCTCCAAAACTTGTTCCATCAGACGAATGCAGAATACGATTCGGTGATGAGGTCATTCAATGGTCCGATGAAGTTATCTATCTAGGACTCACCTTTGACAGACATCTGATATTCAGGTCACATGTTGACAAAATCGTTAAAAAATGCAGCATACTCATTAGGTCTCTGTATCCGCTGATTTGTAGAACATCTAAACTGTGCCTGAAGAACCAGATGGCTGTCTATAAACAAATCATCTACCCCGCAATTGAATACGCAGTCCCTGTTTGGCGGGGCTGTGCACGAACACACAAACTTAGGCTTCAGCGCATTCAAAGTAAGATCTTAAAGATGATTCTAAATCTACCCCCTTGGACAAGGACTAGTGAAGTACATGAGATTGCCTCACTGGATATACTAGAACAAAAATTCGAACAATACTGCACGAAATTTGTCGAGAGGTGCTCAATCTCTGAAATACAAATAATTCAAAATTTGTACGTATTAGGTTAAGGATAGTTATAAGTAGGTAGACATTTTATAAATAATTAAAATAAATATTATGATTAAACATTAGTATGTAAAACAAGAGTAACTAAAACACCTAATATTAATAACGAGTCGTATGAACAACAAAGATGAAAGGCCAAAGGGTCAAAACACTTGTACTGTAAAATGTTGATGTAATACACAAAAATAAGATTAATAAACAGATATTTATGCAAAAAAAAAAAAAATTATGCATGCCTTTTCAAAATTAGCCATATGGAAGAATGGGCAGAACTTAATCGTGAATATCTCGACTTGTATTAAAGGCAGCAACATAATTCTTTCACTATTTCATCAAAAATATAATCAGGAATTTAGGATAATATTTTGAACAGTGTGAGATAACCACGAACAACTCAAATATTAAGTTTTCTCAAATTTTGAAAACAACGCGGAAAACTCTGTTCTTTTGCTTGGGTTTTTCGCGCAAGGACGACGATTTTGAGGTAGTCAGGCACATATCTTCAACTGCCTGCGTATAAAAGGGGAGCCGTCTTCGAAATTCGATCATTTCTTCTTGTGCGTTGGATGCAAGCAGACGTCGTGGGACCAGCAGCTTCGGAGAGTGCACCTTCTGCGTGGTTAAAAACCTCAAACGCTCAGGTCGCAACTCTCATTTAGACTTCAGTCGTCAGGTGGAGCAGTCGTCCATGAAAGCAGACCTTTTGCGTGGTAAAAAGGCGGGTGGGTAATGTCAGAGACATAACTGGATGTCGTGAATACGAAAACAAATGACATGTTCCTTAACACTTCCGAATATCAAATAGTTGATCAATTGTATGAATTATGCAAGCATTCCCCTTTTCCACATTTTTCGCAAAAACAAAGAAGGCTTCACTTGATCTCGATTACTGTGAATTTCACACAGCGAAAAGTGCAAGAATCTAACCAAACTGTTCTACATTTGCACTAAACTGAGGATATTTTCTTTCGATTTGCGAACAACACATCCTAATAGTTCTTCAGAAAACTTTTAGAGCCATTAGAACGGCTGATTTTTTATAATGCTTTCCAACGATGCTTATTCATCCATCGAAATGACTGGCAGCTGTGACGTAATCACTCTTATCGGAAGCGAAACTAGCTTTGCAAACGGCACAAAATACATCTGCTCGCATTGGCGATAGAATCCAAACTGATTAGATTTTTGTTAGGAGCTTTCTTTTACGTGATTTCGTTTGTAGCATTTTCACTAATGGGCGGTCCTAACGGCTATAAAAATAGTCGCATACAGAATATTAATGTCGATTATTTTATTTCGCATTTGCAAATTTATTGAAAAAAAAAAACTATTAATATGCTGTAGGGATTCATTTCCAGCATTCAGAAGGGACAAATTGCGTAATTCTCTACGATATTAAACTCGGAACATTTTTCGCAAAAAAAGGCTTCACTTGATCTCGATTACTGTGAATTTCACACAGCGAAAAGTGCACAAATCTAACCAAATTGTTCTTGATTTGCACTAAACTGAGGATAATTACCTGCGGTTTGCGAAAAACAAATCCTAATAGTTCTTTAGAAAAATTTTAGAGCCATTAGAACGGCTGATTTTTTATAATGCTCTCCAACGTTGCTTTTTCATCCATCGAAATGACTGGCAGCTGTGACGTAATCGCTCTTGTCGAAAGCGAAACTAGCTGTGCAGACGACACAAAACACATCTGCTCGCAGTGGCGATAGAATCCAAACTGATTCAATTTTTGTTAAGAGATTTCCTTTTATTTGATTTCGTTTGTAGCTTTTTCACTAATGGGCGGTCCTAACGGCTATAAAAATAGCCGCATACAGAATTTTTATGTCGATTATTTCATTTCGGATTTGCAAAATTTTTTGAAAAAAACTATCAATATGCTGTAGGGATTCATTTCCAGCATTCAGAAGGGTCAAATTGCGTAATTCTCTACGATATTAAACTCGGAACATTTTTCGCAAAAAAAGGCTTCACTTGATCTCGATTACTGTGAATTTCACACAGCGAAAAGTGCACAAATCTAACCAAATTGTTCTTGATTTGCACTAAACTGAGGATAATTACCTGCGATTTGCGAAAAACAAATCCTAATAGTTCTTTAGAAAAATTTTAGAGCCATTAGAACGGCTGATTTTTTATAATGCTCTCCAACGTTGCTTTTTCATCCATCGAAATGACTGGCAGCTGTGACGTAATCGCTCTTGTCGAAAGCGAAACTAGCTGTGCAGACGACACAAAACACATCTGCTCGCAGTGGCGATAGAATCCAAACTGATTCAATTTTTGTTAAGAGATTTCCTTTTATTTGATTTCGTTTGTAGCTTTTTCACTAATGGGCGGTCCTAACGGCTATAAAAATAGCCGCATACAGAATTTTTATGTCGATTATTTCATTTCGGATTTGCAAAATTTTTTGAAAAAAACTATCAATATGCTGTAGGGATTCATTTCCAGCATTCAGAAGGGTCAAATTGCGTAATTCTCTACGATATTAAACTCGGAACATTTTTCGCAAAAAAAGGCTTCACTTGATCTCGATTACTGTGAATTTCACACAGCGAAAAGTGCACAAATCTAACCAAATTGTTCTTGATTTGCACTAAACTGAGGATAATTACCTGCGATTTGCGAAAAACAAATCCTAATAGTTCTTTAGAAAAATTTTAGAGCCATTAGAACGGCTGATTTTTTATAATGCTCTCCAACGTTGCTTTTTCATCCATCGAAATGACTGGCAGCTGTGACGTAATCGCTCTTGTCGAAAGCGAAACTAGCTGTGCAGACGACACAAAACACATCTGCTCGCAGTGGCGATAGAATCCAAACTGATTCAATTTTTGTTAAGAGATTTCCTTTTATGTGATTTCGTTTGTAGCTTTTTCACTAATGGGCGGTCCTAACGGCTATAAAAATAGCCGCATATAGAATTTCAATGTCGATTATTTCATTTCGGATTTGCATAATTTATTGAAAGAGACTATCAATATGCTGTAGGGATTCGTTTCTAGCATTCAGAAGGACCAAATTGAGGAACTCACTACGATATTCACCACTTTTTGAAACATTTTTCTTGAACGATTTGTTGTACAGCAGTAGCTATTTTCTTCTCTTCCTCAGAACGCGTTCTGATTGGCTGGTGTTGACATGGGTCAAATGAGATAGGTTTTTCAATAGTGTACTATTGAAATACTTCAATGCTCTTGCTATACACGTTTAAGTTGAAAAATTTCGATTCTATTGGTAGTTAGATTATATAAATCCTTCCACAGATCACTGAGCTATGAGCTTTCAAAATACGAGAAAGGCAAACGCGCCATATGAATTATCCTCTTTGATACTCGTTTATACCAAACATTTCAGAAAAGTTTAATTTTGAACTATTTGAGATTATGTCACACAACTGAAAATTTTATCATAAAATTGTGATCATATTTCCGATGGCATGTAGCAAAAATTATGTTGATTCGTTAGATACAACAAGAGATATTCACGATCAAAAACTTATCACTCTCTCAGAGGGTAAATTTTGAAAAGGCACCCCATAGTAAAGTAAGTCGTATTCACGACAAAAACCTCAAAAGCTTGGGTCGTGCTTTCATTTGGACTTCAATCGTCAGGAGCAGCGGTCGTCAATAAAAAAGAGCAGATATTTTGCGTTGTGCCAAACCTTAAACGCTTAGGTCGTGCTCTCATTTGAACTCCAATCGTCAGGTGGAGCAGTCGTCGATGAAAGCAGACCTTTTGCGTGGTGCCAAACCTCAAACGCTCAGGTCGAAGTTCTCATTTGCCTTCCGGTCGTCAAGGCGAGAAGACGCATTAAACCAGTTTCGCATCGTTTGGCACTGCGTGCGGATGTGTCGGTTTGTACGCAAAGCTAGTTTCAATTTAAGCAAGAACAATTGCATCAGCTACTGGTGCTTTGCATTGGAGAGAAAGAAAACAAGAAACGAAAAGTGGACAACATGATATAAAATCAACCGTTCTAATGGCTCTAAATGTTATCTAAAAAAGTACGGGTGTGTAATGTCAGAGACATAACTGGATGTCGTGAATACGAATATGACACGATTTATTTATGCTTCCGAATTCGAATTGGTAGTTCATCGATTGTTTGAATTGTGCAACTTTCCCCTCTTTCATTACTAGAAATTTAAACGATGCGCCTAGACTAAATTACAGATTAGTTACATTAAACATTCTGAAACGCACTTAAATACTATGAAATAAGCAGTATAGTTCTTTATAATAAAAAAAATGGTGACGATTTTAGTTAGTTCAGCACGCAGACTCTGAATTCTAAACCCATATTCCAGAACTAAGCTCTAAAACATGAAGACGATTTTTCGCCATGACTACCAGAATGGGTTTTATAGAGTACAGTAAAGTAAATTTCCGCATAATTCTTTGGGAGTATTATTATGGTTCTAAAAAGAACCAAATAGAAGAAGTCTGGAATAAAGAACTGGATCCTGAGTTCAAGAACTAAATTTAGAACCAATAACAGACTCAGAATCCAGTTTCAATTCTAGAATTGCAATTTCGAAACTCAAATTAGTTCCGGAATACAGTTCCAGAATCCAGTTTCAGCACGCAGGCTCTGAATTCTAAACCTATATTGCGGAACTACAATCTGAAAATTGACTTCTCGTTATGACTACCGAAAACCAAATGATGGCAGGTGCTCTCTCCGTCGCTGATGGTTTAACTCCCGCGATGGCAGTCTGCTTGCCTTGAAGCCCAGCAAGCGAATGAAAGTTGCTACCTGAGCGTTTGAGCTTTTAACCACGCAGAAGGCGCTCTCCCCGTCGCTGCTGGTTGATGGTTTAACTCTCGCGATGGCAGTCTGCTCGCCTTGAAGGCCAGCAAGCGAATGAAAGTTGCTACCTGAGCGTTTGTGCTTTTAACCACGCAAAAGGCGCTCTCTCCGTCGCTGCTGGTTGATGGTTTAAGGGTCAAACCGCATTCGGCCGACATTTCCATAGCCGATCTTTTTTTCGCTCTTCGGTTATGACTGAGCTGCCGGCGTGCACATGTATAGGTACGCCGGACCCGACATAAAATCCATATCTTTGGCAACGATATTCCTCACCGAGCTTTTCGCACCGTATCAATCGTGTCGGGTCCGGCGTACCTATACATGCGCACGCTGGTAGCTCAGCCATAGCCAAAGTCAACACCGGAGAGCTCGGATCGGTTGGCTCGGCCGAATGCGGAGTGCCCTTAACTCTCGCGATGGCAGTCTGCTCGCCTTGAAGGCCAGCAAGCGAATGAAAGTTGCTACCTGAGCGTTTGAGGTTTTAACCACGCAAAAGGCGCTCTCTTCGTCGCTGCTGGTTGATGGTTTAACTCTCGCGATGGCAGTCTGCTTGCCTTGAAGCCCAGCGTTTGAGCTTTTAACCACGCAGAAGGCGCTCTCTCCGTCGCTGCTGGTTGATGGTTTCACTCTCGCGATGGCAGTCTGCTCGCCTTGAAGGCCAGCAAGCGAATGAAAGTTGCTACCTGAGCGTTTGAGGTTTTAACCACGCAAAAGGCGCTCTCTCTGTCGCTGCTGGTTGATGGTTTAACTCTCGCGATGGCAGTCTGCTCGCCTTGAAGGCCAGCAAGCGAATGAAAGTTGCTACCTGAGCGTTTGAGGTTTTAACCACGCAAAAGGCGCTCTCTCCGTCGCTGCTGGTTGATGGTTTAACTCTCGCGATGGCAGTCTGCTCGCCTTGAAGGCCAGCAAGCGAATGAAAGTTGCTACCTGAGCGTTTGAGGTTTTAACCACGCAAAAGGCGCTCTCTCCGTCGCTGCTGGTTGATGGTTTAACTCTCGCGATGGCAGTCTGCTCGCCTTGAAGGCCAGCAAGCGAATGAAAGTTGCTACCTGAGCGTTTGAGGTTTTAACCACGCAAAAGGCGCTCTCTCCGTCGCTGCTGGTTGATGGTTTAACTCTCGCGATGGCAGTCTGCTCGCCTTGAAGGCCAACAAGCGAATGAAAGTTGCTACCTGAGCGTTTGAGGTTTTAACCACGCAAAAGGCGCCCTCTCCGTCGCTGCTGGTTGAAGGTTTAACTCCCACGACGTCTGCTCCCATCGAACGCACGAAAAGAAATGATCGATTTTCACCACGGTTCCCCTTTTATACGCATTCAGTTGAAGATATGTGCCTGACTACCTCAAAATCGTCGTCCTTGCGCGAAAAACCCAAGCGAAAGTAAAGAGTTTTCCGCATTATTTTGAAATTTTGAGAAAACTTAATTTTTGAGTTGTTTGTGGTTATCTCACACTGTTCAAAATATTATCCTAAATTACTGATCATATTTTTGATGAAATGGTGAAAGAATTATGTTGCTACCATTAATACAAGTCGAGATATTCACGATTAAGTTCTGCCCATTCTTCCATATGGCTAATTTTGAAAAGGCACCCCATAGTAAAGTAAGTCGTATTCACGACAAAAACTATTAAGATTACTTCTTTGAAATTCGCAGGTAGAAATCATCAGTTTAGTGAAAATCCAAAATAATTTGATTTGGTTTGTGCACTTTTCGCTGTGCGAAAATCGTTCGAGATAAATGTTCCGAATTGTGCTAAATATCGTAGGGAACTCCACAATTTGGATAATCGACGTCAAAACTCGTTGAAAAGTTTAGTAGTGAAAAGGGGGAAAGTTTCGCAATTCACACAATCGATCAACTATCAATTCGAATTCGAAAGTGTAAAGAAATCGTGTCAGTTTTATTCGTATTCACGACATCCAGTTATGTCTCTGACATTACACACCCGTACTTTTTTTTACACGAAATTATTACGCACAAATGTTAGCATCGTGTGCAACTCTAACCAGCATAAAATACCAAACTGACATGTAAATGTAATTTATTATTTTGCTACAACTCATGTAATCTATATTAGTTTAATATTTTGATTGGAGTCTCGAAATACTTGTTAGTCATAGCAAATTTGATATGTTCCAAACATCTACAAATCATCGTAGGCCGCAATATCTTGACCATGGCCAACACAGTTTCAAATTTCCTAGTATTACATACCATACGAGAATTTAACCTGCGCTAGTAATGTTTCAATCGTTCGCGAAGTTGATCGCGCAAAGTTATTACCCTTTATTGTTATTATTATTTACACTGTATGTATCATCATTCATCATACCGCTGCTATGCGCGTGGTTTAAAATGCATTGTTTGCGCTTTTTGTCACTATTCCGGATATGTGCATAGGTTGTTACTTTGAATCGTGGATGACATGTCGTCATCGTGAATGGGTTTCAATATATTTAATTAGTACGAGAAAACGTTCTACCGTTTCATTTGAGATTAATTGTACTATTTAAGACACTTTGAATTTAAAATGCAAAACTACTTGTTCCGATATTTTTCTTATGTTATAGTTGGTTGCAAAAATATGAACCAACAATCATTGCCGAAGCATAAGCGGTTGTCAAATATAAGAGTCAGATATATGTCTGTTTCTTTATTTCATTTCATTCGCGCGCGCGTCAAGTGCAAAAGCTACTCAATGATATTATCGTCGATATGTGTACGCGATAGTATCTGCTGCGTTTGCTCGTTTTGTCAATCTATATATTATGTGCTTTCATTAGCACCGAAATACTCGCGCGGACGTCGATTGTTAGTACGATCAGAACTTCGTATGCATTCAGTCAATTATTTACTTGACCGCTGTTATTCTAACTGTCTGCTCGCGTAATAAATCCTATTTATTTTTTACTCTATCGTTCGCAAACCTGACCGAAGTGAAGAAATAGAAATTTTTAACATGACCGCGGATATCACTGGTACCGACAATGTACAGACTGCTGAGTTCATAAACCTGCCTTGCCGCGCGTTTATTTGTCCACTGTATATAAAAAAAATGTAGACTCACCTGATTATAACTGTCTTCATTTTAAATTCACTCGCGGCACAATACCTCCTCTCGAATAGCGTTCCGTATATTTTTTCAAATGTTTTTTTTCTTTTCACTGTCACCACAATGCGTTGCCCGAGCGGCGAGAGGGGGTATTTCTTTTTAAAACACTTATAAAATCGCACAATTTCCTTTTCTCTCGCTTTTTTTTCTTAATTTTACTGTAGAGTAATGCTCCTTGGGCGACCGGGTAACACCGTAATCAAACTTGGACACCATCACTCAGGCCAAAAGCAGTAGTTAAGAAGAAAAATTAAGTTGTTCATTAATTAGGAGTTAGGTCAGGCACGAAGTTATGTGCTGTAGGGAAGATAGGACAGTAAAGTGTAAAAGATATTAGAAGAATAAAAAAAAAAACGAGAGAAAAGGAAATTGTGCGATTTTATAAGTGTTTTAAAAAGAAATACCCCCTCTCGCCGCTCGGGCAACGCATAACTGAAAAATTAAAGCGATGACATGTATAGTTTTTCTACTCCAAAATATTGGAATCATTACCAGAAACAATGTATTGATAAACAAAATTATATATCCGTTCAAAGAATCTCAAAAAATTTGGAACAAACACAGAGAATTTCTATTATTGGGAAAATTTTGCCAAACAAGATCAAAACAAAACTTTTTAATTATATTACATATATTTTTTTATTATTTTAGTTGAAATTTTACTTTGAACAAAATTTACAAAAAAATTGAAACTTGGATTTCACTGCCAATCTTAAAAATTTTGGTAAATATACCTAAACTCTAAAAATAATTATATTTTTGTATTGGACAAAAGATCTAAACAATTTTTATGCACAACCCAAACGCAATTTGTAACTACAAAAATTCTGATTTTGTTTTGTTTTCCGTAAAATCTCAAAAAGAATCGGTAGAAAATCGGAAAGCTGAAAATTACAATCCTTGTTGATTTCTTCTATTTCATAGAGATGTAGAATTTAATTATTTCTAATAAAATAAGTTTTGTGATTACACAAAAATTTTAAATAATTTCAATGGATTTATACAATAAGGAATAGAACGTAGAAATATAAGAATTTTATATACTAAGCCGTGGCAAAAGAAACCAACTACAATTTAAAAGTAATATATTGCTTTCCGCTATCCTAAACGACTACAATTATTATCGATAGAATATTCCTGACCCCAGGTACAGTGCTATTGCTCTTGGTGGCGAACAAATGTGATGCTTGCAGTGTAGCATCTCGCGATATATGTCAATATACTACATGCAGCTGTTAACTCACGAGCAGTATAATCGAATAAAATAGCATTTAAATGAATGTCTGTGAAATTCAACTTCAAATTTCTCAAAACGTGAAAAATTAGAGGCAAAATTAGAGATTTGCCGCCCCATCGTTGGTTTAGTCAGCAACAAAAAGAAAGCTGAACTCCATCTTCAGAAAGGTGACAAAAAAAAGTCCCAAGCAGGGATGTCAGGTTTCACAGATTTTAAAACTGACACAGATTTTTACAGATTTCTGAAAAAGATCACAGATTTCTGAAAAAGATCACAGATTCTTGAATTAATCACATATTTTAACAGATTTTGTGAATCGAGTACAGTTTAGCACCAAAAAGTACAGAGCGGTTGATGGTTTTTTTTGCTCACTACATTGAATTCGATCAGCTGACGTGGTACGGAAGTGGGTGGTGAGACCTTTTTTTTTTTTTTGCTCACCAAATTTGATTTTGAACTGCTATTGGGACACGGAAAACGGTCACAGATTTTCACAGACAGGTTTTGGGTTTGATCAGATTTTTGAAAAAATGACCTGGCATCTCTGCTCCCAAGTAGTTTGCCGCCCTCCAAAACACGGCGAGTGTACCGAAATCGGTAGACATTTTGAAAATTAAGTAGAAACTGGCTGCGAAAATCATTAAATTCAATCCACTCACCTTTTCGATTGAAGAAAACTCTTTTTTTCTGCAACTAAAAATTATCTATCCACAGCAAAAAGCACACGCGTCTATACGTTTGAGTACTCGGTACAAAATGAACGCTCTACTATTAACTTGCGTGAAACTAACCACCAAAAATCGAACCACAAAAATTTATGTTGCGTTTAACTAGCGCCACCTATTATCGAGTAGCAGCAATGTGGAAAGCGCCACCTACATATGAAAAAAACGAGATATATAAATCTAACCACCAAAACTGAACCACAAAACATATTTCAGCTGTTTTTCAAAGGACAAATTTGATTTTCTAATAAATCAGAAATGAATTCTTTGCCATACCATTAAAATATTCCAGAATGTTAAACTGGCCAGATGACCTTATGTTTTTCGGATTCATAGACATGTAAGCTAATTGGAAAAATTCAGTTTGACTTATTTCTATCGCGCAGAAAAAATCCTAAAAGATTATTATTATTATATCTCTATCTACCGAAGAATATTCAATTATTCGGAATGCTTGTGTTATTTCTGCTGCCCTAAGCTGTGGTAGACACAGTTTTACAACAGCACTGAGGTGATACAGCGTAAACTGAACATAGGATATCGTAACCGCCTTACGAACGAACACTTTTATCTGAACATCTTCTCTGTTCATCGCTCTCCACTCTTCTCGCTCTATCTCGTTTAAGTGTCTTCTTGTGAAATATTACGACCTTATTCGAATGCAGCACAACACTCTCGATTTGATTGGAACATTTTTAACGGAAAGAATGACTTTATTCAGTATGGATGAATGAGAAACATGTTTTGTTGTTCAGTTTTGGTGGTTAGATTTATATATCTCGTTTTTTCATATGTAGGTGGCGCTTTTCACAGTGCTGCTACTCGCTAATAGGTAGCGCTAGTTATACGCAACATAAATTTTTGTGGCTCGATTTTTGGTGGTTAGTTTCACGGAAGTCTACTATTACACACCAGCGTTGCCAGGTCATTTTTCCAAAAATCTATCTGTATCATATCGGTAGCAGGATCTCTTCTATATAAGTAGGTGAGCAAAAAAAAGGTCCCACGACAACCTTTTCTCATGTCTAATCAAGCTGAAAACTAAAATCGGTATTTATTCTATATGTATTACGGTATGGAGGTCAAAAATCTGTATAAATACCGAGAAATCAGTATACCTGGCAACGTTGATACACACACACACATGACATTTGTC
The DNA here is from genome assembly GCF_030247185.1 of Malaya genurostris. NCBI lineage: Eukaryota > Metazoa > Arthropoda > Insecta > Diptera > Culicidae > Malaya > Malaya genurostris. Next base: position 16,120,276 of record NC_080570.1, read on the forward strand.
GGAATGATCAGTGTTGCCAGGTTGCCAGATTTGTCTGGCAAATGCCAGATTTTCCTCATTTCGCCAGACACTCAAACTAACCAGATCTTTTGCCAGATTTTCCAAATTTTCCCAGATTTTGTAATATTTCGCTAGATCTTATCGGTTTTAGGCCTCTACACGATAGGTGGGGAGACCTTTTTTCTGCTCACTGAAAATGAAGCCCGGCAAAAATTTCCTTGTGTGTAGTAGACACAGATAAATCCAAATAAATTTTTGAGTTTTGAATGATTTTTGAAAAAATAACCTGGCAACTCTGGGAATGACGCTGTCTGTCAAAAGTAACAGTGCACGCTTAAAAATAGTTACTCAAAAATGAGTAAGATCTCACTCATCTACAGAAAAAGTGGAACAACTCTAACTCCGAAGTTACTCAAATTTGAGTTCTTCTACTGGAAACGATATTTGTGTAAAATCTACTCATTTGCTGAGTAATACTTTATTTGTACATGTACCAAAAATAGAGTAACTATCACTCAAATTTTGAGTGAAATTTTATTTCACATATACCAAATTTGCAAAAAAAATTGCTCCTGTTCTGAGTGTATTGTGTTAAAATATTAAGTAATTGAACTGAATACTATATCAAGTGGTGGTTGCTTGGAGTAGTGTGTCAATCGCAAATTAACATCCATGTCAGTTATGCTCAGGCACCAATCATACACTCATTCCTCATAAATGACATTTGAGCATATTCGGTTCCATTCTAAAGCACAACACGGAGTTTATCATTCCGGTTTTTGCAGACACAACACCGTTTGTGTTGAGCGACTCACCCTCGAAATACGCGATCTCACTAACAAAATATACAACCTGTTGCTACAAATGGTTATTACAACTTTTAGACTGATCTTGCGAATAGTAACAAAAAAACGAGTTATTGCGTTAAACTCAAATTTAGAGTAGGAGTTACTCAATATCATTGATGATAACTACTCAATTTTTGACGTTTCCAGTAATCATTTGAAAATGAGTAACTAGTACTCGAACTCTGAGTAACTTTTTCTAAGCGTGTGGGGTGCTGGCAACCGAACACCTTCCCGAATATAAAATATTATAGAAAAAACAATTTGCATATTGTCGCAAAACTGAAATGTAGAGGCGCTGCTTGTTTAGAGACGATACTTTCAGCAAGAACAGTCAAACCGGTAGGAAATTTTTCAATTACTCAAACTTTTCGACGATTTCTGATAAAAACGAGCAAATTCATTTGTAAAATCATAGTAGAAGTTGAAGAAAAAGTTTTAGCTCTGATGTGGTTTTTTACGTTTATTTAGAATGGAGCATTAAACTTGGTGTAATACCATTTTTCAAATGCCTGGATATAACAAAGAAAGTATCCAAAATAAATGGTACTCGATCGCTATACTCTCTAGTATTCGAGAAATCAACATTACACTGGTTTCTGTTTAAAAAAATGTTGATCCGAAAAAACCTAACCTTACCCAATTTCACACATTTCTGAAGATTTTTCATGTTTAATCGTAGTTTACACAAAAAAAAGAAGTCGAACTTTGAAAATCGATCGCTGATATCTACTTGTACTATTGAATAAACGATAAAAATGTTGCAAATCACAACTTCCGACAAGGATGGCTTTTATCGTATCAAAGAATGCTCACTCGCAACTCTTCCACGATTAAATCAGTGCCATCAAAGAGAATCGAAATCATCGCAACAACAAAAAAACCGGCATGGTACATTTAGCCAAAGACATCATATTAACAAGATATCCAGCTCTCACATTTCCCGAACAAATCATTGGCAACATCCTTTTTTGCGAACATGGTGCCCTCAGGCGAGTCCGCATCGAATCTCGTACATAGAAGCAGGGGAGAGAAATGTCAAATTCGTGCGCGCCAAAATAGCAGCACTGCCCACCCATACAATTGACATGATATGTTGAATGTGATGCCGTGCGATGGCGTTGTTGAACTGAAGATTGATTTCGCTCCAAGCTGTAAGGGTCTGATTTAGCATAGAATAGACACTAGTGCGAGAGCGAATTTCTCTCGGTGAACCGTCTGAGAATCAACGGCTAGCACGCTGCTGTGGGGATTCTCTCTGAAGCAACAAACGGTCGCTTATTCGCGTTTCGCGATCCGATTCTGTATGGCAGTGGATAATTGCGATAGAATCATTTTACTATTGCCGCTTATTCTAACTATGTGCTTATAACCTTTGTATAAGTTGTGTCTATGAAAATGTATGTGAATGCTCCACACAAGGGTTTTTAAATATTGCAACCTAGTATGAGAATCATCAAGTCGAATCATCGATTCGATTTTCTGCGATAATTGTCAACTTGCGATTCTCTCTTGGTAAATTCCACACAGCGGCGATCATTATCAGACTGAAATTTTTTTTAAGGGCCATGAAATACTCAGAGTATGAAGTGGAGCGAAGAAATGTAGAAAAATTCTCTCGAGGTTCATGCATTGAGAGACTCGAATTCTTGTAGCATCTTCTACCGGATTGAAAATGTTGTATACAATATAGATAAAAATCGAGCAGCTTCTGTCAAATTTTCAGCAATCACCAACACTTCCGATATGAAAATTTTCGGAAGAATCCTCCTTTTCTTAGTTCTATTCTTCATTGCTAGGTGTCACTACCGGTAATTGAGTGTCGCGGTAATGTGCCAATACGATTTGCTGTTACAAAACCTGCCACAATTTTGCTTTGACCATTGAAAAATATTTTAATGTATTGTTATACACTATTCAATTAATTGTAAAAATGCTTTTTACAATAGAATATATAGGTTGTTAAGTATCGTAACAATTCAAATCATAAAGTTTTCTTATACATGTTTACTAGGAAAACAATAAAATGTACAGCTTGCATTGTTTGAAACACCACGTGTACAATAAATTCAATTATAGAATCGCAGAAACAATATATTGAATCGTGGGAAATGAAAAAAAAAATCTTGTCAAGATACAATAAAGTAATATTGTAACCCATATATCTAATTGTGAATCAATTGTTTATGCTGTAAAATCAATGGTTTATTTTATTACGGGTTCCCCTATGTATTGATAATTTATAATATTCTTGAACATTTCATAACATTACTTAACACATTTTTTTAACAAAACCATTTGAAGCAGAGATCTTGATTGAATTGATGAAGCACCGAAACATTTAATACTATTTAAAATATCCAGGCTTTGAAATTTGAAAACGAATATAAATCGAAATAAAAGTAGTAAAGAAATCATTTCATTCTTAAAAACAAACAAAAATATGTTTTTTTTTCTTTTTTTTTTTAAATAAATATTTATTGGAATATGAGTTAAAATTATATTATTAAGATTTGAATTGGGTGTTCAGCCACAAGTGGTGACTTTTCAGCCCTATTATATATATGATTTGGTTATTACCATGAGGACATTATTTGCTTCCGCAATTCTGAGATTTTTGTGTAGAAAAAATTCTAAACCTACTTGTATTGTGTAATGGGGAAAAGGAACTTATATACTAACTTACTAACTAATACAGAGAGCGAATCGATTCAATTGAAGATTGCATCGATTTTTGTCGGAATTTGCTTATAATATTATGTGACATTACATCTAATGGTTCTATATTTGTGAGTCTGTGTAACTCATTTGTACTAAACCAGGGAGGACGCTTCAAAATCATTTTCAGAATTTTATTCTGAATCCTTTGAAGCGCTTTCTTCCTGGTGGAACAACAACTTGACCAAATCGGTACTGCATAAAGCATGGCTGGTCTGAAAATTTGTTTATAAATTAACAATTTGTTTTTTAGGCAGAGCTTAGAATTTCTGTTTATGAGAGGATATAAACATTTAATATATTTGTTACACTTTGCCTGGATTCCTTCAATGTGATCCTTGAAAGTGAGTTTTTTGTCATACGTTAAACCTAAGTATTTAGCTTGATCAGACCATGTCAATTCCAAGCCATTTAATTTGAGAATGTGATTATTGTTTGGTTTAAGAAAAGAAGCTCTTGGCTTATGAGGAAAGATAATTAATTGCGTTTTTGCTGCATTTGGTTTAATTTTCCATTTTGACAGATAATCACTGAAAATATTTAAACTTCTTTGTAAGCGACTGCAGATCACTCTTAGATTTCTACATGTGGCTAACAGACTTGTGTCGTCACAGAATAGCGATTTCTGACAACCAACGGGTAGATTTGGAAGATCAGAAGTGAAAATATTATACAAAATTGGAGCTACGCTCGAACCCTGCGGAACACCGGCTCGTACGGGTAGCAATTCAGATTTACAATTCTGATAGCTAACCTGAAGAGTACGATCAGTTAAATAATTTTGAATCATTTTGATCAAATAAATAAGAAACTGGAAATCAGACATTTTTGCTATTAAACCTTTGTGCCAAACACTGTCGAATGCTTTTTCTATGTCTAGAAGAGCAACTCCAGTGGATAACCCAGTAGATTTATTTGCTTTTATCATGTTCGTTACTCTGACAAGTTGATGAGTAGTTGGATGTTCATGACGAAACCCAAACTGCTCTGGTATAAAATAATGAATTCTCATTTATATGAGACATCATTATCAACAAGATAATTTTTTCAAAAAGTTTACTGATAGAAGAAAGTAAGCTAATTGGTCGATAACTTGATGTTTCTGCTGGGTTTTTATCAGGTTTCAGGATAGGAATTACTTTAGCGTTTTTCCATCTTTTTGGGAAGTAAGCCAATGAAAAACACTTGTTGGAAATTTTAACCAGGAGTCTCAAGGCAACATCGGGAAGATATTCAATAAGGATATTAAAAATTCCATCATTACCAGGAGCCTTCATGTTTTTAAGTTTCCTAATAATTGATTAAATTTCATCAAAATTCGTCTCAATAATGTCATCTTGTGATAACACTTGGGTTGAAATATGTTCATATTTCAAATTAAAATTGTGTACACTCTCGAACTGCTGAGCAAGTTTTTGAGCTTTTTCGCCATTTGTAAGAAGTATTTGATTTCCTTCCTTGAGAGCAGGAATTGGTTTCTGAGGTTTCTTAAGAACCTTAGAAAGTTTCCAGAAAGGTTTAGAATATGGTTTAATTTGTTCAACTTCTTTAGCGAAATTTTCATTTCGCAAAAGAGTAAATCTATGTTTAATTTCTTTTTGTAAATCCTTAACTATGTTTTTCATAGCAGGATCACGAGAACGTTGCTGTGTCGATGTCCGCAGAATTTTCTAAAATAGTTTCATGATCCACATGATTTTCAATGTGAGATCTGTAATCCAACCAATTAGCTCTATGATAGTTGAATATAGAACTAATTGGATTAATTATAGCTTCGTTGGAAAGTCTGTATGTTACAGGAAGATGATCTGAGTCAAAGTCAGCATGTGTAATCGGTTCACTACAAATGTGACTTTGATCCGTTAGAACCAGATCAATTGTAGACGGGTTTTTCACGGAAGAGAAACAAGTCGGATTACTGGGACGAAGAACTGTGAAGTAACCAGCTGAGAGTTGATTTTGAAGTATTTTACCATTACTGTTATTTTGCCTACAATTCCACTGGACATGCTTAGCATTTAAGTCCCCTATTACGGAAAATTTCGGTCGATATCTTGTGAGTTTTTGCAAATCGCCTTTAAAGAAATTTAATTGATCGCCGGTGCATTGAAATGGCAAATATGCTCCAGCGATGAAATAAATTCCATGAATGGTTTCAACTTCGATTCCCATGCTTTCAATAACTTTAGTATTGAAAGAAGGTAAAATTCGATGTTTAATTTGCCGTTGGACAAAAATGGCAACTCCACCACCCATTCCAGTAAACCTGTCAAATCGATGAATCCAATGATATTTATTTAAATCTGGCATCCCTGCAGTGAAGTTTGTTATTGTTTATGTGATGAGAGACCACATTTTTTCATTATTCCTCTACCAACAACTGCCTTTCTTGATCAACTTTGTTCGTTCTATTTCGCTGATCTAATTTTTCACCAGTTTTTAGAGTTGTGTGTTATTATTGTGGTACAAAGTATTTGGTAAGAATTCTAACTTTTAGTATATTTGGAGAATGTAGCATGGTAGATTCAATGAGACCAAGACTTAGCTTATCGTCACTGCAATCAAATGCAAAAAAGTTTTTATTTTGCTTCTTGGGAGATTCGGATTAAATTTAGGAAATCTGTATCATATCTGTATTCTGTATGCGTATGTAAAAATCTGTATAATACGGATAAATCTGTATAAATGGCATCTCTGCCTAAGACAACTGGGGGGCTACGTTTGTTCCAAAAGCGACCAGTTTCTGATTGGATTATTCTGGTGTCGCTACCCGCACATTAGGTTTTTTACCATAACTGCTAACCTCAATCAAATGAACACATTTTGACAGTTCAGTAGTACTGTTTGTACAAGTCGGTGTTGAACAGTCGTTCACACCGCACGCTCTTGGCTCCTGGAATTTTTTTTCTGGCTACCTAGAGTTTCATTGATTCAAGGCTTCAGTCTTATTCAAGGCTACCTGAATCACTAACAGTCTTTTTAAATACTAACAATTAGTCAGCCTTTCTCAAGGCTATACAGAGTGATATTAGAGTGACTAAGTGATACAAAGAGTAATATTAGAGTGACAGAGTGATATTAGAGTGACTAAGAAATTAATCAGCCTTTTTTAAGGCTAGATATTCAAAGAACTCGAACTAATCAGTCTTTTTTACGACTACCACAACATCCGTCTTTATCAAGACTTTTCCAAACTAGGAGTCTAATCAAAGACTAATTTATCCTGGTTAATTTAATTTAAAATTTCATTCATTTCAAAAATGCCTGCGTCCAACCGGAAAGGCAACAAGCCTAAGGCTAAAAATAATTCAATACGGAATAAATCACAATCCGTTATTCAACATTTTTCTAATAACATTCAGGATCTTATAGAATCTGGATGTAAAAATAAAAGACAACGGACGGATTTCCCTTCCGTTGATCCTATGCCGTCTAACAATATTTACGAGATTCTTCCTAAATCCGATTGTAGCGACATAGCAGAAAATTCTTCAAAAATTCCCAAAACGAACGCTTGCCGTTCTGGGAAGAAACAACAATCTATGCCACCAGTGACGGTGATGATTTCCGACTTCAAAGCATTCCGAATTGAGCTTTCTACTTTTCTCCCGGAAGTAAAATACTCATTTCAAATCGGACGAAGAGGAGAATGTCGAGTCTTGGTTGATGGATTAGAAGATTACGAACGTCTTATTCGATATTTGTCCGATAAACTTCATAAATTTTATTTATATGATATAAAATCAGACAGACCCTTCAAGCCTGCCTTGAAAGGCTTATCAAATGATCAAAGTACTGATGAAATTAAAAATGAACTAAAAGAATTGCTTGGTTTTGCCCCTTTCTCAAGTAATAATTATGAAAAAAAGAGCGAATGGTACTCCTAAACCACGCTCTGGAATTACCCATGAACTTTACCTAATACACTTCAATCGAAGTGATGTAAACAATTTGAAAACTTTAGAAAAAGTACGTTTCATTTCCCACATTAAAATTCATTGGGAACATTATAAACGGCATAATCGTATTGCAAACTTAACGCAATATCGTCGTTGCCAAGGCTTCGGCAATGGAACCGAAAATTGTCATATGGATATACGGTGTTTGAATTGTGGTAAATCGCATTCGAAAGACGTTTGTCCAATGAATGAAACCACTGATAAATTTTCATGTTCAAATTGCGATGGAAATCATAAATCCAATTATTTGAAATGTCCTGTCAGGGAAAAATTTTTAAACGCTCGTTCGCTTAGACAACAAGTCAAATCAACGACCTTAAATTTACAGAACATACCTGAAAATCAAAAAACCGTTACAAATGCCACGCCTAATTCTTCTAAGGCACTTATTTCTTCGAATTTAAAACAAAAAACAGGTACGCCTTCCAATTCGTCTTCTAACGAAAACAATTTATTGACAGGTAGATCGACCTCGTCATCATCTTCTTCTAATGTCAGTTATGCTAGTATAACAGGTAGAAATCTACCACTTAATTCTTCTAATGTAAATAATCAAAACACAGGAGCGCCTTGCAGTTCAACTTCTAACGAAAACAATTCATTAATAGGTAGATCGGCCATATCATCCTCTTCTAATGGCAGTCTACCTACAAAGATTCCTTCAATGCCATTCGCTTCTTTAAATGAAGTTTTCAAATTGTTTACATCACTTCGATTGAAGTGTATTAGGTAAAGTTCATGGGTAATTCCAGAGCGTGGTTTAGGAGTACCATTCGCTCTTTTTTTCATAATTATTACTTGAGAAAGGGGCAAAACCAAGCAATTCTTTTAGTTCATTTTTAATTTCATCAGTACTTTGATCATTTGATAAGCCTTTCAAGGCAGCCTTGAAGGGTCTGTCTGATTTTATATCATATAAATAAAATTTATGAAGTTTATCGGACAAATATCGAATAAGACGTTCGTAATCTTCTAATCCATCAACCAAGACTCGACATTCTCCTCTTCGTCCGATTTGAAATGAGTATTTTACTTCCGGGAGAAAAGTAGAAAGCTCAATTCGGAATGCTTTGAAGTCGGAAATCATCACCGTCACTGGTGGCATAGATTGTTGTTTCTTCCCAGAACGGCAAGCGTTCGTTTTGGGAATTTTTGAAGAATTTTCTTCTATGTCGCTACAATCGGATTTAGGAAGAATCTCGTAAATATTGTTAGACGGCATAGGATCAACGGAAGGGAAATCCGTCTGTTGTCTTTTATTTTTACATCCAGATTCTATAAGATCCTGAATGTTATTAGAAAAATGTTGAATAACGGATTGTGATTTATTCCGTATTGAATTATTTTTAGCCTTAGGCTTGTTGCCTTTCCGGTTGGACGCAGGCATTTTTGAAATGAATGAAATTTTAAATTAAATTAACCAGGATAAATTAGTCTTTGATTAGACTCCTAGTTTGGAAAAGTCTTGATAAAGACGGATGTTGTGGTAGTCGTAAAAAAGACTGATTAGTTCGAGTTCTTTGAATATCTAGCCTTAAAAAAGGCTGATTAATTTCTTAGTCACTCTAATATCACTCTTTGTATCACTCTGTCACTCTAATATTACTCTTTGTATCACTTAGTCACTCTAATATCACTCTGTATAGCCTTGAGAAAGGCTGACTAATTGTTAGTATTTAAAAAGACTGTTAGTGATTCAGGTAGCCTTGAATAAGACTGAAGCCTTGAATCAATGAAACTCTAGGTAGCCAGAAAAAAAATTCCAGGAGCCAAGAGCGTGCGGTGTGAACGACTGTTCAACACCGACTTGTACAAACAGTACTACTGAACTGTCAAAATGTGTTCATTTGATTGAGGTTAGCAGTGATGGTAAAAAACCTAATGTGCGGGTAGCGACACCAGAATAATCCAATCAGAAACTGGTCGCTTTTGGAACAAACGTAGCCCCCCAGTTGTCTTAGGCAGAGATGCCATTTATACAGATTTATCCGTATTATACAGATTTTTACATACGCATACAGAATACAGATATGATACAGATTTCCTAAATTTAATCCGAATCTCCCAAGAAGCAAAATAAAAACTTTTTTGCATTTGATTGCAGTGACGATAAGCTAAGTCTTGGTCTCATTGAATCTACCATGCTACATTCTCCAAATATACTAAAAGTTAGAATTCTTACCAAATACTTTGTACCACAATAATAACACACAACTCTAAAAACTGGTGAAAAATAAGATCAGCGAAATAGAACGAACAAAGTTGATCAAGAAAGGCAGTTGTTGGTAGAGGAATAATGAAAAAATGTGGTCTCTCATCACATAAACAATAACAAACTTCACTGCAGGGATGCCAGATTTAAATAAATATCATTTCTACTCAACTAAAAGAAATCAATTTTTTATAACTAATATGTAGTTTAATTATAGACAACAAGTGGATTCCGCTAAAAATGTAACTGTATATACGTGAGGGATATATATATATATATATATATATATATATATATATATATATATATATATATATATATATATATATATATATATATATATATATATATATATGTATATATATATATATATATATATATATATATATATATATATATATATATATATATATATATATATATATATATATATATATATATATATATATATATATATATATATATATATATATATATATATATATATATATATATATATATATATATATATATTTCGGCCTGTTATGCTTCGGCTTTCCGAAATTTCGGCTTTATGTGTTTATGTGGTAGATAACCGTCGGCCTTATGCATTCCGGCCTTTCGTTATTCCGCCTTTCGTATTTCGGCCTTTTTTTAGAGTCCCTTTTGATCGACCAGAAAAAAAACTTTCGTTGCGAAATTATAACTTAAAATTAAGTATCGATTTATTCGACAAATCTTTGTTTAGTGTTTCGAAGTGATTATTGGAATAAACAATAATTTTATTCTGCTAGGATACCAAAATTTAAATTTTCGTTTTTATACGTCTTTCGCAGGAAAAACATAAGTTTGCTTTTAGTTCTAAATTTCTTTTTTGCCTATTTTATTACGAAATAGAATCTTATCCGGTTTGTAACTAAAAAGACAGAATATTGAACTGTCATCATTGACTACACGCAGTCGAATCGGACCGAAGATCCGAAACCAACAATGACATACTCACATGGTTACCACACTATGATATATTGATACTTTACGAATACACTCATTAAACTTTAAGACGAAATTCGACATAAACTACTAACATATGATTTTTCTTCATCTCTGCTTAAATACTTACGAATCTGCGTCTAAGCATCGTCCGACGGTTGTTCTGTCTTCACTCGTTTGGCCGTTGGCTGTTTCTCGCTGCTACTTTCAGCCACCGGTTCGGAGTTGGCTTTGGCTCTAGCCAAGCGCATCGACGATCTGACGGCCCCTCCTCCAACTGCTGCCGGTTCGGATTCGCCTTTCTCGGATGAACCATCTTTCTTTCTTTTCATCTCCGATTCATCACCACATTCCTCCGCTGTGCTAGGGCCAGAGTTTTTCTCTTTGGGCTGCTGTTTTACCTCGGTCTCAGTACAATTGGACTCCACGGGTGAGGTCGCTTTGACATCATCATTAACACCTCTTTCGAAAGCTGCTCCTGACTTGTTCTTTTCGGATGTTGTGTCAATTGACCCAGAATCAATTCGCTCAGAATTAGTTGAAGGTGAATTTTCTCGTTTGGAAATCAGGGCGGCTGCAGCGATTGCCTTTGGTTTTGGTACCGGTATAATCAGTGTGTCATGAGCATAATTCAGTGGTTCAATAGATACGACCACTTCTCTTTTAATCGTGATTGCAGTAATTTTTTCCGGAATAACCTGAGAAGTTTCTGGTACAATCTCAACATGAACTGGTTTGGTCTCTGGTACAATCTCAACATCACCTTGTTCGTTGATCTCCTTTTCGTCAACCGTAAATGGAGATGTTGTTCCAGAGTCCAGTTCGATGATTTTATCTGCCACATTCTCTTCCGATTTATCTGTTTCTGTGTCCGGCAATGTTGATGTTCCTGCTACGGTTTCTCCATCAATTGCTGCTTCCTTTTCTTCTTCCTCTTCTTTTTTGTCTTCCTCTTCTTGCTGCTGTACTAATGTGTTTGAAATTCCAATATCTATCTGTTCCTGTTTAATAGTAACAAGATCAATGTCTTGCTTCTCTTCTTCTGTAGGTTGTTGCACTTTACTTTCATTGATTTGATCGTTCGTGTTGTTGTTGACCGTAATTTGCTGTTCTGGTTCATTCGTTTGTTCGTTTTCCTTAGCTTCCACCACGTTCACCTCGTCGTTGTCACCGACGGTTACACCGTCGGATGGTATTTTTTCAATTTCTTCCTCTTTTATTTCCGGTTCTTGCACAATTTCCGTCGCCGTTGTTGCACCATCAGATGGCATCAGTTTGGTTTCTTCAACCTTTATCTCGGTTTCCGACAGTATCTTGGACGAATTTTCCGCTCCCGCAGACGTAGAGCCCTCCGTGAGGGATGTGTTTTCTTCGCCATTCGCCGTTGCTGAGCTGGTACTGTCCCCTCGGACCTTCCCAGTGGCGGTATGCTTTTTCAGGTGATCCTTGTAGCTGGACAAGTTCAAGTAGACTTTATCACACTCGGAACATTTGAACGTAACCCGATCATTTGGATGATCCATTTTGTAGTGCTTCCGCAGGGACATACTGTCCGTCTTTTCCAGATCGCAATGACCACACCGTACCTGGAAATCGTTCTGTGGATGAGTAACGCTAATATGGCGTTCGCGGTTGGACAAACTCATGAAAATCTTCGGACAATACGGGCAGTTGTGCAATTTAAGTACCTCCGTTGAGGTACTGCTGTGGAAGCGAGTACGGTGCTCCTGTAGCCTAGCCGGATAACCAAATTCCAGACCACAATCAGCGCATTTCAACGAACGACTGGTTCGATGTACGGCCGAGTGGGCCGACAGTTGTTTCTTGGTCTTGAAACGCATCATACAATTATCGCAATGGAAAGGATGCGCCATAAGATGAGAGGTGAGATTGCGTTTCTGCTTGAACAGCTTCGAACAGCAGTGACATTTGTACCGGGTCTGATAATGATGCTCCTTCGGTTCATACTCGACATCGTGATGGACACGCATATGCTGTTTACGGTAGCGAATCGGTTTCACGCACAGTGGACATTTGTACAACAGCATGAATGCCGGGTGGGCCTTTATCATATGTTTTCCCAGGAGATCTTTCGTTTCTAGCTTTTTGTCGCATTTCGTACAGGGGATCATTTCGGAACCGGCAAAGATATTCAATGCCTTACCAACTACCGGTGCAGGTGGAAGCGGTGGCGGTGGTGGAGGAGGTGGCGAAGGTGGTGGTGGTTGATGTGCTTCGGTTTCATGTTTGTTACGCTTCTGCTCGTCGGTGAATGTTTCATCACACGAGGGACAATTGAAAACCGGAAGTTCGGTGTGTTCTTTTTCGATGTGTTTCAGCAGCCAATGGCGAGTGGCGAATGCAGCGCTGCAATGTTGACAAACGAACGGTAGCATGCCCAAGTGAACGACAAGCAGATGGATTCGCAGCAGGGTCATCGTTTTCAAATCCTTCGAGCATCGTGGACATTCGGGATTTTTCAGAGGAGGATCGGACACGTGAACCTTTTTGATGTGATCCACCAACAGTTCACGGGAGCTGAAGGTGGCCAAACATCTCTCGCAAACCTGTATGGTGTCGGTCAAGTTCTTCAAACGTTGCGGTTTCCGCTGGTGGAAAATTCTCGAGTGCAAATCATAATACTTTTTCTCAACAAACCACAAATTGCAAGGTTCGCATTGAATGCGATCAACGGAGAAGCTGCTGGAATGTATGTCGTGGAACATAGCGAAATGTTGCTCAATTCGTCGCTTTGAATCGTACATCTGATCACAATCGGTACACTTGAACGGATGGTTGAGTGTATGGAAATGGGCATGGCGATCGCGGATCGCCGCCGAAGGGAATCGTCGCTTGCAGTGTTCACATTTGAAGCTCTTCCACTCCGTTGGATGTTGGGCCTTGGTGTGCTTGCGGATTTGCAGCAAATGGCGGAATGTTTCGGAGCAGACACGGCATTGGTAGAACCGGTTCTCCAGTCGAATGTAGGTTTCATCCTCTGAGTCATTGTCCATGTCTTCCATTTGGTCCGGATCGTCCTTGATCTGAACGTCAAATACGGACATCGAGGTTGAGCTGTTGTTCGCCGACCGGTACTCACTGGTGGCGGACAAATCAACCACGTCGTTCGTCGTCGTGGTGTCCATCGGTTCCGGGAGTTCATCTTTGACTTTCACCGAGAATGCAGAAAGACTTTCCGGCGTCAAGAATCTGTGAATTGATGGGAACGGTTTAGATTAGGGAAATGAATTAATATCGTTGATCAAGGCACGTATGCATAGTTTCGATGATATTCATATGCCTTATAGCGATACGTTACGTTCACGATATGGTGCTTTAGATATCAGTTTGCTTTCGTGACCCGTTCGTAACAGGCAGAATAACATAAATAACCTTTCATTTAGATCTCAACGTTTCATGCATTTCTAAACATATGGCGTAAAAAAATCGATTTTGATTTTAATTTTAAACTCTAATCAGTACAAGTCCCAGAGGAAATAACATAATATTTGAACGATTCCCGCGTATACAAAAAATTAATCGCGTAACTTTGGAAAATCATATGAAAAAATCGCATGAAAAAAAAAAACGCATGAAAAGTATATCTATTTGTCCTGAAGATTTCATTTCTTTTTCGCATCATTACCTAGGCGAGGGTAGAAAATGTTCAGCATAGATTACTCTGTAATTTCAGACCAGGAAGTCGAATCCAAAAAGCAAATTCATTAGCAGCCTATAGCAGATCCGTAGTTTGTGATGTTCAATAATCGCTAAGAAATCTTCTGATTACTCTATTTTACTAAATTATCTCTTCATTCAACCTATCAATTTCCGTCTAGCTTCGGAGAAAAGTTTTACTTGGAATGTTTTCTTCTTCCATGTTATTGATTGTCTTTCAGGATTATAAATTGAATGATAAAAATCAACTATTACGCAAATCCGTTGATATTACAAAGTTACTAATAGAGATAACATAAATCGGTATATTGAATGCATAGTAAAAAAAAAAACACTTGATATTAGTATTTCCAACAATGAATTTATATTTTTCTCGGTAGCCGGCTGCCCAGATCAACCAATATAACAAAATAATAATGTTAATATTTAAAATAATAAAGCGGAAATAATACAGAATCAAGACGTGCGTGAAATCTGTTGACCTTTATTTGGTGATTTAAAATTATTTTATAATAACTGTTTAGAATATGTCAATGCAATGAATCAACCATTTTGTCTAAATCCTATTCACTCGTTTATTTTGTATCACGTAATTTCATTTATAAAAAATAGAGAAGTTTTTATTCTTTACGCGTTAGTATTGCGAATTAACAAAACAATCCAATTTGGCTAAAACATGACTTTCAAACCAATTCTCTCACAATTTTCAGTTCTCATCTGACACAGTCCAAAATTGCTTACAGTCGAGACGATAGAAACAAAGAAGACAATACAGTGTAGTGAACAATAGAGTGTACGAGATGGGCAAATACGAATTAACAAAGCCCGAAACTTGGCCTACAAGACCAAATTCAATTTGTATTGATTTCAAGCGCTGCAAAGTTAGACCAGCAGCAAACGAAATTGAAATCTTAGTTAAAGAACAAATGGCGTGCGAGTGGTACGTATGCAACTACGTTAGGCAATTCCATCTTACATCAAGGTCAAGGTGGGACACATCCGTGTAAAACGCTGATTACCTACGAAAATCAGCTGGTTACATGTTAGTTTTGTGAACAAACTCTGCACACTACGGTCAAGCTTGCATTGGAAGAGCGAAAAGGACACCTTCAACCAAAGACAAGGACAACTGTTCAGCAACGGGAGCTAGTGAACACAGTACTTCTGTTTGAAAAACGCTTCCTGCATCAAACCAGCAATCAATGTACAAGACGCATCTACAGCAACTAGCTTAAGACTACGAACAACAACGAGAAAAAAACGAAAACCAAAAAAATAACATTTCTATTAAAAAATCAACTCAATCGGCCACGTGAAGCTTGTAAGCAAAAAGGCCTGAATAAAAAATTTTTTTATGAAAAAAATTACTCTAATCGGCTTTGGAATCAAGTTAAATATTCACGAACACGTGTTTCGGCTGCAAAGAGAACTTCCTTCCAACTCTGTAACTAACCGAAATTCCGCAGCGTATTTGAGTTCAAGTGTGAAATACTACGGGAGTAGGAAATGGCACTTTTGAGCTCCATGGCCTACTATAGCTGATAAAACCGAAAACGATTTTCACAAGCAATAGTGCATCCTGTACACAAAAATTCTGTTGTGAGAAGTGTCAAAACGGATGATTCAGTTTCCCAAAAGAATCTACTACATTTGTTTGTCATATTGAACTGACATTGAAACGATAGCTTTGGACGGGATTATACGAAAAAGACATATTTATACCATTATGAGGATTACCATTTATTGATAGCCTTATTAAACCATATTCCTACATAAATTTTATTATTTGGATTAATAGAAATCATAACTGACTTTTATTGCTCGTTCTCCGATTCTGGCTCCGTCGATACATCGGAAAGTATAAACACAGATCCGGTATCGAAGCTGGTCCCCGCAGTCGCTTCTTTTGAATCATTCTGTCACTTGTTCCTTGTTTTCATGTCTCCCTTTTCAGAGCGAGCCGCATGTTGATCGTAGTGTAGCTTGTAGCAGTACGCATTTCGGTGAACTTTGCCACAATTCGGACACTGCGATGCGACCGTTTCCAACGGATGTTCATCTTCGCAGTGTTTACGCAACAGTTCGCCATCGTTCAACTGTTAGCGAGGGCTAACGACCATAGAGACTTTTCCGAAACGATAATCCCGAAGAAATAAAACACCTGTGATTATATTCAACGAAAGATTATAATTTTCCTGTGGAGGAATCATGATTTATGCTGTGAGTTCATGTGTATATATAAATATGTAATTTTTCTTACGTTTAGTATCTCCGAACTGATCAATTAGTAGTTTGCGGTTTGTTACATGTCACGCCTGCTCTGTTAAGGTTAGGCTCGTGCAACTGATCTTACGAATCTAAAGAGTTAATTCTACATTTATTTACAATCATTCAAATTTCAATCAATTCAAAACATATATAATCTATTGATCGTACCTGATTAAACGGAAATTCAACTAGCTTTATATAAACTGTTATTCACTGCCAATTACTCGAAACTGTGGCTGGACTATTCTTCTCAAAAACAGTAATTATAGTATAGCTTTCATCTAGTCTCTCTTACTTCCTTTCGTGTTTACATTCCAGTGTAGCCAGTGTAGTTTATTTTCAGGTATGACCAAGTTTCGGGGGGCCGCAATCGAGCATTGCAAAGTTGGTTTACTCACATGAAGGTGCGCTTAAGTATTCACGCCACACTCCCCCCAGGTACGCTGGACACCAGTTCGCTTACACAACGTCGCGCCGCACGTCTAGTATGGCCAACTTGGCAACTGGTCGTTCATAAATGCCGGCCGAAGTCCTTACAGTCGCTGATCTTGGTAGACCGTCTCGGCCCGGTTGAGTGCAAATAATTCTCCCCTTTGGCCAGCAGCTCCTAGGCGATTGCGGGTCGACAATCACTACAACATCATCCGGCTGGATCGGTTTCGTATAGTTGAACCATTTCGTACGACGGGTTATTTCTGGCAGATAATCAGTTACCCAACGTGTCCAAAAACGATTTGCTTGAACCTGAGATAATCGCCAGCTTGGACGAAGCACGGCATCAGTATCGACGATAGTGCTTAACGGTTTAACTCCGTTGGATGATCCCAGCAGGAAATGATTCGGGGTCAAAGCAGGCGCTGAATCATCGTCAACGGGAACATGTGTCAACGGTCGAGAGTTTACGACATTTTCAACTTCTGTTAACACGTTTCGCAGAACTTCGTCACTGAGCTTCCGAGCATGCAGAACTACCATCAAGTTCTTTTTAACGCACCCAATCAGGCGTTCCCAACTCCCACTCATATGAGGAGAAGAAGGAGGTAGAAACGTCCAGCTAGTTTCCGCGTCGGTGAATTCTCTCATCAATTCTTCATGGTTGATAGAACCTTCTGCTTCTTTGATAACACGGTTTGCACCGACAAAATTAGTGCCACGATCACTGTAAAAGGTTCTCGGTTTACCTCTCCTTGCCACAAAATTTCTAAGTGCCATTATGCACGAGTCAGAACTAAGTGAGTTCACAACCTCGATGTGAATCGCCCGAACTGTGAGACACGTTGCCAGCATCCCCCAACGCTTTTCTGCTCGACGTCCTATGACGATCTCGTACGGTCCGAAGAAATCGACGCCAACATGCGTGAAAGGGCGCGTGAAGGCATCCAGGCGTGCTGATGGTAAGTCGGCCATGATTGGAACTTGCGGGAGTACTCTGTAGTTCATACATCGCTGACAGTCTCTTTTTACTTTGGAGTATGTCGCACGGAGTTTGGGAATGCTGTATTTCTGGCGAATTTCGTTAATCACGGTCTCGTGATTCTGGTGGTGATATTTTTGGTGATAATGTGCAACGATCAACTTGGTGGTATGGTGGTCACGGGGCAGAATTATCGGATTCTTTGCATCCTCTGTAGCGTAGTCACAGGCGGCGATGCGGCCTCGCATTCTCAAAATCGAATTCTGGTCTATCCACGGTGATTTCTTATAAATTGAACTTGTAGTGGGAATCCGCGCTGTAGAACGCTCTAGATCTTGCTGTGATTGTTTTAAGACGGTAATTTCGTCTTGATAGGTCTCCTGCTGCGCTTGACGGATTAAATAATGAGCTGAGGAAGATATTTCTTGGCTTGAAAGTGGCCCAATCACGATTGAACTTTTCTTGAGTTTTAGTTTGCAATTTTTCACAAATCTGCGTACCAGAGCAACGACATTAACTAACCGATTCCAAGAAGAAAAGTCGGTAACGCATACCGCGGGCACTGCTGCGACAGAGTGAACTAATACGCTCGGACGTAGTTCTAGCTCTGTAGCCAACGAGTTGTTACACGAAACTGGCCAACATTCGTCTGATTGATAAAGAAATTTAGGACCGTTAAACCATCTTGCCTTTGAAGTTAAATCAGGAACCCCTTTCCATTTAGTCCCATCGTCTGCCACGTTTAAATCGGTAGGAACGTATCTCCATTCGCTCATCTCTGTCGTCTCCAGTATTTCACTAACTCGGAATGCCACAAACTGTGAATAACGGCGGTGATCCGACTTGATCCAACATATTACGTCCTGTGAGTCTGACCAAAACATTTTTCGAGAGAATTTGATAACAAGAGCTTCGGAAACTGATCGAGATAGTCGCGCGCCCACTAACGCTGCTTGGAGCTCAAGTTTAGGCGTTGACATATACTTTAATGGAGCGACTCTAGTTTTCGCGGCAACTAGTCTGCACTCAACAATGCCGTCCTGAACGACGCGCAAATAACACGCTGCTGCAATGCCATTGTCGCCAGCATCTACGAACGTGTGGAGCTGAATATTTTCGCCAACAGCATCTGTGTGACTGAAGTAGCACCGAGGAATACTAATTTCTTCGACTCTTGGAGCCTTGAAGCCATCTCTGCCACTTTTCGAACAGTGTGTCGTCGATTCGGTCGTCCCAATCAATTCCGGCACGCCAAACATCTTGGAGGATGACTTTTAAGTACATGAGAAAATGTGCGATCAAACCAAGAGGATCGAAAATAGACATCAGAACACGCAGCATATCCCTTTTTGTTGGATGAATTTCACCTTCTAACAGAGCACGACCATAACGATTCCAACCAATCTTATACGTGAATGTATCCGAAGAAGTACACCACCACATGCCGAGAACCTTTTCTGTAGAAAATTCAGGAGAGAGGTCAAGGCTCTTCTCCTCCGTCCGTTTCTCTTGTAACGCCTTAGTAACCTGTTCGGAGTTGCTTATCCAGTTACGGATCTCGAATCCGCCATCGGCATGTATTTGCTTCACCTGTTTAGCGAGTTCAATTGCTTGCTGATGCGTCGCAACACTAACCAGCATATCGTCGACGTAGTGACGTTTCTGGATCACTTCAACAGCATCTGGAAACTTCGCTATGAATCGATCGGCGTTTAAATTTTTTATAAAATGCGCCGTACTAGGGGAGCAACACGCTCCGAACGTCATGACCTTTAGGATGTAAACAACTACTTCACCGTTATCGTCGTACCAGAGGAAACGCTGACATTGCTGATCTTCAGCTCGTATAAGAACTTGCAAAAACATTTCACGTACGTCTCCGGTCAGCGCGATCTTGCCTTCCCGAAATCGGATCAGTATGTTGAACAGATCACAGAGCAAATCAGGCCCTTTCAATAGAACCGAGTTCAGTGTTACTCCGTAGGCTGCTGCAGCCGCGTCCCATACCATACGGATTTTCCCAGGTTTGTGGATATTAGTCACCGGGAATATTGGCAAATACCAGACTCGCGGGAAAGCTTGATTTAGTTCTTGCTCCGTAAGTTTTCTCGCGTATCCCTTTGTAACAAGGTCGGTGATTTTTTGATTCAGAGTTTCAGCCAGTTCTGGATCCTTATCCATCCGTTTTTTCAGGCATTGCAGCCGCCGTAGAGCCATAGGATAGCTGTCTGGCAAACGAACGTTTTCATAGCGCCACAACAGGCCAGTTTCATAACGATCTCCTTTGAATACGGTACAAGTTTGAAGCAATGATCGTGCTCGCTCGTCCTCTGCAGAGAGAAGAATTCTTTTCGGCTGAGTAACACCAAGACCATCGATTGTGAAATATTCTTTCATCGCTTTGTGGAGGTCTTCATCCGTTGATGATTTACAAGAACACACGTGGAATACGGAATGTACGAGGCTTGAAACTTCGTCTGAATTGCCCCCTCCGCACACAGTCCACCCTAACCGGGTTTTAACGGCTACTGGCTGATGTGGAGCTCCTTCACGACTCTTTCGTACTAAACTCAAATGTTGATGCCTGATTCCAATCAAAATCCTTGGGCGAATGTCTCGGTACGAAGCAATTGGCAGGCCACTGAGATGTGGGTACCGCGTAGTTAGCTCTTCTATATTCATAGTTTGCGGGGGAAGAAGCAGTTCTTTAACTGTGCGTACACCGTGTAAACTATACCTCCTAAACGGCTCATGTTTGGAGGCTACTTCCAGTCGGACACTCCTTGAACGATCCTCACGGCGTGTAGCTCCTCCTGTCCAACGTAAACACAAGGGCTCTATATTTCCTTCAAGTTGTAAGTCATCTGCCAAATCGCTATCAAGTAGTGTAAGCTCCGATCCGTCATCAAGAAACGCAAATGTTTGAACTGAACGTTGCTTTCCATGAAGCACTACCGGTAAATAGCGAAATAAAGCGTTGTTAGATGAAACCTGATGAGTGTGACATCCATGTTCCGATGTAATAGAGTTTGATTTGGGAAGATCGTCACGCTTAGTTGGAGAAATTTGATCACAAGAATTCGAAGAGACTGCCTGAGGCGATGTCGTGTGTTTCAGATCATTGTGTAGCAGCTCGTGGTGTTTTAGTTCGCAACCGTTCTTGCCACACATCCTGGTCTGACAACCTCCTTTATGCTGACGTAGGCATCTACGGCAAAGCCCCAGGTCTCGAACGGTTGACCAACGGGAATCACGAGAGAATTCAAGAAATCGTCTGCATTTGGCGATCGACTTACAGTTTCCTTTGCATACCAGACAACAATTGGTCGGTGGTTTCGCGTTGGATAACACTGCTGGCTGATGATCTGGAGACAGCTGTTCAGAATGCGCATTGAGGTATGAGTTACTTTTTCTGATTGCTCGTGAGTCATTGCGAGTATTCTTGATTTCAGGAATGATACTTGAGAATGTAACTGCACTGGCTGCTTCGGCAAGTGAGTATAACCAGTTACTGAAGGATGGGAGATTGATTATGGGAAGCGACCGTCTGTATTGGGCCCAGTTTAATTTTATTGACGCTGGCAGCTTGTTTACTAATTGATGAAGAAAGGTTACATTATAAAAATATTCTTCGAGTCCGCAAGCATCGACTGTAGCACAGAAGTTTTCAACGTTGACGGCGAAATCCACGAGAGTTTCGAGCTTGTCCTCCTTTAGAGCTGGCATAGAGTTGATCTTGGATATCATCGAATTCACAATTACCTCCGGTTGCCCAAAGAGCATCTTTAGCGTAGACATTACACCGTTTACATTGGAAGGATGCATCAATCTGCACCTTACCGCTTCATAAGCGCGGCCTTTGAGACAGCGTTGAAGCCGGACAATATTCTCCTCGTTCGTGAACCCGCACATTGCTGTTGTACTATTAAAGGTGGAAACGAACAATGGCCATTCTTCAGGATTTCCTGAGAACGTAGGCAAATCTTTAGCAATGGCTTGACGAGCGGCTAACTGTTTGCGAGAAATAGATAGAGATTCATCTTGCTCATAGCCATCGGAGTGACAGTTACGCATTGATGATGGATGGGGTACATTCCGTTGCCTGTCCGACGAATAATCCAATCCACCTCGGTACTCTCGATTTGAGATGCATCGTGAATCCTGACCATCTTGCGATAGTCGCGAGTTATTTGGATGAAATTCCCGTGGTGCTGAATTCATTATTAAAGGCGACGTTAAATTAGTTGGATTTGCTGGCGGATTATGTTTTTGCGCAATCGAAATCTTTCGAAGGTGGCATACACTCAGATTCAGTTGCCTACGGGTTGTGTCTCGTGGGTGGTTTTTGCTGGGAGTCACATTCAGCGTGATGTTGCGGTTCAGACACGACATTGAAGACGATGGTGCAGGAAATGGATCTGGGGGACCCGGTTCGTGTGATACAGAATAATTGCTAACGTTACCTGGAGTTTCCTGTTGATATTCTTCCGGCAGCCAATTATCCTCCCCAGGTTCCGATGCTGCTTTGATTGAACTGCCTTCGCTCATAGCCTGCTCGAGTAATTGATACTTCCGTTCCAGAAAATCCTTCTCTCTTCTCGCTTCCTCTGCTGCGATCACCCGTTGGCGCTCAGCTTCACGTCGTTCCACTTCTCTCATGTCTTCTAATCTCTGTATTTGCAGTCTTGCAAGTGCTTGCGACGAACGGCTAGACGCGACAGATGGAGCTCCACTAACTATCGACTTTCGCAGTTCTGTCCACATCCGAACGGCGTCAACTGAAGTTAAATCGGCTTTCTGCTGTTCCAGTCCGGCTGTTTTGAATGAATGGCTTGGCAATGAAACATCTACTGGTTGATTTTTATCCGAACTATCCAGCTGATGCTTCTGCTTTGGCGATATTTTTGAAGATGGTTTTTGAGTGGTTCGCTCCCGTGCATTTTTATCACTGTGATGAGAAACGTTAACAGTCGAACTTGTTTCCTGAACTCCGTTTGCGTCAGTGCATTTGGAACATCTCCAGGGAAAATTCTCGATTTCCTGCGTAACACCTACACAATGAAAATGGTACCATTTAGAGCAACTATCACACATCACCATCTCATCCGTATCTAGTTCACGGCACGCCCGGCAGGCTTGTCCGAACATGGTTTCGTTTGCATCTTCCGTCACTATCGTTTGCACATCACCGTTCGCACCTTTCCCGGCGACCTTTTTATTTGATCGTTTTGAGCGTAGTTTTCGACTTGACATGACCGTTCGCTTGGTTTACTTATGTAAACGAAAATTATAAATTGTTAGCGAGGGCTAACGACCATAGAGACTTTTCCGAAACGATAATCCCGAAGAAATAAAACACCTGTGATTATATTCAACGAAAGATTATAATTTTCCTGTGGAGTAATCATGATTTATGCTGTGAGTTCATGTGTATATATAAATATGTAATTTTTCTTACGTTTAGTATCTCCGAACTGATCAATTAGTAGTTTGCGGTTTGTTACATGTCACGCCTGCTCTGTTAAGGTTAGGCTCGTGCAACTGATCTTACGAATCTAAAGAGTTAATTCTACATTTATTTACAATCATTCAAATTTCAATCAATTCAAAACATATATAATCTATTGATCGTACCTGATTAAACGGAAATTCAACTAGCTTTATATAAACTGTTATTCACTGCCAATTACTCGAAACTGTGGCTGGACTATTCTTCTCAAAAACAGTAATTATAGTATAGCTTTCATCTAGTCTCTCTTACTTCCTTTCGTGTTTACATTCCAGTGTAGCCAGTGTAGTTTATTTTCAGGTATGACCAAGTTTCGGGGGGCCGCAATCGAGCATTGCAAAGTTGGTTTACTCACATGAAGGTGCGCTTAAGTATTCACGCCACAGTGACCACACTGGACCTGGAAGCCACCAATTTCATCTTTGTGAGCAGTAACAGCTTTGCTGTTGTCACACAATTTTACGTCATCCTGTAGACATTGTTCCTGATGTTTGTACAGCTTACGTTTCGATTTGAACTGACCTCCGCAGTCAACGCAATTGAACATTTTGGCATGAGTGGCGCTATGGTGCTTGAGCAATGCGTAGCGTGTCGAAAATCTCTTACTGCATAGCTGACATTTATAGGGCAGATAACCCAAATGGACCGTGAGGAGATGAATTTTCAGTAAGCTACTGAGTTTCAAATCTTTACCGCAACGGGGACATTCAAAACGCTTCTGTTTAAATCTGGAATGGTGGACTTGTTTTTTGTGCTCTAGCAACAATTCTCTTGTTTCGAATATTTCAACACACCTTTCACAAAGATGTATCTCATCGGTTAGAGCCCGGATGCGTTCCTTGCGGTGTTTGTGATAGATTTTCAAGTGTAGATTGTAGTATTTACGTTCAACAAACTCCCGAGCACAGTACATACATTTCAGCCGCATAGTGGTGAATGTTTTTGAGTACGGCCGATGAAATCGAGCCGTATGTTGATCGAGTAGTTTTTGCGAACCAAACATCTGATCACAGTCCATACATTTGAAATGATGGTCAAGACTGTGGAAGTGGACGTGTCGATCACGGTTTGCGGTCGATGGAAACGTCTTCTTGTAGTAATAACACTTGAAATTTTTCCATTGGCTAGGATGTCGATTTTTAATATGACGCTGAACCAACACCACGTGGCGAAATTCTTCTGCGCAAATTTTGCACTTATACTGTGAACTCTTCGTTTGGACGTAGGTGTCACTTTCCGAATCGCTAGCCATCATGATATCGGAATCAGTTTCTAACGGTTCACTAGCTGCTTCGGAATCATCAGTTCCCAGCCGCGTTTCGTCACCGCTGCTTTCATCCATACTATCCTCAACCGTATAGACGGTTTCCTTAAGCAGATTATTTTCTATTTCGGATTGGGTTTCTTTTACAGAGTTTTCAATTTCTTGTACAATACAATCATCTTCAGCTTCACTTTCAGGTTCTTCAGCGTCATTATCAGGCTCTTCAGTGTCTTCTACGATTTCGAACAACCCATCATTGAAAAGAGCCGCAGTGTTCTGCTCTAACCGTTCGTCTTCCAGGACACTCAGAGTTTCTTCGGAATCATTTATTATTTCTATCACCTCTTCTGCTTCGTCTTCAGAAGAAGAAACATTTTCTATCGATTCTGTATCCTGTACGACCATGTTCTGCTCGTGCTCTATATCTATTTCTTCGGTTAAACCTTTGTCATCAACTACAGCTATTTGTAGCTGTTCGATGGTATCATCGCCATTTGTTATACATTCAGTTCCAGTATAACTTTCCAACTGATTCCTCTCCTCAATCAATTTACGATAGCTTAACCTCAATTTGATGTCGATATCCCCACAAAATTGTAGATGAGTAAGCAAGGTAGTACTACCTTTGAACATCACCAGGCAGCGTTTGCATTTGTAGCGAATCGAAAATCGATGCTTCCGAGGATTATATAGCGTATCGTGACGGATTCGCATGTGTCGGCTACGATTTCGTGTTACCTGCGAACAAATCAGACACACAAATAGGATCTGTAAACCGATCTTGTGCCACTGCATTTGCTGCTGACCCTGGGGAACTGTGCCTTGGCGGTGGTTTATGACTCCCGTATGATACACCCAACGATGTAAATTGTAGTAGCTCTCCTCGACAAACGACGAACTACATCGCAGACAGTGGTGACGGTCCAAGGCGAAATCATCGGATGTGGTATCGTGGAAGCGAGCAAAGTGCTGCTCCAGACTGGCGGCCGATGCATACATCTGATTGCATTCCGAACACTTGAAGCTTGTCCTGGTGTAACCACCCTTAAGCATTAGATAATGGAATGTCTCCGGACAAAATTTCATCAGTGGCCGGAAATCCTGTCTCTCCTGGTGTCCACTGTGCGACCGCCAACATGCACTCTTTGTCAGCGTTCCCTCGGATGATCTGGTGGAAGAGTCAAAGGCAAAATTCTCATTTACTATGCGACGCTGTCGGTTCGGGGGTGGGGCTCACAAAGCGTCCTCGTATCTGTATCCAGCGCTCGGATGGATTGGCGGGCAGTCTGATAAAGCGACGCAGTTTGATCGAAACATTTTTGGAATCGGTGCGATATTTACATGTTCACCCTTTCACACGTCACCGTCATCGGGTTGGAACGGTTTTAATCTACGGAAAGAGCTGTCTGATTATTCAACTGTTAGTAGTATTTTCGAATTGAAAGCAAAGTCAGTGCCTGTCGGTGGGTGACGGAAAAAAAATTAAAAGAATCAAATTAACTTCTACAAAAGGCACACGTGTTCTTCCAATTGCGTTGCTAGGCAACACTCAATAAACAACATCAAAACAGCGTAGTAAACTGGTTATGTTTGCAAACTAATTTTGGTTGTAATCAAGAGTAATTAACAATAAAAATAATAGGTTGTTTTTTTTTTAGAAGAAACCGTACTATAAAAGAAAACAGGATAGTTTGAAGAGGTTTGAAGAAAGCCCTACAGTTAGATGTACATAGTGAGCAAGGTAATGTTTCGAAGCTGAAGTGAAACTTAACCTAAAATTTGCAACCTGTTCAGGCGACGATTCTCTCGTTTCTCGAAAGTACCATTTATTCAAAGTAATAATAATAATAATAATTATAATTTGACATGCACCAGAATCTGAAACTTGATGCTGATTTTGGATTCTGAACCTGGAATCATGAACAGAACTCTGGATAAAGATTCTGACCTTGGATCTGTATTCTATGCTTGGATTCAGAACCTGGACATGAATAGAGTAACTTTTCCTAACCTCTGAATTTGAATTTGAGAATCTGATTTCTGAACCTAAATTCGGGACATCGATTCTGAACCAGAATTCTTACTCTGAACCTGGATTCTGGAACGAGATGGTGGATCTCAACTCTTGACCTATGGATATGAGTTCTGAATTTGGATTCAGATTCTGGACCAAAATTCATGGTAGAGGTTTTACCAAAACCCGGATTCTGGAAAATAATTCTCAATTTGGACTTGGACTTTGGTTATGGGCCAGAATCCTGATCCCGGATTTGGATTTAAGACCGGAACTCCTAACAGAGTTTTGGAACCTGAAACTAGATCCTGAACCTTGACTCCTCACCTGAATTCTGGACCTAGTTTCAGAACATGAACCTGAATTCTTGAGCGGAAATCGGGATCCGAATTCTGGGTCTGAATTTAGTACTTAGGACTTCAGTTTTGGACCTAAATTCCAGGCATAGATTCTGGATCTGAATTCTTGGAAAAATTTTGATCTGAACCTAAATTCTGATCCGGGAAGCAGAATTCTGGACCTTAATTCTAGATTTGAACAATATTTTGGACTCGAATTCAGAAAATTCAACAGGGATCCGAGACATACATTTGAATCGTGAATGTGAACCTGTACCTGAATTTCCGTTCTGTATTTTCTAGTGAAACATTTAAACTAAGAAGTGTATCGAAAATAAGCTATCAACATACATTTGAGTTGTACGCTTGTATTTGTGATGGTTTTTTATGCTCAGATCACAGTATGCTGTGCGTTTGGCTGTCAGCTTTCGTTTGTTTACTTGTTTGTGCGGTTGAAATTCTTCGTTTTTAAAATGTCGCGTATTGAAAAGGAAGTGAAAATTAAGGTTCTGGACACATGGCTAAGTGAGAAGGGCATTACTATGCGAAAATTGACGAAGCGGTTTGGAATGCATCATACCAGTGTTAGAACCATCATTAGTAAGTTTGGGAAACACTATTCTTTGGATGAGCTACCAGAAAGAGGCAGAAAATCCTGTTCTTCCAGCAAAAATCTATCGATCTGAGTGTCTCCAGAAGAGATTTCTGCTTTTATATAAAAAGCATAGTACTCCTCCACTCTTTTGGCCGGATTTAGCATCGACTCACTATGCCAAAACCACTTTCAATTGGCTTGCGGAAAAGGGTATAAATTTCATTGAGAAAAATATCAATCCACCAAATTGCCCTCAGCTTCGACCCATCGAACGTTACTGGGCAATCGTGAAGAGGGTCTTCAAGAAGACTAGTAAGGCAGCTGGGAACATGCAGGAGTTCAAAAAAATTTGGACTATAGCGTCCAAAAAATGCGATGCAACACTTGTTCGGAACTTGATGAAGAGCGTTCGATCAAAAGTTCGAAAATTCGTGAAGGAATAACTCAAATTTCATCCGGTTTTCATTAAGCTCAAGTTTAATCTCGTACAATAAAGGATCAAATTTTAGTTTAAATAAAATATCGTTTTTTATCATAATTTGAAAGAAAAAAACGTCGATAGCTTATTTTCGATACCCGGGTTGACGGTTCAATGCATATGGCACTGGTCTTACAAACCGTATGTTCGAGCCCCGACCTGGAAGGATTCGTAGTGTCAGTAGAATCGTAGCACCAGCCATGCAATGGTTCTGTACACTCTGAATTGGCTGCGAAGTCTGTTGAAACAATTCTTATTTGACAAATTTTTGACCGTAATACCACTTAAGCGTTCATCTTCTCACTTTCATTTCCTTACTCAGAAATCTCACAAGAATTCAATGATTTACTAATCACATCATTCTTACAACAATTAGATTGGTTTGATTCTGGATTGTATTTCGCAATGATATATTGAAAAATATTCCACATTTACTCAGGGCCTATCTCAGAAGATTTTTTTGAACTAGCGAAGCCCACAATTAGTTGAGAACTACTCCACCAGAGGCGCTTTGAAAAGAGCAATTTGAAATATCGCGAATATTCTAGCATCTGGAATCTTCAAACAACTTTTCGAGAGTCTTAAAGTTTATCAACAAGTGAGAATTATATTTCGTATAATTTTATGGTAAATATTTCAATATCAAAATTATGCTCTAGTTACGCGAACAGTAGTTAAAAGTTTTCTCATTGATGACGCTAGCGTGCAGTTCAGGGTTGGAGACTCCTGCAACTCAGGTCATGTTGACTTATTAGCATGGCTTCTTCGAAAAGGTGTTTAAGGGTTTCAATACCTATTAATTAATTGGCGAAACAGTTCTTCTTCTGTCTACCAAGTGGTCTTATGTAACAGAAAATCAGAGATGTTTATGAGTGGGAGTGATGTTATCGAACAGATTTTCAAAAAGTTTGTGGAATATACACAAATTGAAAACTGTTCTCCTAGAAGACGTTAGTAAGCTACTAGAGTATTAAGATGAACAAGCTATAGACATCAGAAATCCGAGGAACTTGATTAAGTAAAAACTCAAACTTCACATTTAAAGTTATGATAATTTGTATAGTTAGGTATAATGTTAAGTACATATAACGTTACATGTATTGTTTATTTTATTTGCATTAAAAAAAGCCCAATGAAGCGAAAATTTCATAGTCTTGCTCTTCATTAGGCAATAAATCTCTTCATCTTTCATGTCAACGGATTACGATAGTCCAACCAATACATACAAACAAATTATCATAGACTTAATACTGCCATTTAAAACTAATCCTATTACTGAGCCTAGCACTTTAGAACTGACGAAAGAATTTAAAAATAATTGGGGACAATGAATAAATATACGACACATTCTAGAAAAGCAATCAGATCCGCACAGAATACCACGTCTTCGCTCTTATAGTATTTCTTGACGTACGACGCAACTTCCGGAAGGCATTTTGTACGGCCAGTCCGGAGCAAAAGAAGGTTTCGATATCTTCTTCTCGCTGATAGTGTGTGAAATGAAGTTCATATCGGAGCTCACTGCCTGCGTGGGGAAGTAAAATACGAACTGCTCTGCCAGTCGTTGCCATCCAGGGTGAGATAGATTCGCCGGCAAAATCGAGTTGACCATCTTGTTCAGCCGCTGCCGCTGCATGTATGTACTTTTTCACTGTTTGACCGGTTGCACCGACCTCCCGGCCAAGCGCACGCAGCGATGTAGCCAGTTTTTCCTAGGTCTTCCTCTTCAGCTTCCATTGGAGCTTCTTGTCGCTCCGGGTCGTCGGCCGTCCGGAACCGGGCCTTCTTTTGATGCTCTGATTGTTTCCTAATAGTGCCAACATGTTCTAGAAGCCGAAACGGACGTATCCGGCGTTCACAAAGTGCCGCACGATGTCTGTTTCCGACGCGGTGGGGTGCCGTTCGAGCTGTCAAATTTTGTCTGCTGACTCATGGGTTACTATGATTGATGCTGCCTTGGTAGTGTCGTCAGTGCGGGTGAAGATAAACCCATGAAAAATCAACTAGTTTTGTCAATTTTTTTAATGTAAGCTTTATACACATCGTTCATACTAGCTGTTGCCCTATACGTTCATGAGGGACGATTTTTAGCTTAGGGTTTAGGAGAAAAATCATGAGCTCGTTTAGGGTTTAGGAGAAAAATCATGATACTCGGTGTTAAATAAAAGACGCACAAATCACGAGCTGTATCAAGTATGCAAACATGTTGACATTGGAAAGTTTATAAAACACAGTAGACTACAGTGGGCTGAACACGTAGCAAGAATGCCGAACGAGAGAATGACCGGAGTGATACTTAGCAGAAATCCTTGAAGAGAAAATCGACTGTGGGGTCGATCTCGCACTCGTTGGAAAGGACTAAATGGGAATGCAACTTTGGAAATCTACAGATCGATCGGTCATGTTCCGGAGATCAGAGTAAAGTAAAGTAAGTAACATCGAGATACGCATGATGATTTAAGAATATTACAAACACCTGTACAAAGATTAGTCGTTTCAAAGCACAAACTATCACAAATAGAGTTTTATTAGAAAAAAATTAACCGTTTGTACTGGAAGAGCAATATAACCTCTTTCAACATTATGGAAGAGAATCGATAGGGTCACAAACGCAAATATGGACTAAGTTTAGCACACGACGCTTTCGATATTGGATTAATCAAAAATTACTTTGGGATACTGATAAATGTTGTTGGAAAATTACGTTTCACAGGCATATTGATATGAAAATCATCCGAATAAAAGTTCTACAGTCTGCGGAAGTTAGTAGTTTTATCGTAAACATAACTAAAAATTATGGGCTGTGGCTGTAGCGTGATTCTTCAATTGTGGCTTCGTCGCATTGCGTTGAATCGAGTGCTTCTACCTTTTAATAAATTTGGAATTTGTTTCGAAAAGCTATGATTCTTTTAAAACAAAACCGGTTTGTGAGTCACTTCCATGCTATCTATCTAGAGAATCAGATTATTCTAATCTCATTTCCCGGCGGTAGATACCAACTCCAAACAGCTAGACGAAGATATTCTTCATATGAAATGTTTTGGGAGGAAAAACAGCGGTTTTTATGAACGAGTCTTTATCTCTCGGGAATCCAGCTTTATTTAGCTTCCATAACAGTGTGAATAGGACACCAGAAACATCTGGTTTTCCAATCTTAACCTGCCGATAGCGAAAAAGCCAACGAAATCTTTTAACGGGTTTTACCATAAACAGTTGTTTTTACACAAGAGAGAAATTTGATTCGGATTGCCTTGTTCCGGACGAATGGAACAGTAACATGCGATCGATTGTTGAGTGGGTAGAATTCCTACAGGTAATAAGAGTCAGAAATTATGAGAAGAGATCAAACTAGGCAAGACCTTTTTAAACCAAATGTTAGCAACTCATAGCACGATTATCAGTCTTGAGTTTTTTAAGCAGTTTGAAAGACAGTTTCGAAACAGAACACAACGTTGTCAACCCAAAGTATCTATTCTAGTATTCAGTAGTAGCGAAATGATTTGATGTGAAATTTAATCACGGAACATAAAAATCAGCGTGTACTCACGGCTGCTGGTCAAGACCGAGCGCATCCAAACAAAACAGTGTTCGTTAACAGCAGTATGGTAAATCAAATATGTTATTTATCACGGTTAAATGACAACAGTTTATACGGCGGCGATACCAAACTACCCACTCATCCGACCAATCGAAGAATACAAATATCTAGGGCCATGCAATTCAGCTATTCATATAAGCCAAAATGAGTGTTAGTTGTTCGGTTGTTCTTAACATAAACAATTAGTTAAAATGTTTATTCAGCACAAAATGATAAAAATGTGTAGCATTTTTATGGAAAATAAAAACAAATGATGATCACTCACCTGGCCATATCACGCAAATAATCCCAGGCACCATTCTCAAGCTGCGACAACAGTAGCGGCAAGTGTTCCGCTCCTATCGGCATTGGAGGCTGGGCAGTCATCATCGGTGGTGGACCGGGAGCTGCCATTACCGGAACCAGTGCTTGTTTCTCCGGTACCGGAGGCTGTTTCGGCAGTTCCGGTTGATTGTTCGGTAGCTCGACCTCATGCCGGCTGCTGACATGCTGTTCCATTTGTTGCAATGATTTGAAATAAACTCGGCAAAGCCAGCACCGGTAGCGTAGCTGGAAAGCCGCATCGACATCGTCCGCATTGATCGAAGGGTGTTTTTTCATTAGATGCATCTTCTGGTGCTTGACGAAGTTGCGGCAGTGAATGCACTTCCACCAGGTCGGATCCTGATGGAGCTTACGGTGTGTTCTTAGCTCCTCCGTGGTGGAACAAGAAACTGTACATTCGCTGCACATGTAATCAGATTTCTTTCTATGAGTTGCGGTATGATGAGGAGTTGGAGGCCGAGGGGGCATTTCTCGTGGTTTTTCAACTGTTGGTTTAGGGATTTCCTCTTCTTGCTCATCGTCTTCATTCAAAGATTGACCAGATTGATTTACCAATTCTGGACCGGATATTATAACACCATGTTCGGTTTGAAGATGAACCAGAAGCTGTCGACTATAGCCAAAACTGATACCACAGTGCTTGCAGACGTGGGGAAGTTTTCCCAAATGCACCCGAAGGATGTGATTACGCAGAATCGTAATCCGGCTGAACTGTTTCTGACAAGTAATACAAGTAAGAGGATCCTGTTTCGGATCATTCGAATGTTCTTTTAGATGAATTTTCAACAGTTTGTAGGAATCGAAGGTGGCCATGCATTTTTCGCAGACCTGAATCCGATCACTGTTCATATCCATTTCCTGGGCATTGTTTGGTTGATGAGACCGAATATGCTGCAGACGTGCAGTTTTCGTCATAAAAGATTTGGTACAATATTTGCATTTAAAAACTTTCGACTCCTCCGGGTGATACTCCTTGCAATGATTCATGAACACTGCTAAGGAAGGGAACACTTTCGAACATAAACGGCATTGGTAGTGTCGATCCGCCAACCGAATGTACGCCGGTTCTTCTCCATCGTCCCCTTCTGCATCGTCAAGTGGCTCACTATTCATCACCTTATCCAGGCCCAGCCGTCGTCTTCTTATGGCAATATCCACCTTCAAGCAGTTCTGTCGGAACAAATCAAATTGATCCAAAATAAGCTGACATGGCCGACAGATGGCACAGCGGATGTCTTCCTGGCTGGTGAGATCAATGCCAATATATTTCCCGATCAGTTCCAGTGCGTAGATGTTTGGATCACTTCCCATCGGAAACAAGGGTTCCACATCAGGCGTCGTCAGGCACAAGCGACAGTACGACTCGAGACTCTCATTTGGCCTGGCATGACGAAACGAAAAAAAAAGCCATAAAAGCACATCACAAAACGCCCCAAAAACAGTTCAAAACGGATTACTTACACGAGTGGGAGATCCTGCTGGGAGAAAATACCGTCCGCAGAGAACGGATCCTCCCTGGAGGAGGCCGAAAGATCCATTTTTCCACTTTTTTTCGGCCGTCAGAAAATTTTCTTTCTTGCTGCTTCTTCTGTCATCGGCAATTTTTGCAAGTACTTGTCAAGGGCTGTTTATACGCCGACGATTGCACTAACACTTGCAAAGAGATTTGAAAAATGTTTACAGGTATGCGCAGTGAAGGTCCACGGAAAATGGACTCACACAGTGATCGTACATCGGATCGGATCCGCGGTTTTCGCGTGCGTGTTGCACGTTAACTTGGTAGTAAGTAAGTTTGTGTAGCTCACCATTAGGTGGTTTTGAGTTACCCTAATATTGGGTAACAAAAAAATTAAAGGATCGGGTAGATAAAGCCCACTTCAGCTGTTTTTCGAAGAGAGAATCTTACACGCAGAGGAATAGAACATTTTAGATTCTAATATATTGAGTATTTAGGTCAACTTCAAACATTTGTTTGAAACAAATAAAATTTGAATGAAATAAAACTCTCTTTGATATAAATTTAGTGTGGTAATGTATATTAGATTCAAATATATTAAGATATGGATTTAAATTTCAAAATTTTATTGAATCAAATCTAAAATTTATTTGATTCAAATGCTTTTTACAGTACATTAAATATATTTCAATTAAATATGTCGTAGCATAGATTACAAAAAAATGACTCTAGAAGTAAACTGAATTATATATACTAAGTCTTAGCTTCAAATTCAGGGATGTTGATTAATTTTTTTCGTTATTGAATAAAATGCCAGAGATTATTGATTCTAAAATATTTTAAATGAATTAAACATTTTGTACTACATAGTTGCATTTGTGATATTTAACACAACTTTTGCTGAGATTTCATTTATTGTTACATCATTTAAACGTCGTTCGAGGAAGTAATAAGCTTCGTAGGATTTTATGAATTTAAATTATCTGCAGTATTAAAATCGTCCGAATAGGTAGGTTATGAATTATGTCTGTACAGGGAACTTACCTTTGTTTTCATTCCAGAGAATGATGTCTCAGCAGAGCTTTTGGAAATTATTGAACGAAAGGAAGCAGAGGAGCCAATACCGCAATCGTACTTAGCTGAGCGCACAAAATGCATTCAATACTAAATAAAAATTTAATTTACAAAATTATTAGTCAAATTTTTTTTAAATAACAATTTATTGAATTAAAAAAATCCATAATTGATTCTACACACAATCGCACGAAAGACTGATTGTAGACACAAAAATTATTTGCTTTGAATCAAATAACAATTGTATTTGATTCGAAGTGAAATGAAATTAGATCCAGGTGGAAATGAAATGTATTTGAATTCAAAGCTCATTTTATTTATTTCTGTGCGCGCAAAAATAATAATTATTTGCTTTGAAGTAAATATCAAATGTATTTGAATCAAAGTGAAATGAAAATAAGCGTTGATTAAAAAAAAATATCGATGAATTCAAAGCGTAATATATTAAAATTTTAAATAAAATTGTCTGCGTGTTCAAAAAAGTAAACATATCGAGTTTCTCTTTTCTAGAAATAAAAGCTTCAAAATCCTAGAATTTAGCCGAAAAATATGGATTCTGCAAAAATCTCTATACAATGCGCCTTGAAGAGCGAAACTGTTATTCCATTTGTGTACGTAAGTTTTTCCCTCCGTTTTCCATGCCAACAATCAGAGCGACGCTTCAATTGGTAGAAAGGAAGGGCTATTTATTTTTCTTTATTTAAGATGGTTTGCGAACTTTTTACTACCGGAAATTGTAAATGAGATGATAAAGTTATCCGCAGATTTGTCTTAGTCACGGAAACCAACCAATTTCACGAAAAATGCGCGAGAGCGTTAGTTCATTATTTACACAGGGAGCCTAAAGTAAATAAATTGAAAAGGGACGAGTCTTTTCATGTTGATTTATTCAGTAAATATAGAGAAAACGTGTAAAAATTGCATACCTTTTAAAAATAAACCAACAGATATTACTAACGTACCGTAAGTCAAAGCTAATGCTAGTCACGTGCGAATCATGTCGGCAGTAGTGATTTGAAATGATGTTTTTGTTTATTCATTTATACAAATAGATATCAGCAATGGAAGTAAACTCAGAGTGGCGGGAAATCGATTTAAAAGTGAATACTACTACTTTTTCTAGTATGAAATACGATTAAACATGGAAAATTTTCGGAAATGTTGGTTAGATTAGTTTTATTTAACAAGAAAACAATTTAATATTGACATCTAGAATACTACAATGTTCAGCGATCGAGTACCATTTTTTTAGATACTTTACTTGTTATTTTCGTGCATTGGAAAAATGGTATTGAATCAAGTATAATGCTCAATTTCTAATAAACTGTAGTTTTCACAAAATCAATTAAGATCGACATTACCACCTAAGAGTGAAAACATTTTCTTCCATTTCTACTATAATTTCGAAAATTAATTTGCTGTTTTTAAATCGTTAAAAACATTAACTAATTTTAAATTTTCCAGATTTGACAGCTCTTACTGAAAGTATTATCTCTAAACGAGAATCACCTCTGCACTTTATTTCAACGTCAATATGTCGATCGAAAAAGGACTTATTTTTCTGGCTCAAACCACGATGTATAAATGTATATTAATGGGGATCTAAAACATTTTTAGTTTTTTTGGTAATGTTTTTACGAAATTGAGCTTGGCATCCGAGAACCATCGTGGGTTCAATCAGTGCAAATTGAAGGAAAGGGGTGAAAAGTGCATATGCTATTCACACCTTTCTGATCAGATCCATGTGCTTTTTAGTAGGAAACCGTTTCCGTTCCAGTACAGAACTGTTGCTGGCTGACCGACTTCCGTGAAAATAAAATAATATCGACAGAAGCTGGGTCGCCACATTTAATGTACGGTACCGTTAAGAAACTGAACCGGATCAAAAAGGTGTGAATAATTAATCGACTCTTTAAATACTGATCACAAATAACACAATAATTTCGTAGTAGGAATTGAAACCCGTTTCTCTATTTGCTGTCATTGTGAGTTAGGAATTTCTTCAAGAAACATTGCCGGTATTTTTGTCGTGAATACGACTTACTTTACTATGGGGCGCCTTTTCAAAATTAGCCATATGGAAGAATGGGCAGAACTTAATCGCGAATATCTCGACTTGTATTAATGGTAGCAACATAATTCTTTCACCATTTCATCAAAAATATGATCAGGAATTTAGGATAATATTTTGAACAGTGTGCGATAACCACAAACAACTCAAAAATTAAGTTTTCTTAAAATTTGAAAACAACGCGGAAAACTTTTTACTTTCGCTTGGGTTTTTCGCGCAAGGACGGCGATTTTGAGGTAGTCAGGCACATATCTTCAACTGAATGCGTATAAAAGGGGAACCGTGGTCGAAAATCGATCATTTCTTTTCGTGCGTTCGATGGAAGCAGACGTCGTGGGAGTGGAATCATCAACCAGCAGCGACAGAGAATGCACCTTCTGCGTGGTTAATAAAAACCTCAAACGCTCAGGTCGCATCTCTCATTCGCTTGCTGGCCATCGAGGCGAGAGGACCAGCCAGCAGCAGCAGCGGGAGTTAAACTTTCCACCAGCAGCGAGAGAGAATGCACCTTCTGCGTGGTTAATAAAAACCTCAAACGCTCAGGTCGCATCTCTCATTCACTTGCTGGCCATCGAGGCGAGAGGACCTTAACCAGCAGCAGCAGCGAGAGTTAACCAGCAGCGACGGAGAATGCACCTTCTGCGTGGTTAATAAAAACCTCAAACGCTCACGTCGCATCTCTCATTCGCTTGCTGGCCATCGAGACGAGAGGACCTTAACCAGCAGCAGCAGCGAGAGTTAACCAGCAGCGACGGAGAATGCACCTTCTGCGTGGTTAAAAAAACCTCAAACGCTCAGGTCGCATCTCTCATTCGCTTGCTGGCCATCGAGGCGAGAGGACCAGCCAGCAGCAGCAGCGGGAGTTAAACTTTCCACCAGCAGCGAGAGAGAATGCACCTTCTGCGTGGTTAATAAAAACCTCAAACGCTCAGGTCGCATCTCTCATACGCTTGCTGGCCATAGAGGCGAGAGGACCAGCCAGCAGCAGCAGCGGGAATTAAACTTTCCACCAGCAGCGAGAGAGAATGCACCTTCTGCGTGGTTAATAAAAACCTCAAACGCTCAGGTCGCATCTCTCATTCGCTTGCTGGCCATCGAGGCGAGAGGACCTTAACCAGCAGCAGCAGCGAGAGTTAACCAGCAGCGACGGAGAATGCACCTTCTGCGTGGTTAATAAAAACCTCAAACGCTCAGGTCGCATCTCTCATTCGCTTGCTGGCCATCGAGGCGAGAGGACCTTAACCAGCAGCAGCAGCGAGAGTTAACCAGCAGCGACGGAGAATGCACCTTCTGCGTGGTTAATAAAAACCTCAAACGCTCAGGTCGCATCTCTCATTCGCTTGCTGGCCATCGAGGCGAGAGGACCAGCCAGCAGCAGCAGCGGGAGTTAAACTTTCCACCAGCAGCGAGAGAGAATGCACCTTCTGCGTGGTTAATAAAAACCTCAAACGCTCAGGTCGCATCTCTCATTCGCTTGCTGGCCATCGAGGCGAGAGGACCTTAACCAGCAGCAGCAGCGAGAGTTAACCAGCAGCGACGGAGAATGCACCTTCTGCGTGGTTAATAAAAACCTCAAACGCTCAGGTCGCATCTCTCATTCGCTTGCTGGCCATCGAGGCGAGAGGACCAGCCAGCAGCAGCAGCGGGAATTAAACTTTCCACCAGCAGCGAGAGAGAATGCACCTTCTGCGTGGTTAATAAAAAGTACGGGTGTGTAATGTCAGAGACATAACTGGATGTCGTGAATACGAATATGACACGCTTTATTTATACTTCCGAATTCGAATTGGTAGTTGATCGATTGTTTGAATTGTGCAACTTCCCCCTCTTTCATTACTAGAATTTTAAACGATGCGCCTAGACTAGATTACAGATTAGTTACATTAATCATTCTGAAACGCAATTAAATATTATGAAATAAGCAGTATAGTTCTTTATAATAAAATAATCGATACGTTGACAACGACAGCCAAATTCGAAATGAATGGCTTCCGAGTCGGTGCTATGCATTTTATATAGCAAATCAAAAGGAAGTTCTACAAACTGCAACTAATTTAAAAATGGACTGTATAGAGTACAGAAAAGTAAAATTTCGCTTAATTCTTTGGGAGTATTATTATGGTTCTAAAAAGAACCGATTTGAAGAATTCTGAAATTAATAACTGGAACTGAGTTCAAGAATTAAATTTAGAACATAGAACAGACTCAGAACTCAATTGGATTTTAGTTCTAGAACTACAATCATTTTCCAGAATCCAATTCAGCACGCAGACTCTGAATTCTAAACTCATATTCCGGAACTAAGCTCTGAAATTTGAAAACGATTTTTCGCCATAAATAAAAAATGGGTTGTATAGAGGTACAGTAAAGTAAATTCCGCATAATCCTTTAGGAGTATTATTATGGTTTTAAGAAGAACCGAATAGAAGTCTGGAATAGAGAACTGGACCCTGAGTTCAAGACCTAAATTTAGATCCAATAACAGACTCAGAATCCAGTTTCAGTCGCTGCTGGTTCTCGCCTTGGTGGCCAGCAAGCGAATAAGAGATGCAACCTGAGCGTTTGAGGTTTTTACTAACCACGCAGAAGGTGCATTCTCCGTCGCTGCTGGTTAACTCTCGCTGCTGCTGCTGGTTAAGGTCCTCTCGCCTCGATGGCCAGCAAGCGAATGAGAGATGCGACCTGAGCGTTTGAGGTTTTTATTAACCACGCAGAAGGTGCATTCTCTCTCGCTGCTGGTGGAAAGTTTAATTCCCGCTGCTGCTGCTGGCTGGTCCTCTCGCCTCGATGGCCAGCAAGCGAATGAGAGATGCGACCTGAGCGTTTGAGGTTTTTATTAACCACGCAGAAGGTGCATTCTCTCTCGCTGCTGGTGGAAAGTTTAATTCCCGCTGCTGCTGCCGGCTGGTCCTCTCGCCTCGATGGCCAGCAAGCGAATGAGAGATGCGACCTGAGCGTTTGAGGTTTTTATTAACCACGCAGAAGGTGCATTCTCTCTCGCTGCTGGTGGAAAGTTTAATTCCCGCTGCTGCTGCTGGCTGGTCCTCTCGCCTCGATGGCCAGCAAGCGAATGAGAGATGCGACCTGAGCGTTTGAGGTTTTTATTAACCACGCAGAAGGTGCATTCTCCGTCGCTGCTGGTTAACTCTCGCTGCTGCTGCTGGTTAAGGTCCTCTCGTCTCGATGGCCAGCAAGCGAATGAGAGATGCGACCTGAGCGTTTGAGGTTTTTATTAACCACGCAGAAGGTGCATTCTCCGTCGCTGCTGGTTAACTCTCGCTGCTGCTGCTGGTTAAGATCCTCTCGCCTCGATGGCCAGCAAGCGAATGAGAGATGCGACCTGAGCGTTTGAGGTTTTTATTAACCACGCAGAAGGTGCATTCTCTCTCGCTGCTGGTGGAAAGTTTAATTCCCGCTGCTGCTGCTGGCTGGTCCTCTCGCCTCGATGGCCAGCAAGCGAATGAGAGATGCGACCTGAGCGTTTGAGGTTTTTATTAACCACGCAGAAGGTGCATTCTCCGTCGCTGCTGGTCAACTCTCGCTGCTGCTGCTGGTTAAGGTCCTCTCGCCTCGATGGCCAGCAAGCGAATGAGAGATGCGACCTGAGCGTTTGAGGTTTTTATTAACCACGCAGAAGGTGCATTCTCTCTCGCTGCTGGTGGAAAGTTTAACTCCCGCTGCTGCTGCTGGCTGGTCCTCTCGCCTCGATGGCCAGCAAGCGAATGAGAGATGCGACCTGAGCGTTTGAGGTTTTTATTAACCACGCAGAAGGTGCATTCTCCGTCGCTGCTGGTTAACTCTCGCTGCTGCTGCTGGTTAAGGTCCTCTCGCCTCGATGGCCAGCAAGCGAATGAGAGATGCGACCTGAGCGTTTGAGGTTTTTATTAACCACGCAGAAGGTGCATTCTCCGTCGCTGCTGGTTAACTCTCGCTGCTGCTGCTGGTTAAGGTCCTCTCGCCTCGATGGCCAGCAAGCGAATGAGAGATGCGACCTGAGCGTTTGAGGTTTTTATTAACCACGCAGAAGGTGCATTCTCTCTCGCTGCTGGTGGAAAGTTTAATTCCCGCTGCTGCTGCTGGCTGGTCCTCTCGCCTCTATGGCCAGCAAGCGAATGAGAGATGCGACCTGAGCGTTTGAGGTTTTTATTAACCACGCAGAAGGTGCATTCTCTCTCGCTGCTGGTGGAAAGTTTAACTCCCGCTGCTGCTGCTGGCTGGTCCTCTCGCCTCGATGGCCAGCAAGCGAATGAGAGATGCGACCTGAGCGTTTGAGGTTTTTTTAACCACGCAGAAGGTGCATTCTCCGTCGCTGCTGGTTAACTCTCGCTGCTGCTGCTGGTTAAGGTCCTCTCGTCTCGATGGCCAGCAAGCGAATGAGAGATGCGACGTGAGCGTTTGAGGTTTTTATTAACCACGCAGAAGGTGCATTCTCCGTCGCTGCTGGTTAACTCTCGCTGCTGCTGCTGGTTAAGGTCCTCTCGCCTCGATGGCCAGCAAGTGAATGAGAGATGCGACCTGAGCGTTTGAGGTTTTTATTAACCACGCAGAAGGTGCATTCTCTCTCGCTGCTGGTGGAAAGTTTAACTCCCGCTGCTGCTGCTGGCTGGTCCTCTCGCCTCGATGGCCAGCAAGCGAATGAGAGATGCGACCTGAGCGTTTGAGGTTTTTATTAACCACGCAGAAGGTGCATTCTCTGTCGCTGCTGGTTGATGATTCCACTCCCACGACGTCTGCTTCCATCGAACGCACGAAAAGAAATGATCGATTTTCGACCACGGTTCCCCTTTTATACGCATTCAGTTGAAGATATGTGCCTGACTACCTCAAAATCGTCGTCCTTGCGCGAAAAACCCAAGCGAAAGTAAAAAGTTTTCCGCGTTGTTTTCAAATTTTAAGAAAACTTAATTTTTGAGTTGTTTGTGGTTATCGCACACTGTTCAAAATATTATCCTAAATTCCTGATCATATTTTTGATGAAATGGTGAAAGAATTATGTTGCTACCATTAATACAAGTCGAGATATTCGCGATTAAGTTCTGCCCATTCTTCCATATGGCTAATTTTGAAAAGGCGCCCCATAGTAAAGTAAGTCGTATTCACGACAAAACCTCAAACGCTCAGGTCGCATCTCTCATTCGCTTGCTGGCCATCGAGGCGAGAGGATCTTAACCAGCAGCAGCAGCGAGAGTTAACCAGCAGCGACGGAGAATGCACCTTCTGCGTGGTTAATAAAAACCTCAAACGCTCAGGTCGCATCTCTCATTCGCTTGCTGGCCATCGAGACGAGAGGACCTTAACCAGCAGCAGCAGCGAGAGTTAACCAGCAGCGACGGAGAATGCACCTTCTGCGTGGTTAATAAAAACCTCAAACGCTCAGGTCGCATCTCTCATTCGCTTGCTGGCCATCGAGGCGAGAGGACCAGCCAGCAGCAGCAGCGGGAATTAAACTTTCCACCAGCAGCGAGAGAGAATGCACCTTCTGCGTGGTTAATAAAAACCTCAAACGCTCAGGTCGCATCTCTCATTCGCTTGCTGGCCATCGAGGCGAGAGGACCAGCCGGCAGCAGCAGCGGGAATTAAACTTTCCACCAGCAGCGAGAGAGAATGCACCTTCTGCGTGGTTAATAAAAACCTCAAACGCTCAGGTCGCATCTCTCATTCGCTTGCTGGCCATCGAGGCGAGAGGACCAGCCAGCAGCAGCAGCGGGAATTAAACTTTCCACCAGCAGCGAGAGAGAATGCACCTTCTGCGTGGTTAATAAAAACCTCAAACGCTCAGGTCGCATCTCTCATTCGCTTGCTGGCCATCGAGGCGAGAGGACCTTAACCAGCAGCAGCAGCGAGAGTTAACCAGCAGCGACGGAGAATGCACCTTCTGCGTGGTTAGTAAAAACCTCAAACGCTCAGGTTGCATCTCTTATTCGCTTGCTGGCCACCAAGGCGAGAACCAGCAGCGACTGAAACTGGATTCTGAGTCTGTTATTGGATCTAAATTTAGGTCTTGAACTCAGGGTCCAGTTCTCTATTCCAGACTTCTATTCGGTTCTTCTTAAAACCATAATAATACTCCTAAAGGATTATGCGGAATTTACTTTACTGTACCTCTATACAACCCATTTTTTATTTATGGCGAAAAATCGTTTTCAAATTTCAGAGCTTAGTTCCGGAATATGAGTTTAGAATTCAGAGTCTGCGTGCTGAATTGGATTCTGGAAAATGATTGTAGTTCTAGAACTAAAATCCAATTGAGTTCTGAGTCTGTTCTATGTTCTAAATTTAATTCTTGAACTCAGTTCCAGTTATTAATTTCAGAATTCTTCAAATCGGTTCTTTTTAGAACCATAATAATACTCCCAAAGAATTAAGCGAAATTTTACTTTTCTGTACTCTATACAGTCCATTTTTAAATTAGTTGCAGTTTGTAGAACTTCCTTTTGATTTGCTATATAAAATGCATAGCACCGACTCGGAAGCCATTCATTTCGAATTTGGCTGTCGTTGTCAACGTATCGATTATTTTATTATAAAGAACTATACTGCTTATTTCATAATATTTAATTGCGTTTCAGAATGATTAATGTAACTAATCTGTAATCTAGTCTAGGCGCATCGTTTAAAATTCTAGTAATGAAAGAGGGGGAAGTTGCACAATTCAA
The DNA here is from genome assembly GCF_030247185.1 of Malaya genurostris. Lineage (NCBI taxonomy): Eukaryota > Metazoa > Arthropoda > Insecta > Diptera > Culicidae > Malaya > Malaya genurostris. The sequence continues at coordinate 16,163,716 of NC_080570.1, forward strand.
ACAATCGATCAACTACCAATTCGAATTCGGAAGTATAAATAAAGCGTGTCATATTCGTATTCACGACATCCAGTTATGTCTCTGACATTACACACCCGTACTTTTTTTTTTTAACTATAGATTTACTTATCTCGAGATCATCAGATCAGCATTAACTTAAAATCTCTCAAAATCCGTAGATCTACGGAAATTTCCGTGGATCTGACATCGCTGGTTGTCAACATACGTTTACTAATGAACATTTTTTATTTTTCTACACAAACTGACGAGCAATGCTGGAGAAGAAATTATAGAAGGCTGCAGAGTGTATCTTTTGTGAAGAAAATACGTTTTCGTTCGGCACGTCAGGAAAGACATGGTCCTATCAGTGCCAATTGAAAGTGTTTTGTAAATAGCATTAACTTTACGTCCGCTTAGCGGTTCAAATTGAACTGTTTAAGTTTGCACTAAGAAGTTCAATTTGAACTGCTCTGCACTGACGAGTCTAAGACGAAACGTAAAGAAAAGTACAAATGCATAAAAAGCAGTTCCTAAAAATTGCACTTCAGCTTCACATTTCAACAACAATAGAATGCCGAGAATATTGCAAATATGTCCAGCAATAATTACACGTTATATTAACCATTAACCAGTGCGAAAGCACACAAAAACAGTTTGGCATCACTCCTCACAAGCAACAAAGCTAATACAAATACTTGAAACATCGCTGGGCACAAAATTTTAGTGACAGAGAAATCTCACTACCACCATCAGAGCGCATGGTTTTCGAATTTTTGATAATCTCCGTGAACAAATTATCGATTTTTGTATAATAAACATTTCATCATAAACAAAACTGACTTTCGTCCATACATTCGGTGTGTTAAAGCATAAATCGATCGATACATTGCGGTTTCTGCGGGATTCTAGGTGAAACCCGTCATGGAAACTGCCACGGTTACCGCCCTGCTGGAAATGTAAATGAATTTGGTTTGACTATCATGAACATGATGTTAACATTTGCTTGCTTTCAGTCCGAGCACCAATCCGATTTCGTATTGCCGTCTTTGCTTGTCCAGCTCCTTGGTGGAACCACTTTATCCGTGTAATCCGAAGCAGGATCTTATCGATCTGATCGCTAAAAATGTCCACGTTGTTCTGATAAACGAAGAAGACCTCCCATGTGCTGTTTGTCAGAATTGTCGTTTTAAATTGGAAGATTTTGAGCGATTTCGTGACCAGTGTCAGAAGTTGGATAACTTCATACGTACTCGAAAAAGAGAGTTGGCTATTTTACAGGAAGCAGTTGCTGTGCCACAACTCGATGATACAGGTGCCATAATGGTAGCCGAGGCGATTGACATTAAGGCCGATCCGGAAGCGCTACTGGGTGATGAAGACAGTTTGCCATACGTGCTGACCGAAGACAGCTGGCACAGGTGTAAATTTTGTTCCGAGGCATTTCAAAGCTTGTCGGTGTTGGTAGAGCACTTCAAAATGCGTCACCCAGATGAATCAAAAATGTATAAATGTCCCAACTGCTCACAATCGTACTCGGTCGAATGTAGCGGATCAACTAGCCCTGCATTCAAATGTGACGAGTGTGATGCAGGGTTCAGCAATCGGGTTGGCTTGTCTCGTCACAAGGATCGTTATCATGACAAATCATCACCGAATTATTCCACGGAACGACACAAATGTGATTACTGTCCAAGCGTATTTGTTGATTCAAAGCAGCGTTCCAAACATCAGATACAAATGCATATCAGTACAAGTGGAGGTGCAAAAAATACATCCCAGGTGGACGGGATTCATGTTTGTGAAAAGTGTGCCGTAACTTTTTCCCCCTACCAGGCGCTTTTGGTGCATATCCAGGAACACCACTGGAATGATCCACCTCAGGAAACATTCAGCTGTTCGGTTTGCTCTAAACCTTTTGACAAGCGGCGGCTACTGCAATACCATATCCTGGTAGCCCATGTGGGTCAGATACCGTACGCATGTAATCATTGTGGCGAATGGTTCCGTACCAAATCACATCTGAAGCAACACAAAACAATGTTCCACGAGCGCGCCGCAGGAGATGCCAACCGGTGTGAGTTTTGCGGTCAAATTTTCGAAGAGGAACAAAAAGACTCGGTGCAATAGGCTTACGAAGTGCGTGAATTTCTTTTAATGTGTCTACCAATAAAGTGATGTATTTTGATCCGAGTTGTGCATGAGTTCATTCATTGTTGAGCAGGGTAGCTAGAATAAATCGGTGATTTTCATAGAAAGTTGACCTGCAAACGAACGTAGATTTTATCATTCGAATCTATCAAGCCTTATGGAATAGGAGATCATAGTTCCAATCGATTTTTTTTAATACAATGAGATTCCTTTGACGAAAATATTTTCATTCTGAGCTTTCCTTCCTGGTTGTTTGTTTTCTTTCACATTTAATTAAACTGCAAGGCGAATATGGGACAGTTCTTTGATTGAATTGGAAAATAAAACGACTTTCTCACACAATACCAATTAACTTGATCTTTCACGGTGCTTCCAAGTTTATTACGTATGACTGAAAAGTTGAATTTTGCCTCTGCTTGCACTCTTTTTTGTAAATGTTGTGCTGATTTGCTGAAATTTTCATTGATAAATATAACGGAAAATTACTTATTCAAATTCATTCACTACTCACATATAAACGATGATTTTTTCGTCCAGAACGGTAGAACCCAGCTAACGAAGGAATCCTTCTAAACGAAATGATTCACCAATACACCGTTAGGTCCCGGATCAGGAGCCTTCTCATTGGGATGCATGGCCATCAGGTGCCGCCGGTATGCTTTGTTATCCATGAAAAAGCAACCACAGCCCACTATCTCGCAGACAATCTTCGTGCAAGGGAATTTTTCCGCGTGAGCGCTGTGATACCTCCAACGATGCCGAGCAATATTTCTTTTCTGACTGAACAAGGTATCGCAAGAGTCACATTTATACTGAATTGCTCCACCCACCAACACTTCGTTAATATTCAGGGCCCTAACTTTGTAAACTGGTATTGCAGCTTGCGAGCAACTATAGACTTGTACTTTTTCGGGATGACAATTTCTGAAGTGATCCATGAGGTTTGATAAATTCTCAAAAATTTTAGAGCAAAGTTTGCAGCAGTACCAATCGTTGGCGAGTTTTATGTATGGCATATCGCCTTCGTTTTCTAATGATTCTTCGGTTGAGACTCCAATTGATTCGTTTTGGGAAGAAGTTTCAGTGATCCCTACTTCATCATCTGACAGTTCTTGTATCCAAAAAGCATCCTGAACGGTATCCTCGAACGCCGGCGTCGTAGAGGTAATGGTGGGTGTGGAAACCGGAATAGATACAGGCAGGGGCGATGGAACATGGACAGGAGCAGACGGTGTAACAACAAAAGATCCGTTTTCTGCCTCTTTCTTTGCACGTCGAACTACACGATTTAACGATTGACACAATTTTCGAAACTGTTGAAATTCTTTCATTTTGTTGTAACATAAACGACAGAGGGAACATGGATAGTCGGATTCGACCTTAAGTTTGATGCTGGTACTGACTTCGATTAGATGGGTAAGTGATTCGTTACTATCCTTAGGATTCCCAAAAATTGGCTCTAGCTGAGTAATGGAAAAACACAATCTACAGTAAGCAGAAGGGTCATGATTGGGACTGAAAACAGATGAACGAGTTAAAAATGGCATGTCAATGGGATGCAAAATCGCTTACATTTCAATCTTCTCGTATTCACTATTTCCAATAGCAGACGCTGGTCGTTTTGTTCCTTGCATATTGAACTTTATTTCCGGAATATAACTTTTATGCTTTTGTTTTCCTTTATCAAATGTTACACAATAATTAAAAGTGCCTTTAAATAAATTAGAACTATTAGATGAGTCGAAATCACGTGTGATTCGTTTAACCAACAATTTACGACAAATTTAGTGTGTTGAGTTGTTGTGTTGTATACAAAACATTTTGATTTTCAAACATTGAACGACTTAGTCGTCTACATTCCAAAACGAGAATTCACGCATTTTTTCAGTTAACGACCAAAAAGCCATCTGCCGACACTTACTATGAAAATTAATTACAGGTTAACTATGATTATTTGAGTAGCACTGGACAGAAGAGACTTTATTTTTTCTTTATGGTTTTTATTAATTCTCCTGTACCGGAACCATTTGATCTTCGAACTTGGTTCACAGTCCGAATTTCTTTCACATGAGCCTAAGTTTGTTTAAGACGGTTCAGTGCAGAAAAATCTCTGAAAATTGCACACTTACATTTTCCGATCCCGTCGAGCTGAGTCAAATGATATATAACACTAGGGCTTTCCGAGGCTACGATCAAAAGCCAGGGTTTTTTTAGTAATTTCATCGAGAAATGTAAAATGCGACAATTGGGTGCAAAAGCTGTTGATTTTTTTTGACGTTCCGATGTTAGTGTCATAAAAAATCATAGTAGTAGGCCGGTAGAATCTCACTGTTCCATTGGAATTTTAGGATTCGTAATATTTTTATACCCCATTGTTTGACAACTTTCACATCACCATCCCCGTCAGCATAGTTTGTTTCGGGTCAATCTGACATCCGGTTCGTTTATTCAACAAACACCGAACAGTCTGGTGGGACGTGTTAATGGCGAGTTGACGTGAATAAACGTTTGTCGGAATAGACTTGTTAAGTATTCCAAGCTACCTGGTATTATGGGACATAAAAATGATCAATTTCATTAAAAAATAGACATTTTGGGAAAACATTCGAATGCTTTGATTTGCTGTTGTTGAATTGGAAATCACACATCATTGTTTGGTTCAAAAAGCTTTCCGAATATGGATCCAGTACCCGGAAAGACAAATGGTTCAAATTAGGCGAGTATTTGTTTATTTCAAAGCGTCAACAAAGTTAATCTTTGAAATTTGATTCGGAACTCATGAATGTCCGGAATACCTCAATCAAAATCGCAAGTATTTGATAGCGATTTTTAAGTTTTGCAAAGTTTACCTCCGCGTTGGATTTGACTTCGTATTCGTACCTGCTTATAGTTGTACCAGCAATCTGACTGAATCGAAAATGAATTTTGTTTATGAATTCAATTTACGATAGATACTTTTTCAAGTTTTGACACGAGTGATACTTAACAAAAACAACTACTGAACATCAATTAGATAAATAACTTTTCAAATTCACTTCTCCCCTGCCGAGTTGAGAATGTTTCTTAACATGCATAGTAAAAAAAAGCGAAAACGATGACAGATATAGCTTCTTCATCTTCTTCTCTGTTTGAGTTGTCTGCCGGCCAGAGATGCCAGTTATATTCATTCTGAGAAATGATTGAGAATTCACATCCCATATCTTCATAGTTCACTGCCGCGCACACAAGAATATACAACGACGAATTTTTTATATTTTTTTTATCAACAATTGAATTTCAATTCCATATCTAGTTTGAAAATGTTGGCTTCTTCAGTTGACAAGGAATTCCAATGCCTAATATACAATCTCAAGCTCAACTCTCGGTCTTAAAATGAAGTTTCCTGATTCTGACTTTCTTCAAATTGGTTTCTAATTATAACATAAATATATTTTAATGTTGATTATCCAATATAACTGCACAAAAGGTGTCCATTTTAATTTGTGGTTTACTCGTTAATTAATAAACTTTTATCTCGCCACTGCGATGAAATATCTCGAACGGAAATTTCAATATATAATTCAAATCTTTTCTTTCTTACATTTTGTGCTATTTGTATAAAATTAGGGAAATCAGTAGGGTAACAGAAGTATTTTGGAAACTTCATATATTTTGGCCCACTCAACAAACTTTATGGATTTATTCGATGTTAAGTAACCCATTTTGTATCAATTTGAAGCTAATCACATTAACTTACCTATTGCGAAAGGTATTACAACGTTTGGTGGATATTTTTACAAAGTGGGCCAAAATAAAATCAATCCTAAAGTGGCCAAAATACCTGATACCCTATAAAATATGTATGTGCAAGTATCAATCAGTATAATCAGAGAAACCAGGTGAAAATTTCAAATATCTGCAGACAGGGTTTCAAAAGTCTGTAAATGTGAAAAAAAAATCTGCAGTCAGCAAGCATGCCTTACTGGCAGCAACTTTTCTATTAAGTATGACACGCAAAACTGATTTGGTGAACAAAAAATTTAGAGGGTTGTATTCAAGACACGACCGAGCACAATAACATTAAAAATGAAATGTTTCTAGGGTCTTCATAATAAATACAAAAATGAAGATGATAATGATGATGATACACTCAACTTCACTACACTTCACAGTTACTTTACAGCTCAATTTTAGATACAAACAACTTAAAGATTTAAACCTGAACAAATGAAACAATTCTATTTTATGATGATAATTTTCGAGAAACGTACAAACTTATTAATTTGATTTGATTTATATCGTTTATTTACCCCCAGTTTTAACCTAATAATGGTCGTTCACTGGGTGGACTTATTAATTTTATAAACAGTTAATCGATCCAAGAGAATGTTGTACGAGTAATCTCAGTTATGGTGTAATTTTATTATTTCTTCATAATCGTCGATAATCTTCGGAAAGTGTCGGTAAATAATATGGCAACAATACGAGGAAGAAAACATGTGAAACAGTCCGCATAAAATATTTAGTTACTTACATTGATTTTCGCTTTGGCATATTAGGAATATACGGAATGGATACGCAACGAAATTCCAAAATTTTGTTCATATTGTAACTTGATGTTATTAACACATGAATAAACATTGTCACAGTTACAACGCGTGTAGCCATCAGACGCTTATTATTTTGAAGCAAATAATAATTGAACTGAAACTGGCGGTTAACCAAATTCTACGAGGGTTTTTATTCAAACTATACATGTAAAATCGTAGGTAAACTTACCTTGAGTTTATCTTTGATACTATATGATATTGCATCTAATTGTACTGTATATGTGAGCCTGTGGAACTCATTTATACTACTAAACCGTTTAATTCCTGGTGGGACAACAACTTGTTCAGTCACATTGTCACGTTTTGTTCGTATGGGAATGGAGATTTAAGTATGCAAACCGATCGTTTGACAAATTAAAACATGTATTGAAGCTTTGGAATTATTTAAATTAGGAAAATCCATTAACAAATCATCGAGGAACAAGCGCTGCAAATTAGATCCGAAAAATCTATCGCCGATAATTCCAAATTGGCCTGATAGTTACCAGAGAACCAACATAAAATACTCAATTCAAACCAATTTTTCAATGGTATGCAATTGAAATATTCAAATGACGTTATCTCATAAGGTTTAGTTAAATGTTTCCGAATCGATGGGTTGTTGAATTATATAAATCCATCAACAAATGACTGACTAATAAACGTTCAAAAGTGTGACAGAAAAATGTTACGCGATTAGTTTTGCATGTTTTAAATTGACACCCAGCCTCGGGAAGCGAAGTGTAAAGCATTTTTAATGGCAAAATCGGCCAAAAATTTGCTAAATACATGGGATATTTTAAAAGAATCGGTAACCACGCTGATTCGGTTCTTCAATAGCTAGATGATATATAAGATACTCAAGCGAACACGGTGTTGCAGACAACAGGAAATTTCACCAACGCATAATGCAAAGGCGACAATCCAGCATATACAATCCAGTCATCAGATCACTGGACAAGCTACTTGTTTCATTCACAGTTAAACATCAACTAGGCAAAGAAACATTGTGCAGCCTATATTTATAGATTTCTCTTCATACTACGCAGAACGATACGGTATTTTTTATGCATGACGCAAAGCCTTCTATGCCGAACAAGAAGTTGACGTCATTTTCTACAACAGGGATTGGTGGATGAAAACATAGGTCGATTCCAACCATTTTTTCAATAGTATGCTATTGAAATACTGAAACGACGTCGGCATACATGTTTAAGTTAAAAGTTTCCGGATCGATTGGTTGTTAAATTATAAAAATCCATCAACAAATGACCGAGCTATTAACGTTCAAAATTATGACACAAAAAGGTTACGCGACTATTTTTGAAACTTTTAATTGACACCCGGCCCCATATAGTGAAGAGTAAGGCATTTTTAATGCCAAAAAAAGGTCGCGCCTTTTTCAAAAGTCTGCACAACAAAAAATGTCTGCAGCACTATACCCGAAATTTGCAGATTTAAAGACAAATCTGCAGATCTGGCATCTCTGAGTATAATACAGATAAATCTGTATAAATGGCATCTCTGCAGCTGACAACTCGGTTTCACGGCTGAGTGACTGTGACTATATTACCCTGTTGAACTATATGCATCTAGAGCAGGGGTTCCCAAAGTGGTCCATATAGACCCCTTATGGTCGATATCCTTTTTGCGGGGGTCGACGTAAATGAAAACTGACTATGGGGGCTGAAGAGGTCTAGAAATCGACCCCCTATTGTTTCATATAAGTTATTTGAAATATTTACGCTAAAAAATGTATTTATTTGACCATCCGCAGAAATTGATAAGTATTTTACATCAATACTAAAAATAGCAAGAAATTGAATTTTCAAAGGAATTTGTTGATGGGGGTCTGAGGCCTAAGTTAATTTTAATAAAGGAGTCCATGACTCAAAATAGTTCAGGAACCCCTGATCTAGAGCATCAAAATGAATTGTATCATTCCAGTGCCGCTTTTACGTAATAATGGGTCCGGGAAGCAAGATTTATTTTGTGCTTCGCGGGTCCCGTCAAGTACCCTCCTAAGACCGTGGGCCCGGGTGCAAGTGCTGTAAAAACGGCTTCAATCATTCCGGAATGTAATGATGCAGTAATTGTTAAATCAAATTACTCTCATTATGGGACCAATAATGCCATTATTACCAAGTAAAGCCATTTTTAATGCACAAGAAATGCAGCGTTCAAAAAATTTGTAAAAAAAATACTTCAAATGGTGTACGCCAGACTATTGTTTTTCGTTTTTGCCTTTCTAATAAAGAAATCCTATGCAATCACTGCAAAAACCGACTTTTTACCGATGCCCGGGTGTCATATGCCATTCGAATCAGTTCATCAGGATCGTAAAATGTCGTTGTGTGTTTGTGACAAAGATATGCATTTACTTTTCCCAGAGATGGCTTCTACACTGTATATCGATCGAATGTGAAAATATTCTTTCTGTATTCTGTGTTTTGTATGGAAAACTCGGACTCGATCGATATACAGAATGCCAAATTTCGCATTCGATCGAAATATTCCAATTCGATCGAAGTACAGAATCGGGGCGCTAGGCTCAAATGACAGGTATTACTGGCCCACACACTTAAATTTTATTGCTGATTCTCGGCAAAAAATGCCGAGATTTGCGCAGCCGAGTGTTCGGTAATCGTCTCGGCAAAATGTATACCTAATACTGAGAATCTCGGCAATCCTAGATTTGTTAGCTGTCAATTATTGCCGAACTTATCAGCAGGGATTTTAGCTCGGTAAAAGCGATTCGGATTGAATCAATTACTTCTATTTTTCCCTAACGCCTCTACCTGGAAATAAGCAGATATTTGTAATTATGTATATAAAAAGTCCCAAGTTTTTAATTCACTCATCTTTCTACGAATTATAGGAACCTTTGTGTTTCATCCAATTTATGCGTTTTCCACGAACAATGGCGACGTGGTGCTTCGCAAAACTGACAAGAGACATTAGATGACAGTTGTCTCACCGAGTTTCATTAAAAGCCAACTTATTGTTCGAAATCTTGGCAAACGGATTTGCTGATTTTGGTATACTTGTTGTTTACTGACAAGTTCAGTATAATATTATACCAAACTTCGATAAAAATAACGCGCTTTACCGAGATATCAGAATATTACTTTAACGAATTTCGAGCATGAGCATTTGGATTACTGAACGTCGTGATGTCGATCTAATTCGGCATTTCGATATGCCGAGCTCGTTAATCTGTGTTAAGTGTTCGAAGGATTTTTTTTAAATTTCGTATTGATCTGATTTCTGGCTCCAGAGTTATGGAAAAATGCACAAAATATGGAATCATTTGTGCCCGAGATGGCTAAACTGATTTTAACAAACTCACACGAAAGGCACTCTTGCTCGAAAAAAAGTTTTTGAATCTCATGTGGATCCGACTTCCGATTCCGAAATTACAGAGCTAATAAATGTCATTTTCATTGACATAAAATGGACGAAAATTATAAAAAATAAATGTCATTCTCAGATCCGCTTACCAATTTTGAGATCTTTATCTTTTGCCGAGATGTTGCAAATTTCGGCAACTATTTTGCCGAGATTCATCGCAAATAATTAAGTGTAAAGTGACCGATTTATGTTCTATCAGAAGCAACATGCAAAATATGGTTAAAATGGTTCAGAGATAATGATTTTGAAGAGAGTAATGAAAACCGTGGAAGTCAAAAAAGTTTGTAGACGCCGATATTGGAAGAAGATGATACTTCTAGTTAAAAGCGAATGGCAATGTAACACAACAAACAATTTCTGACCGTTCAGAAGCTATGGGAAAAGTGTCGAAAATGGATGCCACATTAATTGAAAAAAATTCAGTTGGCAAACCGAGAAACACTTGCGAAATCTTACTTCAAAGACACAAAAAAATAGTTTTGTTTCAAATTGTTACTGACGATGAAATATGGATTTATTTTAAGAATCATAAACGGAAAAAAATCCGGGACAAACATCAACATCGACTGCAAAACCAGATCGATTCGTCAAGAAGAAAGGTGTAGTTCTAGAACCTGGTGAAACTGTTAATACTAATCGCTACAGAACACAACTGATTAATTTGAAACCTTGAATTGATTGAAAACCGACCAGAAGCCAGAAGACACGGAGAAGTAATTTTTGTCACACGACAATGCGCCTGCACACAAAGCAAAACCGGTTCAGAATATAATCAAAGCACTTAGCTGGGAGCTGCTACCCCACCCGTCGTATTCACCAGACTTATCCCATTGCGACTATCATTTGTTTTCATCGATGGACTCTCATGAATTTCCATAACATTATCAATAGTTTCGTCCAAGTTTCATGTATTGATAAACTTCCGTTATTCTTCGGTTACGCACAGGAAAATCCAGTTTATTTTAAACAACGTTTAATGACCTTCTGATAACAAAAATCACTTTTACATTCAAGAGTAAGACTGTCCTAACCAAACATCGGTTGAATCATGTCACGATTTTGTATTGTCACCATAGAAAAAAAATGAAATAAGCCGGAATTCGTATATTTTTGCAGCACGTCCCATCGCTGTTACGCATGTGTATAAATCCAATGAAAGACGTGACTCGCTCTCCAAACAGGCAAACAGGGAGGGTTTCTTTGATCAGTCTAGTGGACAAGTTTTGTATATTTTTTTTTGTAGCTAACAATGTTGAAACTATTAACATTTTTCTTTATTTGGAAAATTATATTCATGTAGCTTTATCCATAGTGTGCCGCAACGGCTAACCGGTCAGCAGAGGGCCTTCGCCAACCGCTCACAACTCGAGCAATCTTTCACCAATTTAAAACTTCGACACGCTGCGCACTTTGAAAGTCACTCTTCTTCTCTTCGATTTGCCAAAAAAAAAAATCTCTCGTTACGCCATCAGCAAACACACTGGCAAAATTTACTTTGCCCGCTCGATTATAGTTACTGTTTATCATTAACACTAGACACAATAGTTGTTATTTATTACACGATTCGTGTGGAATAGAATGCATATATAAACTAAATAAAACTTATCGTAAGACCAGTTAATTTCTATTCAGCTTCATCATAATAATAAAGTTCAAAACAAATAAATGATCTTAAACGGTAGGAAGCTCTCTGGATCGCTGGAACAGCGAGCACCTGCTTCCAAAACTATACCGCATAAATTTTGTATCACGTGTCATAAAACAATGGATAATAAATCTGCAACTGTAGAAACCAATTCGCATTACCGTCAAACATATCGAAAGCAAATTATTTCACTTGCCCGAAAAAGAACAAACGATTATGCGTGCACATTTCTCCGACTAGTATTTAGTACAATTGCAGGAAAAACGTGGTTGCCCCGTCCCGATAGGACGGATCGTCAACGATCTTGGCCCGACACAGCGGGCACGTCTGTTCCCGGTCGAACCACGTCCCGACACACAGTTCGCAGAAAATGTGATTACATTCCAGAAGCACTGGCGAATTGAAGTTATCGTGACAGATCGGGCACTGGCCACCGCAAGCTTGCAGCTGCTCCTTCGATGGAATGGTTCCGTAACTCTGAAAGGTAGAACAGAAAAAAATGAGGTCAACATTAATCGTGAAAACAATCGTAAGGATATGAATTCAAGAACCATGAAAAGCCGCCCGATTTGTCCGAACCACTCGAACGGTAACGAGATCCAGACCAGCTTTCGAGATTGATCCTGGCTCTGATCTCCAGTGCCGGCCGTTGAAGAGGATCGTTCGCCTGCGAAGGATTCACTGAGATCTGCCATTTCTTCAAATCAAAAACAAAACTACATCAGCTGATTGCTGACCAGCAGCTACCACTGAACTGAAGTCCTGTTGATTCGTGAATCATACGATGAAGTAGCACGACGTGACGGCATTGGTAAGCGATTAGCACGGCTCAGTAATCACCGAAGAGTTACAAAAAAAAAACGAACCAATCCAAGCAGCCGACAACGAACACTCTGCGCTTCTTTCTATACAGCTCTGTCAGCCAGCCAATGGTTTGTTGAACGGGGAACGCTTATTATTCGTTGCCTTGCCAATATTACGAGCGAATGGTTCACGAAGTAAGCGGCGACGGACTACACATCCGCGGTATGCAGTTTTTTTTCGCTCGCTCGCTCGCAGCTGACGGATCGGATTATTTTCACTTTCATTGTTTGATTTTTCGGTAGTAAAAGGCGAGCAAATCGAGTTTGGTTTGTAAACGAGGGATGCTCAGTTTATCGCCCATCTATCTTTCTCCTAAAGTATTACTTATCTTTGCAGTTTCGAAAAATGAATCACGTAAAATCAGGAAAAGTTAGAAACAAAACGTCAAAAACGTCAATGTGATATTTCGGAACAATCCAAGTAACCTTTGCAGCGAGGTCGCCAGCAACCGCTCCGTCGCTTTGTGGTGACCATGGGTGTGGATGGAATGGAATATGGGGCAACCGAAAATCTGCAAAGCACACCAATGATTTAACACTGAACTGCGTCGCATATGGTTGGCACTGTTTCCACATTGATATTATTTATTGGTTTGAGAACCGCCTCGATCGTGGATACGAGAAGCCGATTAGTGGCACTTACGGCACTGGAAGCGGTGACCAGTGTGGAGTGGAGAGCCCCGAAATCATTTGCTTGCGAAATGCGTCTATAACGTGCGTTATATCTAGGATGGATTGCAAGATCTTTTCAAATTTCAAAGCGAGCTTGGAACTACCTATAGCGAAAACGTCGAATGGAATCAGATGCAACTTAAAGCGGTGTTTTGATCTCTTTATTTGATGCCGACTCATCACTTTGGTTGAAGCAGAAATCAAAACATTGATTGCGGTGTTTGGATGGTCTAATATGATAATGTTTGCATGTAATCAAGTAAAATTGAATAATGGTAATTGATGGCGTTGATATTTGATCGGTGAGTTCCGATATGAAATGAATTGAGTGATTGTGGACGATGAAGAAATATGCGTTGGAGACATTCAAGCTAGTACAAAATTGTGTGTAAAGAATATACGTTGAAGTTGGGCCCAAATCAACTTTGCGTACGGTTTTGCGTGAAAGAATAACTGAAGGATTCAAGCTCGAACGCAAGTGCCCATGAGTGACTAAACTGAAGATGGATTCACGTAAAAAAACTTTTCTGACTTAGTTATATTTCGCAGTTAAATTTCTTCTAGAATTAAAAAAGAAACAAACATTGCGCCACACTGGTTTTACCCCCTCTTCGCTCTCGCAGATAATTTTGGAATCATTTCTGTAATATCCCGAGATGCCAGATAAAAATTTCAAATATTTTCTGACAAAAAAAGCTTGCAAAAGTCTGTGAATCAAAAATAAAATGTCCGTGTGCTTTAAATTTTCTATAAAGTGTATGATAGACACAAAACTAATTTGGCAAAAAAACGTGCTTAATCCACCTAGCAGTGAGATGATACCTTTTTCATCAATTCGCATGTGTTTTTTGCATGTATATTCTTCGGTGTTTCAGATTTCATGACATTATTCTAATTAGAAATTTCAATCACCCATTACTCTGTAATTTCGAAACTGCAAATCGGATCGAATTTGAATCTAAAAGTGTGACAATCGATTAAACATTCAATGATATGTCGAAGTAAGTTCCACTTCAGAGTTTACGGTAATTTAAGGCTCTTCCAGAGCCGGTATTCAGGAACCAGCATAACCCAAACCGATTCGTATGGCCATATGACGAATAAATTGCAATAGTTTTGAGTCCAACTTTCAAGCTTTTTGGAATTGTCATCTTCTATATCGGCTTGAATTTTAAAAACTTATCATACTGTAATTCCAGAATCGGAAGTCAGAACTGGATAAAATTAATTAATTTTGTATGGGACTATAAGTTTATTTTAATTTGAATTTTTGTTTCTGAAATTCGATTTGGCTTTTTTTGAGAAAACGATTGAGCTTTGAGAAACGGTTCGATACAATACGATAATCACACTGTAACCCCGAAACCGGAAGTTGGATCTGACTGAAAAGAAAGATGTTTTATAGAATCTTAAAATTTTTTATTTGAATCTTAGATGATTCTTAGACTTCATTTGAATCTTAGATCGGTTCAGCCATCTACGAGAAAATTGAGTTACACAATTTCAATTTCGTTTCACCTATCATCCTGTAGTTCCAGAACTAGAGGTCGGAACCAAACAAAATTCAGGAACCTTGTTTGGGAGCATACGACTTTTCATATGAATCTGTGTTCGTAGAAAACGGTTGAGTCATCTCCTATAAAAATTGAGTGAAATTATTTGTCACACACGCATTTGCCGATCTCGACGAACTGATTGGGTGTTATGTTCTTACAGCATTTATTGCTGTAAGTAGTTTGAAACAATATAATTATGGAATTGCTTTCAACTCGAAAATGTTGCCATCATCTGGTTTACATATGTCATATTCGAACAATTATGTTGCCAAAAACGAACCGTGCTAAAATCCGTCCGAGGCTAAATGTCATAAAATAGGATGCTGTACACAGTACTTAGAAACAATTGTATGTAACAGTATAAAAAATCGTGTTTCACGTTGATCCCAAACATTGCCCGGTGGGAAAAAATCTATGAAAACCCGCAAAGAATTATGTAACTCATGAACAAATCGATATAGGTCAACAAACTAAAGCGTTTCTTATGTAAAAATGTTCAAGGAATTCAATGGAATACTTAAAAATGGCCGCACAAATCGCAATCCTGCTTGTTTTTCCCCAAATGTACAGCAGTTTTGGGGTTTCCTATAACATTCGCTCTGTAACTTGAAAAGAAGTCGAGTGCGGTATTCTGGAATAGCATACTTTCATGTGAAAAAGTCTGGAGAATCGATTAGAAGAACCCACACTGGCCGCACGAAACGTTTTGGATGACTATTTTACACCATTTTCTCCATTTTATGGTATTATATTGTAAATTGGTCTTAAATCATGGTAAAACTTATTGGAAGTTTACTAAGTCTAGCTTATCTTATGTAAAAAAGTCTGTAGAACCGAACGGAAGAACCTACACTGGCCGCACGAAACGTGTTGGTGGCTATTTTACCCAAATTCCTCCAATATGTGAAATTTTCATCTCAATCACCCTTAAGTCTTAAGCGAACCACGTTGAAAGCATACAAAAACTATCTTATATTATGTGAAAAAGTCTGGAGAATCGAGTGGAAGAGCCTACACTGGCCGCAAGAAACGCACTGGTGACTATTTTACCCCATTTCCAATATTTTATGGTATTTTATTGTAAATCGGTCTTAAATCATGGTAAAACTTATTGGAAGTTTACTAAATCTAGCTTATCTTATGTAAAAAAGACTGGAGAACCGAACGGAAGAACCTACACTGGCCGCACGAAACGTTTTAATGACTATTTTACCGATAAATAGAAAAATCGACTTTTTACTGGAGGCAGATAGATAATTTTCGTCTTCAACAATATTGTAGTTATTGCAATTTTTGGCAACCTCGCAGAAGAAAACTTTTCACTCACTATAATCGTTAACTCATTATTCGATAGTATTACTGAGCGGTTTTCAAAAAAATCAGTTTTCTCATTCTAACTTTTTTCATACTAATTCTAGAGATGTATGTTTAACAGTGTTAGATTTTGTAAAAACTCATAAAATGGTAGAGAACTTCAAAGCTCTATGGCAAGTTTTGAAATAGTCATGGATAGTTTTTTATAAAAAAAATGATCATATTTCGTACTTAATTATTTCAAAAAGTTGCAGATCATACCACTTTAGTTTAAAAGTACTTTCAATTTACATCAAAACCTTGAATCAATGGTTTGTATCTGATATAAGCAGTAGCGGTGCCTTCAAAAATCGTTATTTTGGTACGATTTGGTTTCATGCCGCTGGTCCCAAATCGTGCAGGAATGGTAAGCGGCCAATTCTGCGGATTCCGTCCGATCGAAACCTTCGCTTTGAAAGACCAAGGAAGAGATGAAGGGTGAAAAGGAAATGACAAACAAAAAAAAAGTATCGTACACGGCTGTTAAACAATGGCTAATTGTGCAAAAGAAGTTTGCAAATCTGATTGTTTGGCAGATTGCACACTGGAATTGATACCATTCCGACTCAAATTGGACATTTCACCGGCATGATAGCCACCATTGCCGGTCGCCTCCATCTCCATAGTTCTCCGGGGTAAGATAAAAGATAATGAAGAGAGGAAATGTTGATGCTTTGCCTACTTTCCGGAAAGACGATGACTCATCATTCTCTTCCGTTGGGGGTCGTGACGTTGAAGATATGGATACATAAGAGGTTTTAGGAAGCGCTCTAAGTTAGCGATGACACCTTTTATATAATCAAACTTCGAGTTTAAATATATAATAGCGTTTATAAACACGATTGAAAAATAATGAAACGATCTCATCGGTATCCAACATGCTGCGAGGCACTGCTTATGTATATGTATTGTTTTTTTTTTGTCACCATGTAAGAGACCGGGAAACGGCCCTTATCACAGCTTTTCCATCGAGTTCCAGCACCATACGCAAAAACACCATGCGCTGTCAGATGATGCGGACAGAAAATTCCTTCCGACAGGGGGTAAACTCCGTATTTAGATACCAGTTCCCGGCATTGCATATTTACTGGATGGCTGGTACGTTTCTCAATCCGTTTAACCGATGTAAACACGCAAACCGATATTCCGTCAGCAGTCCAAACTTAATTCTAACACCAGGAAAACCGCATAATTTTGTAATTTGACCCTTTCACAAAAAAATTTGACGTAAGCAAAAGTTTTTCACTCCCGACGCGCAGGCCTACTGCGATCCTTCTAAAGATTGCAAATATGATTGTTACTGCTTTTTAAGTAGTCTGCAAAGACTGCTTGGATTGTTGACAAAAAAAACTAATCTGTACGCTCTACCTTTTTTTGATGGCTAGCGTTTCATTAATTTTTAGACTCCTTTCAGTGAAACACCCAATGGAACTTATCTCGTATTCAGTGCTGTGTATTCTCTATCAATCAGTGAAGACAATACCCACCACATTGTTTCAGATTTTATTAAAGTTAATATGAACTATGTTATATTACAATATGATACAATCCTGTCAGTTCGATTTGGATCGAGAGATCAGTAAGGACATTACCAATCGGAATAATCCATAAATGTGTTGGCACAGTAGGGTCCGATTTGAGCTCATTCTTAATGTTTAAGTTGAACTGCTATGTACTGACGAGTGGAGAGAACGAACGCTGATACATAAAACTATCTTTTTTCAGTGATTAAAAATGCCAGTCGCAAACGATGACCTTCAAATTAATCGAAAAAAAATATTACGAATACCTCCGAACATATAGTTTGACAAGTTTTACGCTATCGTTGTATGGAATCAGTCATTGTTGTACTCTTCTGACAAGGAATTTTTTAGGAAACTTTAACAAAACCACTAAAAACTAATAACAACAATTGCTCTCTGCTCTAACCCATGACATCATAATCTAATTCGTACAAATCTACAGCGGTTTCATCAAAGGCATCGTCGTTGTCTGTGAGAAAATCATCCAAATCATTTTGATCATCTCCTTCCATAAACTCCAGTTCTTCCAAAATATTTGCATCATCTTCTTCAACACTGAAGAGACCATCATCGCTATCTGCTTCTTCATCAGACGGCACCAAGACGTCTTCCGGTTCATTTTCGATGTTCGCATCATACAAGAGATCATCATAGTCATCATCCGGTTCTTCATCAGAGAATATGCTCGAAAAATCCAAATCGTCCATACTGTCGTGAACAATATATTCAATACTATCCGCCTCATCATTGGTCTGGGCGGATGAAATGGAAACTTCGTCGTCGTCGTCGGGTTCATCTTCTTCGTAAAATGCATTGCCGGTAAGTCGTGGAGGAGCTCCTGTAGGAACCCTACATGTGGGGCACCTGTTGTTGACTCTAAGCCACCGATCTATGCAGTCGATGTGAAATTGATGACTACACTGTAGTACCTTAATTCGTTCCGTCAGCGGATCTAAACAAACAACACACTCACTGGACGTGTGTGGCAGATGGAGAAAATATTTTCTGAGAATCACGAAATATCAAGTTATGTTGTAATTTTACCTGATTGTTGACATGATTAGCACTATGAAAATCTAATCAAGGAACAAACAAAATAAAGAAAAAGACATTCAACTTTACTTGAAGTACTTCTCATGTGAAACTGTGCGTTGCCAGAGCTGCCAGATGACATCTCAAAAGCACACCGATATAAAAAAAACCACTGCACAGTGGTCCGGATCCACAATTTAGGGGGACAAAAACATTTGTGGCTTAGCCTTATACTTTAGAGCTATGATGTCTTTGGAACAAATGATCAGTGAAAGATAAACCATATTATGAAGCATATGGTATTAGAGTGGTTCTAATTATTAGGGTGATCCAAAAATTATTTTCCGTATGTGTTGAGATAGAGGACTGCATCCTTCGGCAAAATTGTAGGAAAACTTATATCAAGCAACTTTGCCGAAAACACTATTGTAGTATCTCTAACGGTTTTAGTGTTACAGCTATTTTAATAGATCAACTTAGGGTGTTCCTAAAAAAATCAGATTTTTTGCTCTAGCTTTCTTAATATTCACTTCTCGATTTTGGTGTCTTTGAATATCTTTTAGAGTTGAAACCAATTTTTTCATGACTAGCGCATTCAGGTAGCGTTTTCTGAACCGAAGTTATGAGCAAAACTAGTTCAAAAACAGATCATTTTTAAACTGCTATATCTAACATTGGAGCAAACGAAAAAAAAATCGGTTTGTTTCATTTGATAGAAAATACTTTCGAGCATGTTTATAGAAAAAATGGCGGAGGAGATATTTTTTTAAATTTTTTAAATTGTGTTCAAACATTGGGTTTTTTCATTGAAAAATGCCCTTTCATGTAAGACATTTATTAGCTATACATATTAAAATAAGGTATTGCTGTCTTCTAGCGTGTTAAAATTAAAAATGTTAATTCAGCTGTATAATCGGGAAGATGGTGTACACTCACGTTTATTGTTACTCTATTCGATAATGCTATTACAGGATCAGACGTTAAAAGAAATCGTTTGAATACATCCTCTAGATTCACTAAACGATTGAAGTTCTGCGGATGGAACTGCCTATACTTGCGAATTGATTTATTTCGACTCTCTTGCACTTCCTTACTGTACATACCAATAGGAAGCAAAGCATGTTTTATAATTGCAGTCCCATGCACCAGAAGTTTATGCACGGTTGGCGACAGAGCATACCATCCATACAGCTCCACAAAACGAATTCTCCTGGAAAGCAGGTACCGAAATCTTCACATTGCTGTTTATCAACGTTAAGATTATAAAAAACCATTCAAGTATATTTCCATTTAACTCGATGATTTGGGCTACTGTGTTATATTCTTTGAAAAATCTACGGGCCCAGATACCATCATTCGAGTTGCCGCCTCCAGGTAATGGTTCACCAATGCTAGACCCTGTCAGCTTGGAGCGAAATCAATCTTCAGTATAGGAACGCCATCACACGGCATCACATTCAACATATCATGTCAATTGTGTGGGTGCGCAGTGCTGCTATTTTGGCACGCAAGATTTTGACGTTTATCTTCCCTACTTCAATGTACGAGATTCGATGCGGACTCACCTGAGGGCACCATGCTCGCAAAAAAGGATGTTTCCAATGATTTATTCTAGAAATGTGCGTTTATCTTTTTAATATGATGTCTTTGCTAATACGTAACCCTAGCTGCTCTTTTAATGCCGTTAGAATGTTTGTCTCTTGCTCCTTGACATGCTGATTTTGTCGGGACACCCGCCATGTCGGTTTCTCAATGTGCTAACAATAACTCACTTTTAGCCAAAGTTCCATAGATCGAATCATTGCGTGCAGAAGCGAAATTCCAAATTGATATTTGTTTGGATTATTCTCATTTGTTTCAGTTCTTGAAAAATTCAGAGCTTTTCCTGAGCGCTTGCATATGTACCAAGCTTGGGAGTGTATGCCTGTTATGTCGTTCAACACTTTCGTATCGTTCAGGCAGAACACTAGCTTCGTTGATACAAATACTTTCCCCAGTACTGTGGGAGAAAGCTCTGCAATTTCTGCATTTACTTTGTCCACTTCCTGCTGTTAGTTCCGTGTTTTCCTTTTGAAAGATTATTATTCTGGGCAGCAATGGGAAACAGATGAAGGATAATTGTTGTTCCAGATTATCCAGCATTCTCGCTCAACAATCAATCGCAAGGGAACCAAACAGATAGCAAATATTGTACAGTAACGAAGCGTAAGAGAGTCGAAATAAATCAATTCGCCAGTATAGGCAGTTCCATCCGCAGAACTTCAATCGTTTAGTGAATCTAGAGGATGTATTCAAACGATTTCTTTTAACGTCTGATCCTGTAATAGCATTATCGAATAGAGTAACAATAAACGTGAGTGTACACCATCTTCCCGATTATACAGCTGAATTAACATTTTTAATTTTAACACGCTAGAAGACAGCAATACCTTATTTTAATATGTATAGCTAATAAATGTCTTACATGAAAGGGCATTTTTCAATGAAAAAACCCAATGTTTGAACACAATTTAAAAAATTTAAAAAAATATCTCCTCCGCCATTTTTTCTATAAACATGCTCGAAAGTATTTTCTATCAAATGAAACAAACCGATTTTTTTTTCGTTTGCTCCAATGTTAGATATAGCAGTTTAAAAATGATCTGTTTTTGAACTAGTTTTGCTCATAACTTCGGTTCAGAAAACGCTACCTGAATGCGCTAGTCATGAAAAAATTGGTTTCAACAAACTCTAAAAGATATTCAAAGACACCAAAATCGAGAAGTGAATATTAAGAAAGCTAGAGCAAAAAATCTGATTTTTTTAGGAACACCCTAAGTTGATCTATTAAAATAGCTGTAACACTAAAACCGTTAGAGATACTACAATAGTGTTTTCGGCAAAGTTGCTTGATATAAGTTTTCCTACAATTTTGCCGAAGGATGCAGTCCTCTATCTCAACACATACGGAAAATAATTTTTGGATCACCCTAATAATTAGAACCACTCTAATACCATATGCTTCATAATATGGCTTATCTTTCACTGATCATTTGTTCCAAAGACATCATAGCTCTAAAGTATAAGGCTAAGCCACAAATGTTTTTGTCCCCCTAAATTGTGGATCCGGACCACTGTGCACTGACAAATGTTGCGAGTCACACGCTTAAATACACTGACAAAAATAGACCCATATGAATCATGTGGAGAAAATATCTTCAATCGGCATAATTAGAAAATACAAAAAAGATACACATTGACAGTTAATTTTCTGACGCATATGACGGATCTAATACCACGAATTAAATGCCAGTTCATTTTGTTAATATATTAAACATTTAAACAAGAAAAATATGAAGTTAATCACCAATTTAGTTTGAGTTGGAGCGATCACCACTGGTGGCTACTCCGTTACTGATCGGGATTGGCTGGAGTTGTACAGAGAATTCCTAGATGATCAAACTTGAAACTGGCATCAGAGTTGCCATTTTAAAATCTGTGTTTCAACTCGAGAAATCTGTGTACCACATGTGTAGTATATTTTCGACATCCCGAGTGAACGTTTCAACAATATCCGATGCTGAAGTCCTGAAGAATGCTTTGATTAACAGTTCTTTTACGAGAAAACCGGAAGAAAATTTTAAATATTACCGCGTAATGAATTAAAACTTTCCTATTTTCTATCTAAATGAAATTGCCTCCTACAAAATAAACGAGTGAATAGGATGTAGAAAAAAATAGTTGATTCGTTGTAGTGACATATTGTATAAATTATATAAAATCAAATCACCAAACAAAGATGAACAAATTGAGCGTACGTCTTGATTTTTCGTATTTTCAATTTATTAATTACCGTTCCAAATGGAACATTGTAATCTAAACGGATCTTCACAATAGTTGATTTTTATCATTCAATTTATAATCTTGAAAGACAAGCAGTAACATGAAAGATCACATTGTTGAAAAATTAGAAATTATTTTTGAAAATAACTGTTTGTTGAATGAAGAGATAATTTAGTAAAATATAATAATCAGATTTGAAAACGCCGAAAAAAATCTGATAATTGAAGGAAAATAGATACTCCTACAATTGTTGCCTTTCACGGCATGGAATCAGGAACCCAATGGATCTATTTTTGATGTTACCAGATTTGCAATAGGTGTTTTTATTTTATAGTTTCAGAGTTCGCAAACATGTTTGTAAAATATTTCACTAAAATTTTGTTAAACTTTTCATCAACATTTTCCAAATAAATTGTATGTCATCATGCGATTTTTTTAGCGTATAATGCTACAAATGTTAAATGCTTTTATAATTAGTAAAAAAACCTGTTTTAATCCACTTGGTGGTGTGTTGATGCGTTTCCCGTATTACTCATATTCTTATGTATAATAATGTGGTGTTCTTCCAATTGATGTTTTTGTTAGGAGTTTTGTTTGTTCAATAGGGATTACTCTATTGTCTGAAAGTTGTTTCGACAGTGCGAAGTCTTCAGTCTCTACTCAGTATTGTTTGGCAAATCATCATAAATAGGGTAATTCCAGAACAAAGTTTTTTAATCGTGGAAACTTATTTTCAAAATCAGTATTCAATTCAAATTTTTACCGCAAAATTATCTTCAGTGATGAGACGCATTTTTGGTTGAATGCATAAGTTAACAAGCAGAATTGTAGTATTCGGATCAAAGATATTCCGCACGTCATTCGAGAGTTCCGAATAAAAAATATTGTAGGAAAACAATACGATTTCCTTTGACCATTGAAAAATATTTTCATGTATTGTTATACACTATTCGATTAATTGTGAACATGCTTTTCACAATAGAATGTATAGGTTTTTAAGTATCATAACAATTCATATCATAAAATTTTCTTGGAAAACAATTGAATGTACAGTTTGGATATTGTTTGAAACACCACGTGTACAATGAATTCAATTGTGAATCATAGAAACAATATATTGAATAGTTGGATATGAAAAAATGTTATCAAAATACAATAAAATGTATTGTAATCCACAGATCTAATGGTGAATCAATTGTTTATGCTGTAAAATCAATGGTTTATTTTTTTTACGGGATGCATATCGGTCCTTATTTTTTTAAAAATGAGGAAGGACGACGCGTTACCGTAATTACACGTGATTATCGATACAGAACCATGATCAATGAATTTTGTTGGTAAATCCTCAAGATATGGATGTGGATGGAATGTGGTTTCAATAGGATGATGCCACTTGCCATACCGCGGCCGAAACAATCGACATACTGAAAGAACAATTCAACGACAACATTCGTCCTTATTCTGAATAACGTCGTATCGTTTTTTCCCTCGTATTGCATTTGTATTCCCCATAAAGCTAGCAAAATTAAAGGTAGCTATGATTCGATCGAACCACATTCGATCGAAAAATCAATACGTCGTTATTCAGAATAAGGGCGATTATTTCGAAAAATGGACAGGTGAATTGGCCTTCGCGTTCGTGTGATTTGACGCTATCAGATTTTTTTTGGGATACGTGAAGTCATTGGTTCATGTGGATACGATTGATGCTTTGAAACCCAATATTCAACGTGTCATTTCTAAAATACACTTTCAAATGCTTGAAAAAGTGGTCGAAATTAAACCTCCAGAATGACATTGTGAGAAATAGTCGTGGCGGCCATATGCCCGAAATCATATTCAAATGTTAAATGCCAAGAAATTGCTACCAAATAAAAAAATATGACCATTTCATAATTTGGCATGTGATCAGCAAGTTCTTTAGATAATAGAAAAACAAAAAAGTTTGTTTGTACATTTACTGGTATAACCTACAAAATTGAACAGTTCTCAGATCGGTTAGGTCTTCTCGAAAAAAAAAAACGGAGTGAGTTCTACTATTGCATGTGCTTCCGGAACTGGTATGGTCATTAACTAACATGACCTACATATACTTAGGGCTTTATCACGCGATTTTTATGCAGTTTTATTTTACGCAGTTTTTACTCGAATATCCGTTTTTATAAAGCGGATCTCCGAAGTTTAGCAGTCTCTTTTTGTGAATTTTCTTAGTTGTGCGGTTTCCATGTTTTGTCTTAGAATTGCAAGAAACATCGAGATCTGGTGTTATCCTGATTTTTTTCAAGTCAGCTTTCCAACACTCAGAAAATTGTCGATCTTTTTCTAAAAAATATTTTTCGAGATTACACCAGACCTCGACGTTTCACGAATTTCTAAGATATTTGGCAACCAAAAAAAAAAAAAAAATGTCTAGTTTTGCGTTTTTTACAGGGATTTCTGAAGTTTACACGGATTTTCAAAGTTATTACGTTTTAGTCAAATTCAGAAGATTTTATACGATTTCGGAGTTTTGTGACAATCGATCGAGCCATCTCAGAGAAAAGTGAGTTCCTTTTTGGAATGTATGATCACTATTTTTGGATCTTCAGAAATTGAAAACCGGGAACTAGAATAGTCGGAATCTTACGTTTTTTTTTGTCTTGCCGCTTTTAGTGACATTTAGCAGAACGTTTTCAACACTCTTCACATTGTAATTCCGAAACCGGAAATCGGATCTGGATGAAACTCAGGAGTTTTGTAAGAGATCATAAGACTGTTCATTTGAACCTTAGTTTATATAAATCGATCACGCCCTCTCTGAGGAAAGTGACTAAGAAACTAAGATTTAAATAAAATTAAGAAAGTTTTTATAGGCCTACAAGACCTCTCATTTGAATCTAAGCTTGTTCAAATCGGTTCAGGTATCTCTAAAAAAGTGTTTGTTTTGACACATGACTCTATGTACATGTCGAAAATGTCTTCTGCTGTTCCTTCATTTCGAGCGCGCATTAAAAAAAAACGATGGATGGCTTAATCTTCAATTCTTATTAGTAATTCTTCCTGATTGAAGCCTGCTACAGTGTAAATTTTATGTAAAAAGGTCGAGCTGTTCCTGAGATATGGTTGTTCAAAGTGGGATATGTTTCCCAAACTAGTAGAACAGCTTGACCGATTTAAACAAATATAGCGTATTATAATTTGATTTGAGCGCCGTTAAGAAAACTTAACAAAAAAAATACATTTTCCAAACAAATTAAAAAAAAATAAAAGCGGCGTTCCAAAGAGAACTAAAAAAAATTAGTTTTTATTTGTTCCAAAGTCAATTCCCGAGGCTCTACAATGCTCTACAATGTCGATACTCAACACGGTTTCATGCCTAACCGCTCTACAACCACAAATTTAATATCGTTTTCGTCTAATGTGATTGATGCAATGTCTAAAGGTTTACAAACGGACGTTATCTATACAGATTTTTCTTCCGCTTACTATATAATCAATCACGACATCACGGTTGCTAAATTGGATTCAATTCGAACATTCTTCGTTGGTTACATTCATATCTCAGAAATCGTCGTTTAGCAGTTGAAATTGACGATCATACTTCCGAAGTGTTCCGCACATCATCCGGAATACCACAGGGAAGTCAATATTAATAATATTAATATTTTTACTGTACTTCAATCATGTCAATCTTGCTCTGGAAGGTCCTTGCTTATCGTTTGCAACTTAGAAGACACAGCCTTTCTCCAGCGGCAATTGTTATTCTTCGCAGAGTGGTGTAAAGTTAACCGTATGATTGTAAATACCGACAAGCGATACAACGCAGATTTGTTCGCTTCGCTCTTCGCCGATTGCTGTACACCGACCCTCATTAACTAACTAGCTATGAAAGTCGCGGGTTATTATTCGGTCTCGATACATTACAAGTACGACGGGATTTATCACGTGACTGTCCCGGTTTGCTCAATTAAGTTAATATTAATGTGCGACCCTGAGCTCTCCGCAACAGAGCTTTTCTTCGACTTCCTTTTCGACGTACCCACTATGGCGCAAACGATTCTGTTATTGGTTTACAGGGATCGTTCAACCGTGTATCATCTGGGTATGATTTTAATGTGTTACGAAGCAGAATACGTAAAAATTTTCTTCTTCTTTATAATGAATTATCATTAGGATGAATGCACACCTCTGCGAAAATAACTTGTCCAAATTTGATCGATCCGAACTCGATCCGTAGTTTTGAAATAAAAAAAATCGTCTCCCGTACCCTACGCTTTTTTTCTGAATCCAAACCCGACTACCTCTACAATCAAGTCAGATTCTTTGGCGTATCAGGTAAGCACCTACTTTCGAATCGAATTACTGTATCACGACCAAATTCTTCTTTTCTTGAGCCAAATAATGTCCTAATTGCAATTGAGAGTTGATTTCCACGTACACTCTTACTCTTACACTCTTAGAAGTGATTTCTCCTCAAAACAAAAGGTAAAAATGATTTCCAGTGTAGTGAAAGTGACCAATTCTCGGTTGATTTTTCAGAAGGCCGTAAGAGCAAGTGACAGTTTCTCTTTGTTCACTCTCTCTTTCGATTATTGTGATGTGATATGAAAGATTTTCTTGGATTTCACAGTTCAGTTTGAAAGTCGAAAGTTTCGGGCATAATTCTATGCAAAGAGTTAAGTGATAAACGTGTAAACCGCATGGTAATTAATAGAAGAGAGAGTAAACAAAGAGAAACTGTCAATTGCTCTTACGGCCTTTTGGAAAATCAACCGAGAATTTGAAGAATAATTTTAATTTCCGATTTTAATCTGACAATGCAGCAATTTTCTGGAAGCGTGTAATTTCATTTCACACGTGTTCGATTTCTATTACACTTAGCAACACTGCCAAATGAAGTTTCATGAACCCTGCTGTAACTTTATCTTTTCATATTACGCAAACTGAATTATCAAATTCAACCGAATCAATTATAAGATGGAAGCGAAATGCTATTAAACTGAAATAATGTCAGTATTCTGGTTATTGAAGAATTGACTTATTACAAATCTCTCAGTTTCCGAAAAAATCTTTTTTTTTAAATTTCCGATACAAATCGAAAGCTTGTGGTTTTGATTTGAGAATAATGCGACGAGTTATGAACTATTCAAAACTCAATTCTACTCAACATAGAATTACAATCACCAAGACATCATTTATAAATTTTTCTATTAAAATGAGAAAAAGTTAATTTTAGAAAGTTTTGTACGTCTGACGCGCACGCCTGCTGCGATCGCATGAAAAAAATATCCGATAAACGAAAAAGTTAACAATAAGAAACTGTCATTTGAAGTTCGACCCTTTTGCCGTGGGACGATAGCAATAGTTTATTTGACTACCAACCGCAACCAGGCTCCATAGCTCAGTTGGTTAGAGCGTCGTGCTAATAACGCGAAGGTCGTGAGTTCGATCCTCTCTGGAGCCAGACGGTTTTTTTTTTATTGCCGCACTTGTCAGTGACTCTTGTGATTCAACAATACAAGGCGAGAGAGCTCTTATCCCTGTCCAATGCACTGACTCAAAAAGTAAGGCGAAAATTGCAGTAGTCGCTTCACAATCTAATCTAGCGACAATTCACCTTTTATTCGGACCGACCGACCCTTCGAGGCAATTATCCTATTATAGCTATGATGACGCATTACTTACCGTTTTCTGTAGCAATTTGATGACGGACCGTTTGCAGAACTTGATCCGATCGAGCAGATCGGACGACTTGGCCACCATGTAAACCGCGGACAGAATAACTCCCACTATTTTCTCCGAACCGGAGTAGGATTCAAACAGGAAAATCAACCAAGGTTGGATCGGTGCTGCCGCACGGTACAGTTGCGAGAGCGATTCGGTCATTAGATAGATTTTACCCTGCAAAAATCGAAAAACCATTAGAAATTAGAATGAACGATTCGAAAAAATTGGTCAATTATGTCACACTCACTCGGCTCTTATACTCGATCACGCTTGGCGGCATAACGGTGATCAGAATCTTCGCGATGATGGTTAGCAGTTTCAGTACCAGGTCGGACATGCACACGGAAAAAAGTAACGATTTTAGGTTCTGCGGTTCGGATAGATCAGGCATAAACATAATGCTGAGGAAAATGTTCTTTCGCTCGAGCAGGAAACCAACGACAGCCAGGGCAACCACGATAAAGATTAGTTCACGCAGCAGAACCATTATCCGTTTTTGTGCCTGTTTTGATATCTCCTGCCGGACAACCCAGTTGGCATGCGAGAAGGTCATCAGCAGGGCAAGAAAGTGTATGATTCCATCCAAATGATCGTAGCATAGTTTGATAATAAGAATGAACAGAAGCGGAATGTAGCGAGCAAACGTGTCCATCATCGCACGTGCTTCCGGAATCTGATTCAGGGCTTCGTGGACCGTAGCTTCGTCTGCTGGTTGATTGTTGGAGCTGACACTGTTGCTTCGAGTGCCATTGTTCGGGTTCGGATTGGTGGGAGTGGTTGGTTGTAGCTGAAGATTATCAACTGGAATGCCATTTCCGCTACCGGATGCCCCGAGCGAAACCGGTTGACTCTGCTGTCCGGTTTGCACTTGCTGTAGTTGTTGCTGCTGCTGCTGCGTCAGATGCGGTAGATGATGGTGAACCGTCGACAGCGGCTGGTGATTATGGAAATGGTGATGGTGATGATGATAATTGAAGTTCGGCACTATCGAAGATCGTCCCATGTTGGAGCCATCCTCGTCCCCTGAATTCGGTTGGGTCCAGGAATTTTGTCGAATACCGCTGGCAATCGATGACGAAGTCGAAATTGGGAAAATTTCATTATTTGACGATCGAAGAGACGGTCCAGTTACGTTGTCCACGTCAATGACGACGTCAGTTGGATTTCCGACCGGAAGAACGATCGGAGGAGTGTTACCACCGGACATTTGCGAAACCGTACGACCCGATTGGAGAAAAAGATTACGCCTTTCGGACGAGAACAGGCTGTTCGGATTACGTGCTTGCTGCACGAAGGCAAAAATGTCATTCAACAAGTTATTGCTTAGGTTTCCTGCAACCCGGCCAGTTTCGTTACCATTTACCCGTCGGTCGGTGCCGGTGCCCGTCGATAAAATCCTAGCAAATGGAACTCTTCCGTTAAAAGTGGTCCGGAATCCGTTGCTAGCGTTGCTGTTTTGCATGCTCCCGTCGTTAGAAGTGACTGAAATTTGCCTCTCGACTAAGATAGGAATAGAGGGCTGATGGACAGTAGCTAGTACCGTGGATTCCGATGAACTTTGACTACCAAGGCAAGGGCTGCTGGATGTATGAGCAGAATTTTCCGTTATTGCCGTAACCGTAACCGATGCGATGATACTGATTGTGCTGCTGGTGTCCTCTTCCGAGGCTAATGGCGGTCTGCCACCCTCGTCAACGGTTAGTGTGGTGGTGGTGGTTTCGATGATAGCAGGAGAAGTGGCTGTAGTTGACGAAGCTGATGTTTCTAGTTTTGCAACAGGATCTACCGGTGACTGTGCTGAGGACGCTGTGCTCGAGCTCGAATGCTTCTGCGTTTCGGAACTGTTATCGGACATTTTATTCTACTGTCTGCTGTGAATTGTAGTTGTGGGTTGTCTTCAGTCGTTTGTTCTGCGGAACATTGTTTGCTGCAGCTGCTGGGTTCTCATGTTCTCATTCCATCAACACTAAAAACAAAATAGGAAAACTGATAAAAAATTACACAAATGACCATTGCTTGTAAATAATTCAAA
This sequence comes from Malaya genurostris, assembly GCF_030247185.1. Classification (NCBI taxonomy): domain Eukaryota; kingdom Metazoa; phylum Arthropoda; class Insecta; order Diptera; family Culicidae; genus Malaya; species Malaya genurostris. The sequence goes on from NC_080570.1 coordinate 16,194,047, forward strand.
TTATAATACTTTAGTTTTACATGTCACAAAAATAAAATAAAATCTGTTGTGTTAGAAATTAAAATTCTTCTAACAGATGACTAGGATGAGAAACACTGCCGGATGGACCAGCACAGTTGATAAGGCAATGTGTGTAAATATTTTTATATTCCATTTCATAGTTTTGAAATGAATGACATCATCGCGTTTAACATTGGGAGACAGCTGTCAAAATTTTAGATTCCACACTCGCCTACTGAGTCGAGCTATCTCTTTTTTTTATTGACGAAAAATCCTTCATGGATTCCATGATTTTCGTGTTCTTGAAAAAAAAACCTCCAGGCAACATTTTGTTGAAAACTTTTTCAGATCAATGCATCACGAAAATTAATGCAAATGCAAAACAGAAACTGCTGATATGCACGGATTTAGTCAAATTCGATAGAAAAAAAACACTACAGAGCCTCGTCATCAACACTCGAATTATAGACCACTTACCTATATCTCTTGCGTATCACTTCCAGTTGATTCCAAATAGTATAAATTCAAGTTGATTCCGCGGTATCAAATGCGTAATTCACTGAAGAATGAAGTTCCACAAACAGGAAATGGGAGCGCTTAGTTGAATAAACAATAAAATAAAATCTTGCTGAAGGTTTGCACAATAAATCAAGTTTTTTCCAAAGATTTTGACACCATGATCAAACTTCGTCTTTTTCTCTCTTGTTCGCCACTGACAGTGATGTCAGATCCAATTATCAAAAGTTGACCTATTACTTCCAGGAACACAGCAAAGAAAACTATTTTTATTATTTTGTTCGCAAAACAATTGAAAAGTGCTCCAAAACTTACGCTTTAACAAATGTTATAATATGTTTGCAAATACTCAAACATCTGTAATTGAAAAATACCTACCCATTTGTGAAGAAAATTTCTCAAATTTAATCTCAAATTCATAAACAAATCAGCAATAGTGGCATCTCTGCTGAACGAGTCTGGATCTCGACGTCAGAGATGCCAGATTTACAAATGCGTTTGTGCTTCACAGACGTTTATAATTGACGACAAAAATTAAGAATGGTCCTTTTGAACAATCCAATCAGCATGGTCACCACAAGATAGCGTTATGGTGATTGTTTTGACATATCCTATGTATTCATAAAAATTGTTGACGAATTTTTCAATTTACTTGAGTTTGAAAGAATTCAGATGGCAAAACCTTACAAATATGGGTAAGAAAAACGATTATTCACGTGTTGTCATCAAACATATGATTTCAAATTGTCCTATACTCTTGACAATCTCGGATGAAATTTGAAATTTCCAGTTCACATACAGATTTGATTTAGATGATAAAACATGAGTAAATAGACTAGTCATAAAACTTTTGATCATAATTTATCAATTAATCTCAAAATCCAACCCAAAAAACAAAGAATATCCCAGATATGAAAACAGTACCCAACCTCACTTCTTCGAATTTGGTATTTCATGTTACGATTTCTCCATAAATATCAATCAAACATACCACGGAAAGTTACTGAATCATTGATGATCGATTTTTTAACCAAATTTTCACACGTTTTTGTATGTTAGTATTCGATTCATAAGAAAAAAAAAATAAAAACCCTGCCTTTTGTTCGAATCTTCAAGCAAAATCTGAAAATTATCACCATCGCTTAGTTCAAAGCTCGCCACTCATGCAGCGCAGCAATCGCAAAAGAGTTGGTTGGATTCTGCAATCGGCAAACGACAGTTCACCATCTGTCGGACATTCTCATTACCTTATACATAGAAAATTCTCGGTTGTTCAACACTCCGAATACCAAGGGGGTAAAATAAGTGGGAACGCTAATTTTGACTGACTATATCTTAGTAATTTTTCGGCCGATTTCAAAACTTTTTTACCATTAGAAAGATTAGTTCATTCGGAATAAAATCTATTTAAAACTATGGAAAACCGAATATTCTATTCAAAGTTATTATAACAAATTCCAACCAAAGTCTGTTGAAAAAAAGTGGGAACGCTTACTTTGGCTGACCATATCCAGACTCTGTCAGCTTGGAGCGAAATCAATCTTCAGTATGGGAACGCCATCGCACGGCATCACATTAAACATATCATGTTAATTGTGTGGGTGCGCAGTGCTTCTATTTTGGCGCGCATGAATTTGAAATTCCTCTTCCCTACTTCTATGTACGAGATTCGATGCGGGCTCACCTGAGGGCACCATGCTCGCAAAAAAGGATGTTGTCAATGATTTATTCTGGAAATGTGAGAGCTGGATATCTTGTTTATATGATGTCTTTGCTATATCTTAGCTGTTAGGGCATATTCAGGAGTGTTCTAGTTCTAGATGCATAATTTATGTCAGTTTTATAATTTAAATCAAGAAATTATAACAAAATAAACTGGGAGCCCCAGCAGCGTTTCATCTGTGTTTCAAATATAGAAAAAATAGAACGGCAATGTATACCAGTTTTAAATTTGGCAGTAGAACTGGTCGAATAAATAAAACTAAAACGGATTGCTGGGGACTAGGACAGGACCAGACAACTGGCTTCTTTTTCCAGAAAAATATTTCTCTTCTTATTCCGGTTGCTCCCTGCTGTAAATAATAAATGCCTCGGGATCACTGTTGCCAGTAGAGATAATTATTCATTATGAAAACTTTTTCCCCTTATAACATGCAATTATTTATCATTTGAAAACACTTAGACAAATGTTATATCGGTCAAAAATATAGCTCTGGATTCATTTTGATCAGATGTTTGTTTTGAAGAAAACGTTTAGTTGAAACAGCTTAATAAATTTTTTCTAAAACACTCAATTTTGGGTAATTAATTTTTGCAGCTTTGTTAACTAAAGTATTCGACATATTCTATTTGAAAAAAATGATAACATACAGAAGTATCCAAAGATTCGGTGCAATTCTCAACCAACATAATCAATATTCTCGTCCATATCACACTTCGTGATTTCAGGCTTTCTCTTTGTATTATCCAGTGATTGTTAAATGTACTCGTATACTTTCCGCATTGACAGGACTTAAAAACAAATTGAACTTAAATCCTATTGAAATTAATAATTTTGAAAAGATGACCCGAAAAATAAAATATCCAATATCAAGCTACATTGTTACCGACGATTCTGACAACACTTTTTCTACCACCCTGTAGTAATATTGATTTCAACAACTAGTACTTGCTTATGTCAATTTCAACCAATCACGAGCTGGTCCGAAATTGGTCCTAAAAGTGGATTAACAATTGTCAGGTCCTGTCCTAGGCTGGGGATACGTTTGTTTCAGTTTCATTTACATTATTATATAGACCACCCATATGAATCTTGCAGCTGCTGAATTTGCTCTTAGAAGTCCGATTTTGAAATATTCTATCACAACATAAATGGAACAGAAAATTTTTCAATTTCACTTTGGTAAAGGAAGTTATAATCAAAAATGTAACCAATACATTTTCATATATCAATAGATTGCATTTGACATCAGCTATATGTTTAAGAAGAAATCAATTTCGACTTTACTGAAAATGTCTCAAAAATCGATATTTTCACAGAAATTTTAGAATATTAAAAGTATTCGAAGAATACTTAATACAGCTAAGCATTTTGGTGCACCAATCGATTGAATTCGATACCTGCTATTGAATGGACGGGAAAAAATAGTTCCAAATTTACTAAAGAAAATCCAAAAAAATAGATAAATTAAATAAAATTAAACTTGTTTGCCACTTAGCATGAAATTCATATCGAATATTTGCATTGTTGATCACCAATGGATTGCGTAGTGCTTCAATTAAAATTGCATCAGGAAATTTTACCATATTTACTAAAAATCTCAAGAAATTTTGTATTTTTACAGAAGTTTTTTAATTCTAGAGTTTTTTGTGATTTAGCAAAGCACGCATTCAAAAGGTTTGTGTATCAACCGACTAAATTTACTTTCAACTAAAATCTCAAAAATTTTATAAAATGTTTTTTTAATATATTGGAAAATGTAAAACAAACATCTATGATCTTTTATGTAGATTGAATTTGGTATTAGCTAAAAAAAAATACAAATTTAAGCATTCAACAAAAATACTACACGCTTAGAAAAATTTACATCTTTATAGATGCACATAAAAGGATTCGCGATTCACTTATATTCACAATTCAAAGCATGTAAAGACAAGTCACTGATATACACTTCACAGTTAATTTAGCTGAAGCTTACATCGATACAGACGCAAAATTTGTTTCTACATCTCAGACGATGTAATATTGTGTCAACACCAGGGACGCTTTTACATAGGGACAGTGGGGGCAAGTGCTTCTGTGCACGGACACCAATATTCTCCATCCAGCAAAAAAGCAAAAAGAATCTCGGGAAAACATCGATATTTTTCACACGAAATCACCGGACGGACAACGAGATCCAACCGTAAGATTTTTAACATTCTTATTCAGTATTGAAATAGTAAAAAAATGAGACCAATTTAAAATACTCTTTTCTCTTGTTTATCCAGCTCGGAAATCGAACAAATCGAAAAAAATTTAAAATTGAAGAAACAATTGCTGTGTTGTGTTATATTGTTGTCTCTACATTTCTGTTTTGTTAATTAAAAGGGGGAGAAAAAAATATGTGCCCTACGCACAAAATTAAGCTAACCCCTGAATGAATAAAACAATCTTTTTTTTTTACAACAAACCTCGTTTTGACATTTATTCATTGTGTTTCATAAAAACAAACAGTACTAGTGTAGAAATCATACAATCAATTTATGCATTGTTACAGCTAAAGATTTAGTCTTTTGTGTTTTTTTATCAGCGTTACAGTAGCATATAAGACTGATGATGAGTTTTAATGGCAATTCTATATATGTATATAAAACAAATATACGACATCGTTTTGTTGCTCATTGGATACACGAGAGATGTATCTTTTTTACCATCAACGAACAAAATCTGCAAATCAGAATAATTTATTAATCAGTTTTTATAACTTTACTTATCCAAAAACATTCTAGAAATTGAAATTTCCGGAACCGGACGACAAATCCGAACTGGAAATTACGGAACATCCTAAGACCTTTCATGTTGATCTATCATGCTGAAAGTGAGTGACATTATTTGGGACACATTCACCTAATTTGCAACAATTCGCCTTCAGTTCCTCTTCAAAGTGAATGTTGGAAGGCCGTTATAAAAAAAACGCGACATTCGAACGGACATAATCAATTGACAATAGTCAAACGAAAAATACAAAGCGGTTTACTTACACTTACGTTTAGCTTTTTCTGTGTACGACCCATCGATGCTCTATTTAGCATTATTGACTATTCAATTGATTAGTATTGGCTTTACATAAATCAAGTTAATGAAATTATGATGCTAATCCGAGATGACGCGAGAAACATGCTTCTATTAAGCAAAGGGATCCTTTCCAAGATGAAACTTAACCGAACATGCCTGTCTACGGAATTAATGAAATAATAATATCAATGATTTACTTTTAGTAGCATAACAAAACCTTATCTAACAAAGAAGAATTTTTGTTATAATCCGATAAATATTGCGAATGAATAAGTGATGCATAGCTTTTCGATTCGCCATTTTTTAGTTTCTTAGTAGGCTCCACCTCTTTTCAGTCTCTCTTTCTCTTTTGAACAGATAAACATTAGACTGTGGTACATTTGCGGTTGCGCCATAGCCTGCTGAATGGATTTTATTTTGCTCTTTCTCTTATTTTGAGTATGATTTTTTTTTACTTTTCATGCAAAAACGCCTACTGTGATGCAACGCGAGCTACATACTTTTACGAATATTTCAAATTGTGAAATAGTTGAATGCAACTGACCGGTTGAATGATACAACATCTAGCAGGTATGCGTGTCTTATCAGCACTTTATTGAAGTGCAGTGCTCAGTCTTCGAGGAAGAGCCACCAAGAAAAGATCCTTCAAATGAAAATACTATTCGTAATTTTTTCGCTGTTCGTGTTATCATCCGGAGATGGAGGAATATTCAACGATCCAAATTGTGGTCCCAATTACTATGGTGACGGTGTGCGTAGACCGTCGATCGGCCGTCTGATGGAGTTTCCCTGGTTGGCACGACTCGGTTTTCGAAGAAATGGGCTCATAGAGTTTCACTTTCAAGGAACGCTGATCCATGAATATTATGTGATAACGACCGTGTTTGCGGCCGGATACTACAAGGATTCTTTGTAAGAACTACGTTTTGAGTGAGCTTGTTGGTACAAATCTTTATTACAGGGAAATTGTGCGCCTCGGGGAGTATCACACATCCACGGATGAAGATTGTCAGGAAATTGGAGACGATGAACGGTGTGCTCCAACTCCGCAGGATATTAAAATCGATCATATCATTAGACATCCGAATTATAATGAACCTAGACTGGCAAATGATGTGGCTTTGATCAAGCTTCATCGACCGGCCAATTTCAGTTCGGAGTTCGTTCGATCCATCTGTATTCCAAGGGACGAAAATTTTGCACTGTTGGAAAACGCACCGTTATTCATCAGTGCCTGGTGTGGAAGCACGAAAATAGGCATCTCGGATGTGCCCCTTCAATATCGTATGCAAATGATTAATCCATCGTCATGTGCCGAGAAATTGTCATCCCATTTGGATATTGATCTACACGAGTCCCAATTCTGTGCTGTCATGGATCTAGATCAAAAGACAAAGGCCAAGGCTAAGGATATCAGCCTTCGGGGCAGCACTGGAGCTCCCTTGCAAATGTTGGGCCCCGGCGGTCGCTTCTATCAGGTAGGAATGACCTCGGTTGGAGTTAGAAATGCTGCCTTGGACACACCGTACGTGTTCGTCAATCTGCTACATCTGGCCGGCTGGCTCGAGCAAACGGTGACAAATGAAGAGCAGAACCGGTTGAACGTGCGGGTGTCCTGAGAGTGGCACGTCAACGATGGGCAAACAAGACCGCAGTGAAAATATGTTGGGGAAAAACGTACCTACGATGACGTAGCGATTGGTCGAAGAAGTGGAATGAGAAAAAAAACAGGTTTCGGTACAGTGAACCACAATATAATTTGATACCGGACAGTAATGACGTCTTTAAACAGTTGAGCATTGGGCAGCGAAGGGGAATAAATCGGATTTGTAGTAATTTTTGTCATTTGAACGCCTTTGTGTATACTAGATTTGCCTTATTGAAATCGTGGTGATACGAGAATAAAATATTAACAGAACAGATGTGTTGTTTCCATCAAAAATCAAAACATTCTGATGTCGTTTTTGCTTGATGCTAATGCAAGCCCAGTTTTCACCCTAATTAGGGTAACAGAGATATTTTGGCCCACTTTAGGATTGATTTTATTTTGGCCCACTTTGTAAAAATATCCACCAAATATTGTAATATCTTTAGAACCCCTTCCGCAATAGGTAATTTGATGTGATTAGCTTCAAATTGATGCAACATGGGTTACTAAACATCGATTAAATCCATAAAGTTTGCAAGGTGGGCCAAAATATATGAAGTGGCCAAAATACCTCTGTTACCCTACTGTCGACCTGTTTGTTTGATATTAGTTTCCACGTCATTAAATTAAATTTTGAGTCAGTTTTGAAGCTGATGATTCATTCGATGCTATGCACGGAGCCAGCCGCTATTGCAATATTGAATGGTTGGAAATTTGGCAAGATACAATAAAATGTATTGTATTCCATAGATCGAATTGTGAATCAATTGTTTATGCTGTAGAATCAATGGTTTATTTTTTCACGGGTAGGCTAGCATTGTATGTGGATTCTAATAGTTGCCGTTGAAAAAAAAATTGTAATATAGTATTATTTTAGAACTCAGTATATAGCTAAACATTTTTAAAACTAAATCGACTGACTAGAATTACAACTAGAATTACTGGAAGAATCTGACTCAAGTGTCGGTAAATCTGCATCGCTTTCTGCAGACCGTTTAGTATCAAGTTCTTTTTATTGTTTAGCTCGCCAAATTTTAAAATTTTTGGTTTTAGTACAATCTGGAGTAATATCTATTATTTGATATTAGACAAAAAAGCAAAATCAATCAGGCCCGTGCACAGGAGCCAAGTTTTCTTCGACGTTCTCTCCTCTTTCAATCAAAACCTGTTTCGCAGCATCGGCCAGTCCAATAGCTTCATCAAGATCCTGGTTTATTAGATTTAGTACACGACTTAGAGAAAAAGTCACAGAATGTTCCGATCCCAAAATCGGGGAATACAATTTCGAGAATATAACATACAAACATTTGAGAAAATCGTCAAACTTTGACTGTTTTTTTTTACTTGACCTGAAAATTTGTTGTCATCCACAATATTGACCCTGTAAAACAAATTCTGAGAACGAGTTATGAATTGTCAAGTTATTCGTACTTTTTAATAATAAGCACTCTGTTGTTCATGGGACTTAATGTTGAAAAAAAAAAACCAAAATCCCTTCTGCGCACGGGTCTGACAGACTTTTGCATCAGTTACCTTAGAAAATAAACGATTTCCTATAATACTCATGTTATTGTATTCAACTTGTTGTTATTTCCACACAAACTAAATTCATACATTCGTATTATTTTTTATATGTAATATTTGCTCACGATATAACGCCACCGAACCCACTGTGAATTTCTCACACCGCCACTATACGAAAACAGCAGTGCTCGGTAATTTTCGCTAGTTTTATAACTTGTAGTTACCTTTTCAGATTATTTGAACATTTTTACTACAAACACTATTTTTTTTTTCATAAATACGTTTATTTCTTAAGGCAGTTTACATAAGTTTTTCTTCGCCGTAGCATCACTTTTACATAATATTCTTATCCTAATTTAATTCTAACATAGTCACAACGTTTTGAATTTATTAAAACATATTCTCTTATAGTTTAAATATCATCTTAGGTAACTCGTCATTAATTATGAAATCTACTCGGAAATATTATTTGAACCAAACGATTACCTTCTATAAATTATAAAATAAGCTGTTTTTTTGACATTTTGTTGATAATTTCATAAACTGTTTCGAGTTTGTTTGTATCATTACATAATTTTTATTCTAATTTAGCTATTGGTTGAACTCATGGACGCAGCTGGGATCAGAGCTAAGTCTTAAAAGGGGCCTTTATTAAATTGAAACTCCAATTTTCTTTATGAAATGATAAATAAGTTTCATGTATGAAAGGTCACGACAAGCAAGAATGTCTCGAACTGGGATATTGGATAGTCTACCTTGGGTACGCAAAGAATTTATTAGTTGAGATCTGACATCACGATACTCCACGCATGTCCAAACGACATGATCAATATCCCGATAACCTTCTCCGCAAGCACAATGATTAGTCTCGGAGAGCCCAATTCGAAGGAGATGTGCATCTAACGTGTAGTGATTGGACATGAGTCTGGACATCACACGAATGAAATCCCTACTCACATCCAGTCCCCTGAGCCATGCCTTTGTCGATATATTCGGAATAATTGAGTGCATCCACCGACCCAGATCATCTCTATCCCAAGAAGCTTGCCAGCTGGCAAGTGTTCTTTGGCGAGACGAGCTATAGAATTCGTTGAAAGCAATCAGTCGCTCATAAATGTCACCCTCAATAGCACCACGTTTGGCTAAAATATCGGCTCTTTCATTGCCAGGAATGGAGCAATGAGCCGGGACCCAGGCTATAGTGATTAGATAATTATTGTTCAATATGTCGTTCAGGCACTGTTTTATTTTGCCCAGGAAAAACGGTTCAGTCTTGCCAGTCATGTTTGAGCGAATGGCTTCAATTGCACTCAGACTATCTGTGAAGAGGAAATAATGGTTTGGAGATAATGTGACGATTACACTCAAACTATAATGAACTGCTGCTAGCTCTGCTATATAAACAGATGCAGGTTCTTGAAGCCTAAATGAGGCCGAAACATTATTGTTGAACATACCAAACCCTGTCGCTTCTTCAATTCGCGATCCGTCCGTGTAAAACATTTTCTCAGAGTCAATATGCCTGAACTTACTTGAAAATATTTTTGGGATTTCCGTCGAGCGTAGGTGATCCGGGATTCCACGCACTTCGCGCTGCATGGATGTGTCGAAAAATAAAGTTGAGTCAGGGACATTTAGGAGGCTGACATGGATAGGAATATATCTTGAAGGGTTGATTTCCTGTGACATATGGTTAAAATATACTGTCATGAATTTTGTTTGAGATCGAAGCTCGACTAGTCGTTCGAAATTATTAATTACCATGGGATTCAGCACCTCACATCTTATTAGCAGGCGTGATGAAAGCTCCCAAAATCGATCTTTTAATGGAAGAACTCCCGCCAGAACTTCAAGACTCATTGTATGTGTTGAATGCATGCAGCCTAAGGCAATTCGCAAACAACGGTACTGAATTCGCTCAAGTTTGATAATATGAGAGTTTGCAGCGGAACGAAAACAAACGCATCCATATTCCATCACTGAAAGTATCGTTGTTTGATACAATTTTATTAGATCTTGCGGATGAGCACCCCACCAAGATCCTGTTATTGTTCGAAGAAAATTTACTCTTTGTTGGCATTTCGTTATCAGATACCTAATGTGTCCTCCCCACTTGCATTTGGAATCGAACCACACCCCGAGGTATTTAAAAGTTAAAACCTGTTGGATCATTCTTCCCATCATATGGAGCTGAAGCTGCGCGGGATCATGCTTTCTTGAAAAGACGACTAACTCTGTTTTCTCCGCAGAGAATTCGATACCAAGATGAACAGCCCAAACGGACAAGTTATCTAAGGTATCTTGCAATGGTTTATGCAGATCAATAGCTTTGGGTCCAGTAACTGAAACCACGCCATCATCTGCCAATTGTCTTAGTGTACATGGGGTTACAAGACAGCTGTCAATGTCATTCACGTAAAAATTATAAAGGAGCGGACTGAGGCATGAGCCTTGCGGTAGACCCATGTAGCTAATTCTGAATGTTGTCAAATCGCCATATGAAAAATGCATGCGTTTCTCTGACAAAAGGTTGTGCAAATAATTATTTATAACCGCTGGGAGTCCATGTTGGTGGAGCTTGTCTGAAAGAACATCAATGGAAACTGAATCAAATGCTCCTTTAATGTCTAAAAATACAGATGCCATTTGTTGCTTTTGAGCGAAGGCAATTTGGATGTCAGACGAAAGTAATGCAAGGCAATCATTCGTCCTTTTATTTCTACGGAAGCCAAACTGAGTATCTGACAACAAACCGTTCGTCTCGACCCAAGTGTCGAGACGTCGTAGAATAATTTTTTCGAACAATTTTCTGATGCAGGACAACATCGCAATGGGTCTATATGAGTTGTGATTGGAAGCTGGTTTCCCCGGCTTTTGAATGGCGATAACTTTCACTTGTCTCCAGTCAGGTGGAACAATATTTTGCTCAAGAAACTTGTTGAACAATTCCAACAAACGTCTTTTTGCGAGGTCGGGCAGATTCTTCACCAAGTTGAATTTAATTCTGTCCAACCCAGGAGCGTTATTGTTACAAGACAAGAGTGCTATAGAAAATTCCATCATTGAAAATGGGTTATTAGTAAAACCATTATTTGGAGGAGATTCCCTTATAATGCTCTGCGTAGGAACAGAATCTGGGCAAACTTTCCTAGCAAAGTCAAATATCCATCGGTTCGAGTATTCATCACTCTCATTGCCCACGTTACGATTCCTCATTCGTCTGGCCGTGTTCCAAAGAGTGCTCATTGAGGTTTCTCTTGACAAACCTTCGACAAAATGTCTCCAATAGCTACATTTTTTGGCTCAAAGTATGCTCTTGTACTTGGTTTCTAAAGCCATAAGTTTTTCAAAATTCTGAGGAGTTCCTCCTCCCCGTTTTAGAAACGTCTTGCAAGCATTTTGTTTTGCGAGTTTAGCCTCTGAGCACTCTTTGTCCCACCAGGGGTTGGGAGGCCTTCTGTTAGTCGTTGGCCCAGGAAAGCGTTTAGTTTGGGATTGTTCTGCTGCCTCCAGAATCGAACAAATGAGGAAGTCATATTCTTCAAGTGGAGGGAGCTCTTCCATTGAATTCAAAATACTAGAGATACTACTTTGGTATTTAATCCAGTCGATATTTTTTGTCAAATCATATGGAATACTAGCTGAAGTAGCAATGCAATTGCTATTGCTAATTGAGATGATGATTGGTAAATGATCGCTACCGTGTAAATCAGGCAATATTTTCCAGGTGCAATCTAGTCGAATTGATGTTGAGCAAAGAGATAGATCTAATGCACTTGGGCGTGCAGGAGGTCTTGGGATCCGTGTCATGCTACCCATATTTAATACCGTCATGCTAAAATTGTCACAAATGTTTTGTATTAAAGATGATCTGCTATCATTGTAAACGGAACCCCACATCATTCCGTGCGAATTTAAATCCCCCAGAATCAATCGTGGAGCAGGAAGGGCTTCAACCATTTCATTAAGCTGTCGCTGTCCAACTTGTGCTTTTGGAGGAATATAAACCGAAGCTATGCAAATATCTTTGCCTTTAATGTTTATTTGGCAAGCAACAACTTCTATACTAGTTTAATCTATAAAAGGAATAGCATTTCTTAATTCCCAAAAGCACTCCACCATACGGAGAGTCTCTATCGAGACGTATAATGTTAAAATCATTAAAATTTAAAGCTATGTTTGAAGTAAGCCATGTTTCGCATAAAGCAAATACATCACATTTTTGGCTATGCAATAAAATTTTAAATGAATCAAGTTTTGGCATGATACTTCGACAATTCCACTGCAGGACAGTGATTGTATCATTTGCGGCGGGTGATAAATTATCCATCAAAAGATACAAAACCTGAGACAATTGGCCATTGAGCTGATAACTGCTTCAAAAAATGTCTAGCTATTGGAAGGAATGCCATTATGAGGGTCTTTAAGGGTTCAGATATATTGAATGCTGAGAAAATCCATTCAACAATTTCCGAAAACTTCAGTAATCCTATTGGTGGCTGTGAAATAGAGCCCACAGGATTATTACCTTTTTCTGTGCTAGATCCTGGATTGGTTTGTGAATTTGACACACCAGGAGGCACAGTCTTTGGTTTTGACTTTTTTTGTTTAACACGGGGATCTTTTTTTGAAGATGAAATTTTAGGTGTCTTTTTTGGTAATTTGGAAGAAGACTTCTTTCTCTTAACTGACCCTTGGGTAGTGATAAACGAATTACCTTCACTATTTTCGTCAGAGTCAGAGTCCTCTGGTTCCTCTAGATTTGAAAACCCGTTTTCGGTTTCCAAAGGGGGGACATCAATGACCGTTTTAAGTATTTCTGCATATGTGCGCTTAGACCGTGCTTTTAAAGAAAGCTTAATTTTGTCTTTGTGTACTTTAAATGCAGTGCATACTGAAATATCCTCATGAGGACTTTCTCCACAATAAATACATTTTTCAATTTCCTTGTTGCAATCATTATCTTTATGAGGCCCTTCACACTTAATACATTTTGGTTTATTACTACAGTAAGTAGCTGTGTGGCCGAATTTTTTGCAGTTCGTACAATTCATTACATTTGGAACAAAAAGCCGAACAGGGAGGCGAATTTTATCGACATAGACATGGGACGGCAACGCAGACCCGGCAAATGTCACTCGAAACGAGTCTGATGGCCGATAAACTTTCTTTCCCTCTTCATGAACTACTGAGTACAATTGTTTGCACTCCAGTATTTTCACACCCTCAAGCATAGAGTTCTTGAAACGACCAACACCATGCTTGAGTAAATCATCTACCGAAAGACTCGCTTCGGTAACAACACCGTCAATTTCGACATCTTTGGAGGGTATGTAAACTTTATACTCTTTAATGAAATGTTCCGAAGAGACAATATCATTCGCGTGTTTCAAATTATTTACCACAACACGAATTTTATCGTTATTTACTTTTATGATCTCTTTGATTGAAGAGTATCGTGATGTCAAACCTTTATTAATTTGTAAAAGGTTTAATGGCTTTGATATACGTCTAAAAAAGACTATCCAAGGCCCAGAAGAGCTCTCCTGATATTTTTTCGTTCGTGGGGGTATAGGATTCATGCTAGGATTTACGTCCATGGATTCATCCATCACATTAAAATTTTTAATCAAACTTTAAATAAAAAATGAAACCAACACTACACAGTACTCAATCAAAAGGAAAAGAAAAAACTTCTACCTTGAAATTGTTGTCTATCTCCGTTGCACTGCCGTGTAGATTCTCGTTGCTCTAGATGTTCTTGTTGGATGCTGATTGTTGGATGTGATGCTACTGCTACCTGACATCAAGCACCACTCGATTTCCGATTTACTTTTGTCTTCGCCAGCTGTAACCAGCGCAGGTCACCGGTGTATACCTGCGTGTTGTATGGCAGTGGAAAGACCGAGTTGTCTTGTCTCCTTCTTCCTTGTGCTCCGCACCGATATGCTTCTGCACCGAAGTGCCTTCGCACCGGTGTGCCTTTGCACTCTCCTGCTTCTATGTGCCTTTGCACTCTCCTTCTTCGATGTGCCTTTGCACTCTCTTGCTCAGCACTTGTGGCTGTGTATTGTGGCCTGTGTAGAGCTTGGGAAACGCCCTTTGTTGTTTCCTTCACCAGCTTGGCCCAGCACTAGGGCTCTCTTATGCAGCACGACTATACGTTTTAACGGCTGCTGCCAACAGGTCTCTACCTGTAGTTCAACCGTTGTCGTATTTAATGCGTGTAAACTAACCAGCGTTTTTATTAGTTTGGCTAACCCCTAAATGACCATACCTGCATCGGCCAGAAATAGTCGAAAACACGTTTTCGTTCGGCACGTCAGAAAAGACATTGCACTTCGTTGCAAAACAAAAAGTGTTCTGTAAGTAGCAGAAACTTTACGTCTGCTTAGCGGTTCAAATAGAACTGCCGAGTTTAGCACTAAGCAGTTCAATTTGAACTGCTCTGCACTGATGAGTCAAAGACGAAACGTAAAACTAATAAAAACGGTTATGTGCCCTAGCACAAAATTTGGCTAACCCCTAAATGACCATACCTGCATCGGCCAGAAATAGTCGAAAACACGTTTTCGTTCGGCACGTCAGAAAAGACATTGCACTTCGTTGCAAAACAAAAAGTGTTCTGTAAGTAGCAGAAACTTTACGTCTGCTTAGCGGTTCAAATAGAACTGCCGAGTTTAGCACTAAGCAGTTCAATTTGAACTGCTCTGCACTGATGAGTCAAAGACGAAACGTAAAACTAATAAAAACGGTTATGTGCCCTAGCACAAAATTTGGCTAACCCCTAAATAACCAGCGTTGTTAAACTGTACGCTTCTATACACAACCTTCTCGGTTGAACGGCTATTACTGAATGAAACAAACACTATTTATCAGTTCGAAAATTATCTCCGTGAAACGGAACTGTAGACGTTTATATATTTCAAAACCAATTACGGCTCGGCAAAGCAAAATTCTAAGAATACTTAGTTGTGATAAATTTAATTGCGAAATGCGCTGCGCTTCATTTCACTTTAAATATTGCAACTGAATATTGAAACATTGAGGGTTCGAAACATACGGACACAAGTGGGATTGACTAACTACTGTGTGAGTTAGTTGAGTTCATAACAATTGCGATATCACCATTTTGTGATTGATGGGTTCCGAGTGTTGTTTGGTCAGTTGCATTTTTTTTCAAGCAAAAAAGATGTTATGTCGTTTTTGTTTTTAGTGCTACACCGGTGTAGTGTAGCGGTGACTATAATCGCTCCAATTTGGGTGTAATCAATGCATCCTTTTCTTCCGTGCACAGGTGCCACCGTTAAAAACAAAAATGTCATCAGAGAGAAATCATTCCAGGACCTACTACTTAAGTTGCTTTGATTCTTGGTACGCAACAATGATTTCTACTAGCAACCTTCAATTCAGTTAGCGGGTCTCTAACAAATTCCCCAGATATTTTATAGTTGCATTATAACGTGCGGAATTGCAACAAAACTTTACCAATAACTGATGGATCTCTCATGTAACATTCAGTCGATGCAACAGATCTCTTGAAAACATTTTAAGCGATCGTTTGGTATTTCCTTTTTATTTAGAAACAACAATCCGAGCCAGGCCTAAGAT
The DNA here is from genome assembly GCF_030247185.1 of Malaya genurostris. Taxonomy (NCBI): domain Eukaryota; kingdom Metazoa; phylum Arthropoda; class Insecta; order Diptera; family Culicidae; genus Malaya; species Malaya genurostris. The sequence continues at coordinate 16,210,123 of NC_080570.1, forward strand.
TCCCGTTAAGTTATATCTCCACTCCATGCACGGAGAAATCTGTAGAACCGTGTGTAACGATTCTAGTATTTGTGATTAATACGGCAGACACACGGTTGGTAGTGGGAAACCCCAGTCACATACTAACTAAGAAGACAAACTGATAAGGGTCAGAATAATCACTGGCAGTTTGTTCAGTTCTTGGCAGTCGATTGCGTTGAGAAGAAATAAAACTAAACCGTTTCGAAACAATGGCTAGTGTAAACGGTTCTGTGATCTGTCTGCTGTTGGTTTTGTTTTCATTCAGTCATGGTGAGCGTGAGTACGGTGCACGTAGGAAATTTCGGATCAATTCTGGTATTCTATTGAACTCCGGTTACGTGTTTGTATATCTGTAGGCTTTCACTTTCCGGACAAAGCACAATTGGAGCTCAGTGATGTTTTGAACAAGGACTGCGGCAGTACCGAATACGAAGATCGTGATCGTCCAGCGGAAAGAAGACTTCAGGAATCACCCTGGCTGGTTCTGTTCTACTACCCAGACGAATCCGTCCATTTCTGCCATGGTACACTAATTACACGGACTCACATTCTAACGACAGCAGTGTGTGCCAGTAATATTGCGGTAAATGAGTGAGTGATTAATTTTTTGCGCAATTCCGGGGCACTGGGCAGTGATAACGAATTTTTGTTTTTTTGTAGAACTTCGGTGGTGTTGGGTGAATACGATCTCGCTACCGATCAGGACTGCGAGGGAGTGAAGTGTTCCGATCCCGTGCAGCGACGATCGGTGGAAAAAGTAATCATTCATGATGGTTACAATCAGGATACGTTTCTGCACGATATAGCAATAATCGTTATCGATCGAGAGGTGCTACTTAGTGATTGTAAGTTAAACTTATTTTTGCTAATGTTATCCGCTTTCGTTCTCAAATGGTTGTCATGGTTCAATACACGCTTACTTGTAGCTCAGAGATGCCAGGTATAAATTTCAAATATCTTCAGACAGAGTTGCAAAGGTCCGAAAAGATGTCCACGGACTTTTATTTCTTTATGAAACATGGACTGGCACACTGGATCGGCGAGCAAAAAAAAAATTATTGAAATGTTTAATTTTGACGAAAGTCTGCGAAAAACTCGATTTTCGAGTCTGCGACAAGAAATGTCTGCAGCACATCAGAAAAATCTGTAGATCTGGTATCTCTGTGGTAGCTACTTAGTTGCACAACAGAGTCACTTTCATCCGACATCGTACCCGTCAATTTGAAAGAGTTGTACCAAATTGAGTAGTCACAAGTAAGCGTGTAAACGAACTTTTCTGTGATTGTGATGCACGCCCAGATATGTCAGGTCTGCAGATTTGCGTCTAAAGTACGATTCAGACCGTCCGGCTTCTTCCGTCACCGTCCGTCACCGTCATTCTGATTCACACGGTCCGGTTTCCTATCCGTGTCCGTCATGTCATTTTCTTACACGCAGAGTTTGAAGAAGTTAGTTTCGCACAATTTCATTCCACTAATACAAAATCTGGGAGCTTTTGAAGCCAATCGATCTGTTGTTTTCCTACCTTTTAATGGAACAAATAACTTTCAAAATTAACTAGAAAGAGGAAAAAACAAAACGATTAGTTCCACTCGACAACGTAACGTACTTTGCAAATCTACTGATAAGTTCAATTACTTATATGTGGTATATTTTGTTTAAGAGTGGGATCTTGACACCGAATACATACATAACAAACGTCAGCTCAATACCGTAATCATATGAATCGTGCATGTGTGCGATAATCACAGTCCGTCAAATATTCTTTCGGAGAAATGTTGACGGAGCTTGCCGTTGACGGACGTTGACGTTCCGGATCTCTGCTGGATCGTGTGAATGCGCAAAGGGAAACTCATTTGACTAATTTTGACGGAGGCTGACGTTCCGGTGACGGTGGCGGAAGAAGCCGGATCGTCTGAATCGTACATAAATCTGCAGATTTCTTAGAAAAACTGCAGATTTTATTTTCGAGTGCAGATTTTTAAAGATATCCATATTTAAAGTTTTTTTTTGCAGATTTCCGATGACTTCAATCGATATTCTGAATATTACGGTTGATATTGCAGACATAACGTAGGCTGTGGAGAGCTTTTTTCTTGTTCTCTAAACTTTCAAAATGGAGTACTCATTTTCTATCCTGCAGACATTAAAAATTTTGATCTGACATCTTTGTGCACGCCAACTGTCAAACATAGCACTAAGTGCTAATTCGATTCGGCTTGATGAATTTGGTAAACGAAATCGATCCCGAATGTTATTTGAATTCAATTTCAATTTCAATGGAGAAATTGTTAAATTTTCAAATTATCGGTTAATATTATTTTCAAACAAACGTCTGATTCATTATCCATTCATCCCCGGATGGTGCGTCGTCAAAATATTTATTAATCTCTTGAAGACTGAAATTTGAATAAAATTTAATACATTCAAATGATATTTTATGAATTTTCACAGTATTGTACCGTATCGTATATTGTTATTTGAATGAAATGTGTAGTGCTATATCGTGTATATCGGAAATTTTTAAATGGTATAACGTTATATCGTTTTACTTCTCCTTCCAGTTAACTCGTCTGGAATTCGATTTGGAATTCAGTATGATTTCCAAATGGTTGTTGAATATGATTTGGAATTCATTTGAAAATCATACCGGATTTCCGATTCAAATTCCAGACGAGTTAACACCCATCATCCTGCATCTATTCATAATTTTATTCTGGGTACGGAAAACTCCACAATCTCAAAATAACTAAAATATTAGTTAGTTTTCAGAACTTGATTGGTTAAAATTTGGTTCAACTAGAAGACTTGTTTTTTATTTCTAAAGCAAAAATAATAGCTTATATTTGATTTATATATGATTTATTTATGATTTGTATTCGAAATAACATCGAATATTTATCATCTTTCATACACTGATAAAATCGACAAGTTGATCTTAGTATTTATAGAAATACTTTTTTAAAAAAAGTGTCGATTTTTAGCAGTTTACTGTTTTGGCAACATTGGCCGAGAGTATTTCTAGTGTGTAGACGTGCAAAAGTACTCTTGACATCTTGGCCAGAAGTGGAATAGTTGTTTTCGCTTTTTATATCAAGAATTAGAGCGAATATAAAAATAAATCGACTGGTGGGTAGATGCCAATCACAGTTTCAACAGATAATATTCTCTAGCCACAAGTGTTATTTGTTTTTTCTTTTAAAGCATCAACAACTATATCTATATCTGTCAAAGACGACGAAACTTTTAGAGTAGGTGATTCACGTAGTTTTTATAGTCGTGTATTTTTATAGTTAAAATCTATAATGTTTCGAATAAAGTTCGAGTTTTTGAAGACACGGACGTCGATTACTACAAAGTTTCACTGTAATATTATTCTGTTGATAGAAAATTGTTATAGTAACTACTAATTTGAAACATATTTTTCTCATATAACTCATTTTTGTCAAAAATATCACTAGGGGCCTTCAAAACACATTTCGTTTTATCTTAAACAAGCATAACCTTCTCAAATTGTAAACCTGTTTTGAGCCAAATTTATGGGATTTTTTTTTCCATTTTTGCATTGTCACTTTAAACGACGGATTACAATTTCAAACAAACTTTACCCTGTAATTCAGGAACCGGAAGCCAGACCGGACAAAATTGTACATCAACTACTGGGATCATAATCACTTTCATTTGAACGTATAAGTTTGTGAACATCATGAGAAATTGGAGAGAATTCCGATTTTGGAGTATACAATCACTTTTTCCGGAACCGGTAACTGTAATTCGGTATATCCGGAATCAAAATAAGAAATTTGGTCATCAACTGAACTAAGCTGCCCTATTGAAGAGTTATATGGCTAGTGGATTATATTTTGCTTGATTTTTCTAGTGCCGTGTAACACGCTTTTGAAATTGAATTATTTATACTTTAATTTTTATCAGTCTCTAAGACCGAAACCGGAACCCAATCAAATTCGATTGGGATCTATGCGACTGTTAAACTTAGACCTCGTATCGCCAATAGTGATTTGCAACGATTTTTTCGTTCATTCAGTAATACAAATAGATTTCAGCAATAAAAGTAAACTCGTAGTAGAAGAAAATCGATTTCAAAGTTATTACTACGACTTTTTTTTAGTGTAAACGACGGTAAAACATGAACAATCTTCAGAAATGTGTAAAATTGGGTAAGGTTAGGTTAAACAGAAACCAGTGTAATGTTGATTGCTCGAGTACTTTAATATCTAGCGATCAAGTACCATTTATTTTGGGTACTTTATTTGGTATGTCCGGACATTTGAAAAATGGTATTGAGTCAAGCATGAGGGCATATTCAGTAGTGTGCTAGTTCTAGATGCATAATTTATGTCAGTTACAAACTTTTAATCTTAATTTTACAACAAGAAAAACTGGCAGCCCCAGCAGTGTTTTACTCGTGTTTCAAATATACAAAAAAAAAATGAACGGCATGGCAGACCAGTTTTAAATTTGACAGAAGAACTGGTCGAATAAATAAAACTAGAACGGCTTGCTGGGGATACGTTTGTTCCAGTTTCTGTTCTATTATAGATCTTCCATATAGAACTTTTAACTGCTGAATTTGCTCTAATGCTTCATTCTAAATAAACGGTAGTTTTTGCACAATAAATAAGATCAACATTACCACCACTGAGTAAAAACTTTTTCTTCCACTTCTACTATGATTTTTCAAATGAATTTGACCGTGTTTATGAGCAATCGTGAAAAAGGTGAAGTAATTAAAAATTTTCTTATCGATTTCTCAGCTTTTACTGACAGCAGCGCCTCTACATTTCATTTCAGCGTCATTGTGCCAATCTCTAAACTGATTTCTCGGATGATTTTTCAGAAGGCCGTAAGAGCAATTTCGATTATTGTGATGTGATTATAAGAGCAAATTCAGCAGCTGCAAGATTCATATGGGTGGTCTATAATATAACTGAAACTGAAACAAACGTATCCCCAGCAATCCGTTTTAGTTTTATTTATTCGACCAGTTCTACTGTCAAATTTAAAACTGGTATACACTGCCGTTCTATTTGTTCTATATTTGAAACACAGATAAAACGCTGCTGGGGCTCCCAGTTTATTTTGTTATAATTTCTAGATTTAAATTTTAAAACTGACTTAAATTATGCATCTAGAACTAGAACACTCCTGAATATGCCCTTATAATTTCTAGTTATAAAATTTAAAACTGACATAAATTATGCTTCTAAAACTAGAACACTCCTGAACATGCGCTTATAATTTCCACATTTAAATTTTGAAACTGACATAAATTATGCATCTAGAACTGGAACACTCCTGAACTTGCCTTTAGTTCCTCTTTGTTCGAAGATATTGTAATCGTAAAGAGGCCTTTACACGAGAACGAATAATGCCATTTTTAATGATTACTATGTAATGGCATTCCAAATTTGTGTGGACATTTTATCATTGCTGCCCTTACACGTTCATTAAAAGTGACATTACTTGGCGAAGATTCATTTTTAACTGTAAGAAATTCATCTTGAACTATTCTTCAAGCACATCCACTTATGTCTCGGTTCATTTCAGCTATCAAACCAATCTGTCTACCGCTGATCAAGTTCGAAATCGGTACGGTCAACCAGCCGAATGTGTACAACAGTTTGTGGACGACAATGCAGCGTCCGCAGCAATACTGGATGCGTTACGTCGAACTGGACGACTGCCGGCAGCTGGTCGGCCACAAGATTAACCTGAACGAGGGCCAGATCTGTGCCAGAAGCTACAACAACAAGACCATCGAGATGACCGGTGGTGCCGGATCGGCACTGGAGGTCGAGTACCACAGTCGCATGTATCAGGTGGCGATGCTGTCGATCGGAATCTTGGAATCGGAACCGGGAACTCCATTCATCTACGTCGACATACCGAAGTACGTCCAGTGGATTCACGACACGGTCAAGAGCAATTGAACGGGAGCGCTTCATTTTGTGTGAACATTGATTTGAAGAAATATACGCAAATGGTATAAATGAAAATATCAAACATTTCTCTGAGTGCCCAATGGCACGTGGTTTTAGCTGAGTTTAGGACCAGGCCGATTCGGAAGTTTTGTGCAGTCCTATAAACCGGTCCGTTTGCTAGTAGCGACTTCGTCTGAAATGGGTTGACTCAGTGGAACGAAAATTTAAGTGTGGCTGCGATAGTATGAACGAAACCCGCGCCGAAAGAGGAAAGGAAATTGTTCGATTAGGCAGAAGAAAAATTGGTTGCAGTTTGGTGGAATTAAATATTGCTACCGAATAAGGCGTAAGTTTTAAGGAAATGCTATGAACTTTCAAATCGTCTGTCATTGCATCTCGGTGACAACAAAGGATTAAAAGCGTGGAATGGTTTGACATTTTCAACGCGGACGCTAACTATTTTAATCGGATTTGTCACCAATACTGTATCAGTGCATGCTCTATTGATTGATTGATTGATCATAGTAACCTAGTGTAACCATGTTGAAAAAAAACAAACTGACATATCTGGCCTACTCGGTATGATTTCTTTGTCAATATGGCATAAATTACAACTCTACTCGTTCGATCCGAGAAAAAAGTCATTCGCTTCATCTTGCCGCTCAACGATCGCGGGTGAGAGGGCCAACTGGAGGCGATTTATTAAAACACACATTAGCTCCGATCCGAGTGGGTTCGTTTGTCCGTGTGGGTGGAGGTGCGATTCGTGCAGGTCTCAAAAGTTTTTCCAACACATTCTCGACTCGACGAGTTCAGCATTATCACTCTCTATCGCTCTATCTCTCTCTATCTCGCTGTTGATCGCAGGTCGATTTTGCCTACCTTGATAGAGCGATGATGAGCGTTATAATAGTAACAAAGTTCAAAATAATAACAGTTATTACCGATCGTCGGCTTCTCGGCCGGTCGGGTTCTTTTCTGAATTCACTCTCATCATCGCTTCCCGGTTGGTCGGCGAGGGGCGAACGGGAAACTTTAATCATAGTATCAATTAATAATAGAACCCGACCCATTGAGAGGCACTCGAGCCCGCCGTGTGCTGATCGATGCGTCAGAAAAGTTGAGGTCTTATATTTTGAGGGCCTAATTTTAGAGCGCAGCTCAATCAGGAAAGCGCGCGCGCCCTTTTTCCTTTCTCTTGGAATTCTTCGACAAGATCTGTGTTTTTTGTTGTTGTTGTAACAAGTTCTGAGCTACAAACCGGATGCAGATCTCAGTTGCCTCAAGACATCGTAGAAACCAATGCATTTCAGATAGTAAACAAACGTTGCCATAGTAATGTACGAACGTCACATGCCGGGACAGCGGTCTAGTGATCTTGGCGTCTTTGCCCATCATCAATTTCAACAGGGTGTGGTAAGCACCGACAACAAACCCGCTAGTTATTGATAGGTTAATCTTTCCTATTCCTGGATATTTTCCTGCTGTCTTCCAGTAGAGTAGTAGTAGTAGTAGTAGTCGTAATTTAATACACGATCTGGCCGCTCGTTCCAGTAAGCCCCGCCAACTACGATTGTTGATTTGAAGCTGCTACAGAAAATGGCCCGGTTGATTGGTTAATTAGAAGGCTCTGTGTTTTCTCCGCTTCGATTGAGCCGTGCGCAGTTCGCACAGCGTGGTCGGACCGAAAAAGGGATGATGCTAGTTTTGCCCAACGCTCTAGCAGTTCGTCGTGATGGCCCGTAGACAGACCGATATACGGAGATGAGGCTGATGATGATGATGCTGATGATGATACACTAGCTAATAAGTGTATAGCGTTGAACCATTTTCTGTAGGCTTCGGTTCGTTATCCGGGTGCCGAATTTTGCGGCGGTTTCGGTTTCGCATGATCAGTAAGCCGCGAATCGGGTTGATTACAGACACTGACTCACCGACCTAAACTGAGGATCGCAGTTGGTTCAAACTGACCGAACGAGTTTTATCGGAAGAGGTGCGGTTCTCGTGTACCGAACTTCCGTGTTGGAATCTAGAGCGCCATTATAGCTGCGAACCCTGCAGTAACGTTTATTTTTCACATTGTACGGACAGAGTTATCAAATGTAACCAATCAGGGAATGGAATACTTTAAGTTACAGTTAAGAACAAGCTAAAGCGGTCCGCTCGGTTTTCAGATCTTGCCTCGTGACTCAAACTTGAAGTGAAAATTCAATAAAAAGTGTTTCAAACCCGTGTCGTTGTTCAACGCAAAATCTTCCGGACGTTCGATTTTCTCATCGAATAACGGTGACTGGGACACCATTTCGCCGAACCCGAATTTGCCAACCCAAATGAATTAATTTGTTTCTGTAGAACCTGTAACCAATTAGCACCATCGCATAGACCCAGCACAGCAGGGATTCGGTTATCTGGCTCATCTAGAATTCGAAACCAATTAAAATTCAGATGTTTTCACAGCACCTCATAGATTGGATTTTTTTACGATTTCCGGTCCGAAACGAAATGGTCATCTTGGGGTATGTTTATCTAGCCAATCAACTTTCATTGTCAGGGTCAATGCAAATTCACTCTGGAAGGAAAACTACGCGGAATGGTGAGGGTAATTGCGTGTGTTTCAGTTTTCTTTTCTGTGGACTCATATCACAATTCTTCAGAAACAAATTCATAAATCTTGATTGTGTACAACGATTCCTACTCGAACTATCGTTGAAATTGGTCAATTACTGGTAAATTTTGTATTGAATATCCAATTACATACATTGAAAACGTAACTTGAAGATTTGTGATTATTTTCACTCAAATAAAAATTCACGTTCGAGTTACTAGAAAAATCACGTGAAATCGTTTCAAATGTCAAATTGAATTTTTTACATGACAAAAATGAATATTATGCGAGCATCCCCTATAATGAACAGAATGTTGCTGGTGTTTTTTTTTCTCAGCCATTGAACTTCTATGCTGTTTTTCAGAAATAAATCGAGTGAATAGTTTATTTTTCATGGTAAGAATCCTATTGATTTATATGAAAATTTGAGAATGATATGAACACTACACTACATTTCATCTATGAAACACGTAACTTTAACTGGATTATGCATTAAACAGTTTCTGAATGCCAGTCTATTAAAACCTACTTGAAAAGCAGGATTAAAAAAATTCACATAGCTTTTCACGTAACTATGAAGTGATTATTTTTTTGAGTGGGTGATGATAATAGTTAATAATTTCAGGGATGCCAGGTTCACAGATTAATCTGTGTTTAACAGATTATCAACTTTCTGCACAGATATTAAAAAATGGCACAGATTTTCACAAATTTCTGAAAATGATTACAGATTTTCACAGATTCTGAAATAAATCACAGGATTTCACAGATTTTTGCTCACCAAAATGATTTCGATCTACTTTTTTTTGCTCACCAAAGTGATTTTGATCTGTTATTATGGTACGGGAAACGTGCACAGATTTTCACGGACAGGTTTTTGGCTTGATCACAGATTTTTGAAAAAATTACCTGACATCCTCGATGAATGAAACTATCAAGATTAAAATAAAAACAAAACAGAAAAGCTTTCAGAATAGTGTAGAGCTAGCTACGGAATCGAGTCCGGTCTCTGCGATAGCGTTTTCGCGATTTTTATTACATAATTGTATTCGCATGTCATTTTTCCAATCTCATTTTCTCGGTAATTACTGATCGAATTTAAAACTAGCTACAGGCGGCTCTACGTCTATACAAGACTGAAACAAACCATTAACAAACACCGTTCTATGGCATTAAAATTACTGTACACATCTAATTATTAATTTCAGTGAATTTTTTTTTGAAGTTTTCCTAGCTGGAATGTCAGCAAAAACTGTTTGCTGAAGTCTCTGCAACTCACAACTGTCAAAATTTTACTGAAAAATCAGTAAATAATGATCTTCTTGGCTGAACATTTCAGTGAATCAATGCCGAAAATTATGACAGCATTAGCAGTCTGTAATGCAATTGGCACAATGATACTAAAACGAAATGTAGAGGCGCTGCTAATTTAGACATGATACTTTCAGCGAGCTGTCAAATCGTTAGGAAAATTTTTAATTACTTCACAAAATCATAGTAGAAGTGCAAAAAAAAGTTCTACTGTGAGGTGGTAATGTTAATCTTAATTCATTGTGCGAAAACTAACGTTTGTTTAGACTGTAGCATTATATTTGATTCAATACCATTTTTTAAATGCCCGGAAATAACAAATAAAGTATCCTAAATAAATGGTACTAGATCGATGAACATTTAGTACTCGAGAAATCAACATTACTCTGGTTTCTGTTTAACCTAACGTTACCCAATTTCACACATTTCTGAAGATTTTCCATATTTAATCGTAGTTTACACTAAAAAAAGTAGTAGTTATGACTTTGAAATCGATTTTCTTCTACTCCGAGTTTACTTTGATTGCTGATAACTATTTGTACTATTGAATAAACGAAAAAATCAATGCAATCAGTTTTCGAAAGAACCCTCTTTTTCTTGGTTTCATTTTTCATTGGCAGGTGTCGCTACCTGTAATTCAGTTTCGCGGCAATGTAAGAATTGGCAATCTCACGCAAAACTAATTTTACCTAACGCTCGATATAAGTATCATTATTCAAACCTTTTTGCCTTTCTCTATAGAAAGGTTATGTAAAAACCGTCTTTTGAACCGAGACCCGGAGGGCCAAGTGTCATATACAATTCGACTCAGTTCGTCGAATTCGCAAAATGTTCGTGTATGTGTGTGTGTGTGCGTATGTGTGTATGTAACGTTTTGTGCACTAAATTTTCTCGGAGATGACTGAACCGATTTTCACGAACTAAGATTCAAATAAAAGGTCTAGTGGTCCCATACAAAATTCCTGAATATTATTTGAATCCGCCTTCCGGTTCCGAAGTTATGGGGTAAAATGTGCAAAAAATGAAAATATGTGTTCTAACTTTTCTCATAGATAACGCGATTGTCACAAACTTAGATTCAAATGAACGGTCATGTGGTCCCATACGTAATTCTTGAATTTCATCCCGATCCGACTTCCGGATCGAAAATATAGGGTGAAGTGTGTTAAAAATTTTACACCATAACCATTACCATTGATATGAGAAAGGCATCATTACACCACTAGGTGGATTAAAACAGGTTTTTTACATGCTCTAAATTTTATAGCCCTAATGTCAAAAAGCGGAATAACCTTTACGATTCGAATAGATTGTAATTCGACTGAATCCATGGTAAGTTTTTAATCAAACTCGATATACGGATACTATTTTAGCTCAACAAACAAAAGTCGTTAGGTTGCATAAACCAACCCAATCGCAGTAACCCATAATACGTGTTCGGCAAGCTCATGGCTATTCGTGATCCAACGTTGTATTTCATTCGTAGAGGGCGTACACGGGCGTTAATGATGTTTTCAAGTTTACCTAACAAAATGCACAGTAGTCGTCATCTTTTCATTGGCCATAACAAAAAAAGATATGGCTTTCGTAGCAATAAAATTGCATACTAATAGACGTTACCAACTACGGGTGAATTGACATCCGTTAAGTTTTAAAACAGCAACTCGATGAAGGAATGAAAGCAAGATGCCCTATATTGGGTCGATAATTTACTCTGTTTGGAAAGTCACTTGCTGTCGGTTGAATTAATTACCTACGAGTTACCGTTTTATGCAGATCGACACATAAAAAAAAAATTAAAGTACCTGTTCCACAATCGAAAGACATCGAATTCGGGACCACCTGCAACTGTTCGAACGCCATCGTAAAAGTCACCAGTCGCTCAGTAAATTTTCAGTTCAATTAACGAAATTCACAAAGTTATCAATAACGGATTCCTGCAAATGCGGGTCAATCAGGTAGATTATAATGAAGATATTCGATTTCGGAAATTGCAATGAGCCCAGCGTACATCACGGGACAAACAACGATAGTACCGTTTTCCTGTCAATATTTTCCGTTTTTCGTCGATCACAAAGCAGAACTTCATCAAGTAATAGTAATTGACAAGTTTGCGAATTTACAATACAGAATTACAATAACAACTTTCATTTAGGGGTTAGCCAAATTTTGTGCTAGGGCACATAACCGTTTTTATTAGTTTTACGTTTCGTCTTTGACTCATCAGTGCAGAGCAGTTCAAATTGAACTACTTAGTGCTAAACTCGGCAGTTCAATTTGAACCGCTAAGCAGACGTAAAGTTTCTGCTACTTACAGAACACTTTTTGTTTTGCAACGGAGTGCAATGTCTTTTCTGACGTGCCGAACGAAAACGTGTTTTCGACTATTTCTGGCCGATGCAGGTATGGTCATTTAGGGGTTAGCCAAATTTTGTGCTAGGGCACATAACCGTTTTTATTAGTTTTACGTTTCGTCTTTGACTCATCAGTGCAGAGCAGTTCAAATTGAACTACTTAGTGCTAAACTCGGCAGTTCAATTTGAACCGCTAAGCAGACGTAAAGTTTCTGCTACTTACAGAACACTTTTTGTTTTGCAACGGAGTGCAATGTCTTTTCTGACGTGCCGAACGAAAACGTGTTTTCGACTATTTCTGGCCGATGCAGGTATGGTCATTTAGGGGTTAGCCAAATTTTGTGCTAGGGCACATAACCGTTTTTATTAGTTTTACGTTTCGTCTTTGACTCATCAGTGCAGAGCAGTTCAAATTGAACTACTTAGTGCTAAACTCGGCAGTTCAATTTGAACCGCTAAGCAGACGTAAAGTTTCTGCTACTTACAGAACACTTTTTGTTTTGCAACGGAGTGCAATGTCTTTTCTGACGTGCCGAACGAAAACGTGTTTTCGACTATTTCTGGCCGATGCAGGTATGGTCATTTAGGGGTTAGCCAAATTTTGTGCTAGGGCACATAACCGTTTTTATTAGTTTTACGTTTCGTCTTTGACTCATCAGTGCAGAGCAGTTCAAATTGAACTACTTAGTGCTAAACTCGGCAGTTCAATTTGAACCGCTAAGCAGACGTAAAGTTTCTGCTACTTACAGAACACTTTTTGTTTTGCAACGGAGTGCAATGTCTTTTCTGACGTGCCGAACGAAAACGTGTTTTCGACTATTTCTGGCCGATGCAGGTATGGTCATTTAGGGGTTAGCCAAATTTTGTGCTAGGGCACATAACCGTTTTTATTAGTTTTACGTTTCGTCTTTGACTCATCAGTGCAGAGCAGTTCAAATTGAACTACTTGAACTACAAAAAGTGTTCTGTAAGTAGCAGAAACTTTACGTCTGCTTAGCGGTTCAAATTGAACTGCCGAGTTTAGCACTAAGTAGTTCAATTTGAACTGCTCTGCACTGATGAGTCAAAGACGAAACGTAAAACTAATAACAACTTGGCAATTTATCTTCAGTCGATAATTACTCGTGAGGCGTTTAAAAAATTCCCTGCCAAACTCACTCGGAGAAGTTATTCAAATTACTACCCAACCTCGACCGGGACAATGTAGCTGCGATCGAATTTCGGCAAAGTTAAGTTTCTCGAGTGATCACCATTTATCGTCTACCAAAACAGTGAAAATGGGAAACAAGTTTATTAATTCCGATCGTCGTCGAGCGCGTTTCGTTAGTTCAACTCGATCAACCGAAAATCTGGCTGTTATCTTCCTCGGCAACCTGTGCTCGTTGTGCTCCACTGTTTTGGCCTCTGTACAACTCGGGCTATTAACCCAGCCGACTACACATTCTGCCAGACTCCAAAGACTGTGTGCGAGAGAGAAAGACCCATTCGCGATCATGCTAATTAACACTCATTAAATCGAGAATAAAAGTAGCAGTGAGCTATAGTGGAACCGAGAGAAGGAATGAGAGGAAACGATCTGAAAAAGGCCGAATTTGCGGTTGTTAAATTAATTAGTCAATTTACCGGGTGCCGAAAAAGGAAAATAATTACGTGGGGAGCGATCAAGTCTGCAATGATTTAAGGAATGCGCTTACCCGGTGGAGCACATGCAGAATGTCGATCGTTAGACATTCGCTGAAGTCACTGACGTTTTGACCGAAGGGTTATGAGTAGGTCTAATTTGATGAAAATATTAAACCAAGCAATGGATTTGCACTGGACAGGACTGATGTGAAGATAGAGACATAAAAATACCATGTTCCAGGTAATAAAGTTGTTCCTTTTGCACTCGCTGGAAGGCAGATGGATTGTTTCGTTACCCTGTACGTCGTCGTAGACCACGATGCCGTCGTGCAGAAAAGAACATAAAGCATCGCCAGTACATTACTGCAGTATGCAGTTACACGCGCTTTTGTTGAATAATTTATGGCATATTGTAGTTCACGTTACACGCAATTCCCGCAGCGTGAGATTCCGTCGCTGCTCGGCAACGCCGATTGGTGCTTATCTTGGCAACACTGACGCGGCGTGAGCGGGTTTATAGCAAAAAATAAAAGCTGTGAAAATAACTTTCGTTATGGTTAGATATTATCGTGACTTTTTATGAACAGTTTTAAATCAGGCGTCAAACATCAGTACTAAAATGGATATAAACTAGTCTTTTATTTTCTGCAGTAGGTTGAGCCGTGTTATTCGTACCACACGGAATAAGCGGACTAGAAGATTGACATTTGGAATTTTGGCCTGCTGTGATTGAAAATCAGTTTCCGGATTTTTACGATTCAGATCGATCTAGAGCCGTTTCGCTATTCCCGCAGTGAAGGATAACTTCATTTAAAATTGAACGTCAATTCAAAACGTTTTTCAGTTGGTGAAAAAATGAAATCTATTTACTTAAAAATTGAATTACAAACGATAGATCTAAATCCGAACACAATGCGCAATTGATTTTTGTAATTAATTTTTCTAATATGATTAATTTATTTTTCTCATTTTGCCACGTCATTTCAAATTGATAGAATCCTTTCTAGCAATTAAACTTACGAAAATAAATGGAATGATAGTTCTTTGTTTCACTAAAATTGATATTGTTGTGGAATAAAAATTTCTAGGCAAAGTTGTAGAATTTTGAAGCACTTATTCACAGGAAAGAGAAACTCGATTTGTTCACTTTTGAAAGATTCGCCCTTGTTTGAAAAAAGGGTTGTATTATCTTCACTATACACTCAAATAAAAATTCACGTTCGATTTACTTGAAAAATCACGCGTAACGGTTTCAAATGTTAGTTTTAAATATTTTATGTGACGAAAATGAATGTTATGCTAACATTTCCTAAAAAGAATAGAATCATCACATGATTTTGAAAATGGCGAACAGTCTGTCCTTGAAGTGTGAGTAGATTGAAAATTCGCACGAAATATTTTTAATTGAAATTTTTACTGCAAGGCAAAAAGAATCGCGATTGTGATTTATATTAGTATGTCAACTATGCCGATTTTGTCATCCTTACAAACTCACTCTCGCGATGTTATCGCTTGCTGGTGGTTTTTACAGTCATTGACCTTTTATGCCATTTTTCTGCTTTAAATGTTTATTTTTTATGGTAGATTCCTACTGATTTATATGAAAATCTGAGAAAATTTACTTGTGACTTCACCGAATTTCTAAAATAACAATAACAATTCTGGTATTTAAATGTGTTAGGAACTGGCTGCTAAATGTGATACCAATACTACACTACATTTTATCTATGAATCACATAACTATTACTGAACCAAGAATTAAACAGCTTCTACATGCCAGTCCATTGAAACCTGCGTGAAAATATTCAAATAACTTTTCACGTAACTATGTGTTTATTTTTTTGAGTGTGCAAATTCATTAACTCCTGCCCACATTATCGAAATGACGGAACCCACATTATCGAAATGACGGAATGAGCAATTAATTCTTACTCGACTGCATGATTTTTTAGTGCTCGATCGGTTCAGTGCTAGAATTTTCGCCTGAGTTGGCTGCTCGAGATCAACCTGATTGACAGTGACATTATAAATTTCATTGAATATTCGCTCATTTTATGAATGTGTTAGTGTAAAATTTAGGCGACTTAAGCCATTTCACTACACTCCAGCTAGAGGAATGGATGATGCTGACTAAGGTAGGCCGTTTTGTTAATTTCCAGCCAATTTCAACAGTTTATGTTGAGATTCTAAGAAGAACTGGTTATTTACTAGTTCTGTATATCCGAAAAACATGAAGATATAAATTTGTATATTTTGTTATATAAAATGTTTTCATTTAAAAATAAACTGAAAATCAGCACGAATACGTGGAAATCGGGAAAGAAGACGAATTGACAATTCAGTCCGTATCTTCTCACTCAATTCTGACAGATTTCCGAATCAATCGAAATTCATTCGGAATCGGTTGTTGCACTGGAGTTGGAATTAATTCGGAATTCCACATGATTTCCACATGGAATTCCGAATAAAAATTTCTCGCCGATTCGGAATTGATTCTGATCTGATAATGTGTGTGCTTGTGAGAAATTCTGGCAACTGGCAGAAGCATGGCAAGATTCCGGCCACTGTCAAAATTGTGCAGGCGAAATTTGAAGATCGCTTTTCCTTCTGTTCGACTTCGTTTGATATTCGTCAATTCTGCATGTACATCCAAAATTGAAAACGAGTCTTGAAACCTGGTAAATGAAATGAAAATACTGGTATATTTAGAGATGTTATTGCCCTTCATTTAAACTTCTAACGGAAAAAATAAAGCCAACGGCGCTAAAAATGAAAAACCGATTCAAAACGGTTCTGCCAGTCTTGTTTAACAAAAATCAGGTAGAAAAAGAACCGTCAATAACCGCTAGACGAAATTCTCAGCCGGAAATGGTTGTTGTTGCATTGTTGCTAGATTCTTGTTGAAATTCTGCCAGCATTCCGGCAAAACCTTCGCTGTCAGGCATCTGGGGGGAAATCTTCCGGGCACATGCAAGCGGCCTAGAACAATGTGTCAAAATTTGAGTATGCATTTATTCATACATTAGAGCAAACGTTGAGTTTTCGAACATTCGAGTGAATAAAGGCAAAAATCATCGTTTTTCATAGTTATTTCTAGATTCGATTTTTGAAATCATCAATCATAAATGTTTTCAATAGAAATTCTGTGGTTTCTATTCTGCTAAGTGAGAAATCCAATATAAGGGTAACAAAATCGTTAAATTTTGACTCCAAACTGGTCATAATGAAACGGGTTTGAAGCACTTTTTTGTGCTTCCCATTTAAATGAAAGAAGAATGGTTGGAACTAGGGATTCCATATATATATATATATATATATATATATATATATATATATATATATATATATATATATATATATATATATATATATATATATATATATATATATATATATATATATATATATATATATATATATATATATATATATATATATATATATATATATATATAATGTATATACTTAAATTTAAATCATCATTTGAGTAAAATATATTCAAATTTTGACAGATTGTCACTAAACTCGAAAATTAGTAGATAAGTGGTAACTCAAGTTTAGAATACGTACACTTTTTATAAAATTGAGTGACGTGTCAATGTTCAATGAGGGTGTAGGCAAAGACAAATTCATGATTACAATGTTCCATACGATTCATTGAAAAAATGTTGGGTCAGTAATCGTGAACCAGTAAGCTCAGTAATCATGTAATTTTACAGACCCTTCGTTAATAAGCGTCGACTAGTTCAGGCAAAATGCCATGGAAACAATACAAGTTAGAAAGGAGCAAACATATGTTTACATTCAGCACATAATGATTTCTTGCCACAACTGACTTTAATGCTTCAAAGGGATGAGACAATAACAAACTTAATAAATTCTAGGCAATGGTTCTAAGTAGTTTCTACTTTCTTATTGTAAGAATCACTGGATATAAGGCAAAATGCTCAATATCGTTCATATTGCAACTTAATATTTTTCCAAACATAAATAATCATTGTCATAGCTACGACGCATCTAGCGATCAGACGCTTGTTGTTTTCATTCAAAAGACTGAAAATGACAGTGAACCGAACTCATCGAGGGGTCCTATTCAAATGATACATAAGAAATCGCAGACTACTCCATCTTGAGTTTATCTTTGGTGTAGGGTGTTAAGAGTGTAGCAAAAAATAAGCAGTGCGTCCAGATATCAAGTGAACCGAGCTATATGTCAATGCATTCCTGCTTATTTTCATGTCATCGAATACCTATAAAACGTAGCTATCATCGAGTAAACCGAGAATTATGAGACTCACTGACATTTAAGAAAACGTAATCATGGTTAGCCTGGTACCGGATTACAACTTTTCCAGAATCATCAAAGCATGGCTCGACGTAAGCCCAGAATCCAGCAGTTAGAATGACTAACGTTCCCACGGCCGCCGGAAGTGTCGAGGGAAGCAGTTTTCGAGCACGGATTCCGGTCTAGTTTAATAGTTGTAGGGAAATGGATAGCAGGAGACCCGAAAGATCTCACGCGTCCACTTACGCAAAGTTGTCCGTTGTTTATAGTGTTGAATTTCATTGACTGCGCTCTGGATCTATTAATTCCTTTGTATAGACTAGGCGCGACCGGATCAACATTTAAGTCGGTAGAGCCACGCTACGACCGAACTAATTAAAGGTACCCACGCCAGCAAAGCGATGCGCAGATAACATAAGCATGCTAGACAGAGCAGGTAAAGTTGAAGGTGCGGACGAAGAAGTGGGAAAACGACAGCCCGAAGAAATCCCGAAACAAGAGCTTAAATAAGTGATTAAATGATCGCGATGCACACACGATGATGCTGAAGGATGCCGACGACGAAGACGACCACGACGACGACGACGACGATGTCGATCGAGTCTTCAGACATGTGTGGTGTGGTGAATGAGCCTGTGAGGTGGCACGGGGCGATCGAAACCAGCTTGAAGATATGTTAAGAAGACACGATCACCAGCAGCGGCCAGTAGAATCAGAAAACGGATTGCGTGTAGTGAGTCATTAAAAAGATACCTCTTAATTTTCTTCTCTCGCGCCGAACCAACATATTAGGGCACGGAGTCGGAGACTCCGACATCCTCTTTGACAGCGCTCTCCCGCTGATTAAAGCCGACGGTTTGGAACTAGCTCAACTAGTTTGATCAAGCCTCGGTTGAGAAAAAAACACACACGCACACGTTGGTTCGTTTGCCGCACATCATCTTCCGTCTACTGACCAGGCTTCCAGCGGGAACGCAAGCAGTGTGCATGTGTCTTGTCGTGAGGAACCGGATTTCTTGTTGATTATCATGTTTATGTTTTTATTTGTTAATTTAGCGAATAATTTCAGTTGAAAAGAGAACTGAGAACGAACGCCGAGCGGACTCACCGCGGACGATCGGTGAGATTGGTGCGTTTGTGTAGGTTGTGAGAGAGTTATCATGTAGCGTGTGAGAGAGCGAGCACTTCCACGAGTCACCGTCTGTATTGAGTTGTAAAAGCGTCTGAGGCAGAGGCTGTCAATTCGATTACATGCTAACATACTCCGGTTAGAAATCGGGCTGCGGAGATGCTGCCGATCGTGCAGTATGTGTATTTTTTCTTCGTTGAAGATTCCTCCTCTTCGGAGTTGCTGGAAGCAAAGAGAGGGAGAGAGAGAGAGAGAAAGTGCACGGCCGGTATGATGATGAGGCTTTTTCGTGTGAGAGAAAAAGGGTTCCGTGCTTACGGAGAAAGAGGATGGAAGGACTTTACAATGTTCACTTACATACTACGCATTATTTCTACGACAAAGCTGAGATTTTATTTGATTTCTTGACATAGTAAGGTCAAGATGTTCGCAGTATTGATTGTAATGGCGCATTATTCGATTGACTGGACTATATTTTGCATAATTTGTTCTAGCTTTTTTTCTAAAAATAATTTCCTGGAACGTAGTTGACGGCTAGGTATATAAAAATTTAATGGCGGTAATAATGGAGCTGATTGAATGCGTTGAGAAATAACGTCGCTGATAAAATAAAGCATTGCAAAGTTGCGGCGTTCTTTAAGTGTTTGTATATTGATGACCATTCAGCGTGCTTCATATGATGGTAGAGGAAATGCTGTCCAGTTTAATTTACAAAGTGCATATAGAAGAAATTGTTTTTGTATAGATTCAATGCGTTCTTCGTGAATAATGTTATATGGATTCCATACTAGGCTGCAATATTCCAAGATGGGTCTGACATATGTACTATATAGCAATTTTATAGTATATGGGTCTTGGAAGTTATGACTGAAGCGTCTGACAAAGCCCAGCATACTGTTTGCTTTATTGATTATTGTGTTATAATGTTACAATTTTACTTTTTTCTACTATTTGATTCCCTTAAAATATGTCTACAGAATGGGTTTCATTTTTCCTACTGAAAGTTATTGAGTTGCATTTTTTTACATTGAGTTGAAGTAGACTTTTGCAGCACCAAATGTGGAATAGATTGATTTCGTTCTGGAATAATACAGCGTCGTTGATATTTTTAATTTCCATGAAGAGTTTCATGTCGTCTGCATATATAAGCACTTTTAAGTTTTTGAGTATGAAGGAAATGTCGTATATAATTAAAATGAAAAGAAGAGACCCTAGGTGAGAGTCCTGAGGTACGCCGGATGTTACATTAATTGGTTCAGAGTTTTTGTTTTGGAAGCGAGCTACTTGTACACGATTCGTTAAGTATGATTCAAGCCACTCTAGAAGGCTATGTTTTTTGTATTTTTGTAGTTTGTATAGAAGTAATGGTGTGTCAGTACGGTCGAAAGCTTTACTAAAGTCGGTGTAAAGAGTTTCTACGTGGTTGCCAGTGTCCATTGCGTTCAGAGTGAATGTCACAAATTCAAGGAGATTTGTTGTAGTTGAGCGGCCTTTGAAAAAGCCATGCTGTTTGTTAGTTATAACGATCTTCAGTTGTTGAAAAAGTTTTTCGTTTACAATTTTTTCAAAAAATTTTGGAATGCAAGAGATAATTCATTAACTGTCTTGAAAATGGCCTTTTTATTTTCATAATCACAAATCTCTTACCAACGCTTTTTGAGGTCTGATTCATTTGCATTCGGAAGGCTTCCGACGATTTGAAAACTGAACTATGAAATAGTTTCTCAAATGATCAGAAACATTTTACATTATTTTCATAAAGCATTTTCAAACTCAAATAAAAAGAAAGCTCTTTCGAATCGACTCCTAGAATACGCTTCCAGTGTGCGATATATAACTTGTCGTGCAAGCTAACTAAGTCTATTATTTTGATCGCAAGATACAGAACTTGCCCGAACAAACGGCAACACGAGCGAGACCACAAGAAAACAAGCATCTTTCATTCATCCTGCATCTTCCATTATTAGTTGTTTTCACCATTCTCGGTGTGTTCCATTCGACTTTCCTCCTCACACGCAACTTCGTAAACCATCACGATTCTCTCTCGCCGACGAGGCCATGATCGTCGTAGTACGCGATCGTGCCTTTGGTGCTCTTCATCTCTCCCGGTCACCCACACACCATCGGTTCTGATTCAAACGGAGCAGTCCATCCCGCTCTCGTCGATCGTGCATTTTCCCTTTCCATCCTACGCGCACAGGTTCACAAGAGGAACCACAGTGATCACGATCGTTTTGACACGGCGAGAGAAGATCACTTCATTACTGCTCGTATACACTTTCTCTCCCTCCACGCGCTCTCTCGTTCTCTTTCTCGTTCTCTTTCTCTCGGGTCGAAAATAAGCGGCTCACTTGGATCGGTTTGTGTGTTTAACTGACCAAATTGCCATGGAATCCCTCCGACACAGGGCAAAGCGATACGGTAACCGCAGTCTGTGCGGAGAAGTCTCGAACAAGAGCACGTAGAAAGATTTTTTATTCAACGCCCCCTTCTTTGTTTTCTGTTCGCTGGACTTGACTTGGCAGTCATCAATAGTAGCTGACAGACAGTCAATGGACCGAAATAGTTCAATTAGCAATAAGTCATCGCGCTGCCGCCAACTTGGTTCGTAATTGGCGCTAATTGATTTGATTGGTCCACTGCACAACGATACAGTCATTGCCTACTACGATCGCGGTCGGTTCCAGTTGTGAAAAGCTTTTGGTTTTGCCGACGGCAAGTGCGTTTATGCTAAGGATCACGGTTTCGTCACTGTCTGTCATTGTGTAATTTCGAAAGATTTGTATCGATCAGTTCGTTGCGAGATTTTCGTTAGTGTAAACACGTCCGAAGAGTTGTGTAAAAAGGCAAATACAAGTTATTGCGCACGGAACGAAGTGCCTGTGACCTTTGCCATCGTTTTTGGAAGAAAGAAGAAACACAAAAAAAAAAATAGAAAGCAAAACGGAGAGGATTTTTTCCTAGAAATGAATGGATACATTACCTGATCCTTCGGGTTGTGCATTCCCTTGAGATATTCACAACAGCACTCGGCGGGAGAGCAGTGCAGTGAAACAGAAAGGACTAACATCGACGAAAAAGATGGATAAGTGACAGTCGAGTTCGGAATTGTGCGTTTCAGTGTGTTTGGAATATTTAGTGTGTATTTCGGAAAGCTATGCCGGAGAAAGAGACTTTCCACGAGCACATGCAGGTGCATCCGTTCCATCATCCCGGTCACCCGTTGGCCACGGCAGCCCATCACCATCCGGGATTGGCCGCATCGCATGGTCTAGTGGCGGCAGCGGCCGCCGCTGCCAACGGTGGTAATCCGGCCGGTAGCTACAGCCCACTGCAGATCCCGTCGGCATTCGTCGCATTCCATTCGCAGCTTCCCTCGATGGAACAACGGGCGGCACACGATGGCCGCTACGGACTCTGGGATCCGACCGGGCCACCGTCCTACCACCACTCAACGTCCCACGGGTAAGTCGGTGTTTTTAATACGCAAAGCTTCTCAGCAAACATGTGTTTGGCACATTTTTTATGAACTTCATAAAAGCGGGTTTTACGAGGGCTACAGAATAAACCCCGGGTTCGAAGTGACCTCCTGTTTTGCGCAAAATTTTATGGGATAGAAGTGTTTGGTTGATGAACCGAACTGGCAGGTTCCGGTGATGGATGATGACGGCTCGGGAACGGTCAAATCTCGGCAGGGCTTTAATGGCTGCTGATTAATATTAAAACATGAATGGCACGCATTCTATTTTATATCGTTTCAACGGCTTTTGTCGCTTTTTAATGGCCACAGGTCATCAAATTAAGGCGGGGGAGAAGATTTGAAGGAATGTGCCGCTTTTGACGGCTAGAAAATGGCAGAACGGTGTTAATCAAATTTGAAATCACTTTTACAACCGTCCAGTTTATCTAGTATACTAATAACATCTATTAAAAGTGATAATTTTGTCTTGGTCATTCAATCTCATGTCCTCGGTTATAAATTGAAATTCCAGATTTTAAAGTAATATCTCACTGCTCATTTTTTTTACGTAAAGTAGTTGAGATTTTGTTGAAAGAGTATCTAATCCAAAAGAGAAATCTTTTTCTCCGCCATCACACAAACTTAATTCGTCAATTATTGTAAAATTCGGTACGAGTTCTACAAACTCTTTGTATTACATGGAACATAAAATCAAGATGAACGAAAAAAACATGTTTAAAAACGAAATATATAGTTTCACAAATCCAATTTGATTGGAATAATTCTTCGCATTACAAGTAGTTGACATACGGTAAACTGGTTTTCGTAGGCACACAAAGTAATCAGAGTATTCTGGGTGTCATACTCCAGAGTTACGTACGATACGGCAGGTAATTCTCATCTTTCAAAAATTCTCATCTATGGTTTCCGTGTTTCGTCATGATTCGACAATTAGTGCACTATCAGAGAGCGATGAAGCCAGCACGAGTGGTTGTACTTCATCCTCGATCTTGTCGACATCGTGAAGTACCTCTTTCTTGTGGCTGCGGGAAAACGGGTTTCGTCGGAATCGTTTCCCTGCGGAAATGTTTTTAATTAATTTGTTTTCTGATGATGCTCATTTTCATTAAGACTTGAAGTCAGATTAGTGTAGAAGGATCCAGATTCGTGACCCATCTATCTCCAGTGGGATATAGTTCTACACTAGTTTTCATTTTATTTGTTGTTTCATTTATCTACCGTTTCTAATTGATTACTCGGTGAGAGTTGTTTAAATTACGAACCAAGATATTGATGGCTTTATGTCATATCACAAAAATAGATCCTTTCATTCAGATGCGTTTACAAGTTGCAGCAATTAAATAAACGCCGGTACGTGGGAAAAAAGTTCCGCAAACTTCAGATATTTCTATAACAGAGACTGATTGAAGTTCTGAGCGAACTTTCTGAACCTAATTTATTTTAAATTTATGTAGTCAGGCCCCTTCTAAAAAACTTTCTCTTCAACAAACAACATTTTGATAGTAGCTTTAAAACAATGAGGAACCAAGCGACTTAAAGTTCTACAGTATCTAAAAAAATCACTTTCTTGTTGCTTAAATGTACACGAGAAACTTCTGACAACGTAAGAAGCTCAAAAAAAGTTATGAGTCAATTTTCTCACCGCTTAAAAGTACGCGCGGATTTTTTGGCAACTTAAAAGTACAGAACAAGTTCCGAGTGGATTTTCTCATTGCATAAAAGTACGTCTGGAACTTTTGGCAACTTGGATCTTGGTTTCACACTCTACTAGCTATGAATTGAAATAATTCCCCAAATTTGTTCTTTTTTCAACGTGCAAATTGTTCAAACAAAGCAAACCATTTATATTCGCTTGCTTAGATGCAATTTTTTTTCGGTAGTTTTTAAAGTACGTTCAAGAAAATTATTAATTTGGCTTAAAGTCGTGTTTTTAAACGACATTCGACATTCAGTTTCGTTGGTGCGCTAGAATCAGAGATCCAAATGTGAAGAAAAACTGCTTTAGTTCATGAAAATCAGACCTTCAACATAATTTTGCACAGTGTTATTATTCAAATAAATATTAGAGTCTTCTTCCATCGATTCTAATCAGATTTTTTTTCTTATGAATACGAGTTCGTGTTGCGGAGTAACGATTTATCCAGCAATCACTGGCGTAAACCGGGTAAAGTTACTGCCTGTAAATCCTTTTCAAAAATCTGTGAATTCAGAAAAAATCTGCAAATCTGGCATCACTGGTTTTTAAATACGTTTACGCTCTTTGAACATAACTCATGGTTTGAGTTGCGATTATTAAAATTCATAAACTGGAACAATATGTCAAAATTTTAGTATGGATTTGAGTAAAATAAACTCGTTGCCATGAGTTCTCTCGCATTTATTCTTACAAGTTGAGTTTTTAAACATTTGAGTGAAAAAATACTTGCAGTTCAGTGCGTTTTCATTCTCGGAATATTCTTATCGAAATAAAGAATGCAAGAATACGTCGTTTTCCATTACCGTTTCTAGATCCGGCTTTGAAAACATAAATCAACGTCAATCATAGATGTTTTGTGATTTCAATTATGCTTAGTGAAAAGCGCAACATAAGGATATCAATATAATTCAATTTTGACTCCAAACCGTTCAAAAGGAAACAGTTTTGAATGACTATTTTGCGCATTCAAAAGAAAGAAGAATAACTTTGTATATGAAAATTAACGAAAAAAAATTTCTTAATTTTGAGAGCAAGGAACTCAAATTTGGAGTTGGACTTACTCAAATTTTGAACAAAATATTTTTTTCTTATTTTGAGTAAAAATTACTCAAGTTTTGACAATTTCGTCCCTTAACTCAAAAATGAGTAGATAGGTGGTAACTCAAGTTTAGAGTACAGTGATGTGTTACTCTATTTTGAGTTATGTTCAATGAGGGTGTAGCTTATTTGTAGATGTATATTAAGGCCGTATCCCATCTCGCGAATTATTTTAACTTTTAGTTAAAATTTGACAGTCGAGCAGTTGTTGAAAAAAGTTGAATGCTTTCTGAAGAATTAAAAAAATTACCGAAAATATCAAACAATTTTGTTTGAAAGGTAAACTTGAAACCAACATTCAATATTCATACGATTAGGATCTTTCGAAGAACGAAGAAATAAAAGTTTATATAATTTTTAGGCAGTTGCTACACTTAAAGTGTGATGAAAATAATACTATTCAATTAATTGTGCACATGCTTTTTACAAAAGAATGTATAGGTTGTTAAGTATCGTAACAATTCAAATCATAAAATGTTCTCATACATGTTTTCTTGGAAAACAATCAAATGTACAGTTTGCATATTGTTTGAAACACCACGTGTACAATAAATTCAATTGTGAATCGTAAAAACAATATATTGAATCGTAGGAAATTAAAAATATCGTGTGTTTTGAAACCCATAGATGTAATTGTGAATCAATTGTTTATGCTGTAAAATCAATGATTTATTTTTTTACCGGAACTCAATGAGTGAATCGTAAGTACTCATTTTCAACAACTGTGAACAGATGTCAGAAATGAGTAAAATTTAAAACTATCACTGAATCAAAGTCCGACATTTTCAAGTTTTTCCGGATGGATAGAATTAAAAGTGTTATAGACAGCGTTATAGAGTCGTGTCAGGCTCTAACTGGTAAGTAAAATACATTCAAATGCATTTTTACATTGTGCAATAAAAATACATTTGAAATACGAATAGTTTTCCAACGTCCCGTTTGTGGTGGCATGGTGGATTTGATGCCGAGAGAAGCAGGACTGTTTCGGATACATGTTCGAAAAAAAAACCCATTGAATTAAACCTATTGCATGTAGGGATTGCAATAAAACGTAGTTATTTTTCAAAAGTTTTTGGAGCAATTTATTTAAACACCATTGGGTTGAATAATAATGGATACTTTCCACATATTTACAAATGTCAACAAAAGAGAGTAAGTTCTACTCAAATTTTGCGAAAAGCATATTTACTCAAAATACATGATGGTACTCAATGTTGGGTAGAATTGTTTTTTGCGAAATTGAGTGATTTTTGACTCAATTTTGGTTAGCCACAAGTAAGCATGTAGTATCCCATCGTAGCAATCATGTTTGGTTTCCAGTCGTTCACCCGGGCAGTAAGAAATAAGTTTGCTCCACATTCGAATGGGTTAAAAAATCATCATTTGTCATAATTGGCATTCATTTGGAGTGGGTGTTTTTTTAAACCGGTACACCAGTTGAAGAGCCATACTAAGAGCATGTTAAGGGCATATTCAGTAGTGTTCTAGTTCTAGATGCATAATTTATGTCAGTTACAAAATTCAATTCTGAATTTTATAACAAGAAAAAACTGGCAGCCCCAGTAGTGTTTTACTCGTGTTTCAAATATACAAAAAATAGAATGCTGTTCTGTTTTTGCTACACTGATAAAAATCGACACGGACGAAAGAATTTTTCAGTTAATTTTACTTTCACACTTAAATTGCAAATTCAAAATTCAAATCATATTCAAACGAAATCACATTGAAACATATACACTCATAAAACATAGAAAATGAAATTTACACTTGACGAAAATTCAAGTATGCCGTAATGTTTGTGTCTGTATCAATGTTCAGCTAAGTTAACTGTGAAGTTAAAAATATGACTTATCTTTACATGCTTTGAAATGTAAATTTAAGTGACTCCTCTTATGTGCATTTAAAAAGACGTAAATTTACACGAATTTTTTTAAGTTTGTAGATAACACACTTTCATTCCATCTACTAAACGGCAGATTGATTCTAATTGTATGGCACTCAACATTCAATTGGTTTGACTAAATACTAATAGAAAACCCATGATCGCGTCAAAATGGGCATTATTTGGCCGTAGTTCTTCTATTTTGTTAGGAATTTTGTACGACTGAGTGTCGAAACTAGTCGAGCACGATGTTCGCACACCATTTCGATACTAGTTCGAATTAGGTCGCTGAAATATAGTGCGATCATTTATTTCAATTTGAAGCTGAGTTCTGTGATTTTATAGCCTATAGGAAGTGAGAATGTGAGAAGTGAATAAGAGATGCATTTGAACCCTTTCATGCTTAAATCGTTTTGGTTTTCAACTTTGTTGCTCGGAACGTAATGTAATTTGATTCGTTCGTGGATATTACCATTCCGAACCACTCGCCACGGTCATTCAAGGGTTAAATTGATCTGCTTCCATCGCTTGCAATTGCGTTGCAGCGCAGAATGTGTACTCTCGGAATGCAGTGCATGCACCCAAACAGCTCATAACAATAAAACTCGGTTTGATGATGGAGAAAAGCTCGGAATCTAGCTGTCCATCGTTTGCGAAGCAGGGGGTTTTGGCGATACTGGACGGGTTTCGGGATGGGAGACGACTTCGAGCAACAATAATAAAATCCAATTCAACATGTGTGTGCATGCGTTTTCTGCTGCATCTCGGCGGATACCCAACTGTCCCCTAGAGTTCCATTCCGGCGCATTGCCGAAGCCGAAGAAAGGAGAGCAAACTCGGTATGTACGAGATGTTCATATTTATAAATAAATAGACAGCTTTTATGATCTCAATGACTCCTCCGCACGGCCCCGAAGGGATCGGTTTTCTTTCCGTGTGCGTTTCCAAAGTGAGATTGCGGGTTCCTAGAATGTAAAAAACCGGCAACTTGCTCCTGACGCACGGTGCACCTTTCGCAATAACTTCTCACTAACGTCCGTATGCCAGGGTGCCGTTTTTTTTGGCATATTTTTTTGCTCGTGATGGAGAATTGTCATCGACCGCTGCAGCACGGGTGGAAGAATGGGGGAGGCAAGCTAATAATCCGCAAATGATGATTAAAGCCGAGAAACGACTATCGTAAAAAAAAACCTACCGATGATTGTGTGACGGTGGAAAAAAATAAACGCCGTGCCGGTGGTGTGAGAAATGCAGGTTGCAACTTGAGCGGCCGGAGCTTGGAACCATAAAAACGCACAAGTTCTTGTGTTGAAATGCGTTTAATGGTATTCAATTATGAATTTATTAGTTTCGTTCACATGGCACTTTGGAGTGAAATTAAACCGGTCCCGGAACGAGAGGAGATGAGCCGATGTCGTTTTGGCGGTTGATCATGGATAATTAGCGAGGTGTGCAAGTGGAGAAAGATGTTATTTTATGCTTATGGAAGGATACCAGCGTAAGTAAATTTTTGTTGTGACAAAAACATGTACGTTAACTATTAATAGAGCTCTCAATGGGATAGTGTGTTTATGACATGTAATGTGATAAAAACCTGCTTCAGATATGGTTATACGGAAGTCATTTCCATTTAGTTCAGCTCTGATGATAATCATTCCTTCTACTGCTTATGCAGCGATTGAAATAATATTCGTTTAATGATGCATCTTTGAAACATAACCGAACCATTTGTAGATTTCACTTTTCCAATGTTCTTCATCCAGTTAGAGTGAATTCTGTCCCGCAGTCGACAGCCTCTTTCCGGGTTTCCTTCGAAGCCTAACGAAAACTATCCTCTCGTGGTGCATTCGTGCTACATGTCCAGTCCAACTTAATCCACTGTGCTTTTTATCAAACGATCGATGTCAGCACATTTATATACTTGGTTTGGATCGTAACTGCAGGAAAATTCGCAATTCTATGCGAAGTTCAGTCGGTTCAAAAATTTGGGATTAAAAATCAGTGAAATATCTACCAAACGAATGCGATTGTTTCCACCCCAATTCGCTACAATAGACACCAGCATCAACGCGTCCGTTTTTTTATTCAACGATATATTTAATAAGACACTGCCTTAACTCTAAGATGCCGAGGGCAAGCAAAGAAGAAATAATTGATGGTTAGTAACCATTGGTTACACGTTAGAGTGTATTCAGTAACCTTTCGGCACTGCGCGCAACACTGCTGTCAGGTTGATACACACGCTTATAAAAAGTTATTCAGAGTTTGAGTACTAGTATTACTCTTTTGCAAATGATGCATGGAAACGTCAAAAATTGAGTAGTTACCATCAATGATAATGAGTAACTCTTACTCTAAATTTGAGTTTAAGGGCTGAGGTCAATGTGTTTTAGAGGGCTACAAATCTGATTTTCTCAGAAAGGGTGACGAATATAAAAAACCCAACTGACAATCTTTTAGAAAATTAGTTTAGATTATTCTGTGAAAATTTCAGAATGATCCATTGACTTTATCGGTCGGGAAAGTCTTTTTCTAAAGGAAGAATTGCATAGCTAAAAACGCCGTCTTTAAACTTGTTCATTGAATATCTCGCCTTCAAAAGCATGGATCAAAAATCTATCCTGACAATGTCTAGATAATTTTATTTAGAAGCAATTAGTGCATAAAAACATATATGTTGTCGCGATAAAAATGAAGTGAATGTTATTTTTGTGGAGGTAAGTCGATTTCTATGGCGGCGCCATTTTTTTCTGCTTCAGTTTCCTGGTAACGTAACGAAACATGAGAGAGAAATAAAATCGGCTCAGCAAGGCTGCCAAACAAGCGGTAGCTGTATTGGATGCAGACACATTTTATGCAAACTTGTAACCGAAAATATCGAAACTTTTCTGGTCACCCTTCGAGAGTCATTTTGTACATATGCGAGAGAGCATGGAGAGAAATGTAATACGCAGAGCGAGACACGTGGTTATATGCGATCTACTGGCCTCAGCCCTTAACGTAAGAATTCGTTTTTGGTTACTATTGGAGAGTTCAGCAACAGGCGCCATTTTTCGTTAGTGTGATTGCATATTTTTATTTAGTTCTGTATCTGAATCTGTGGCAAATATGAAGTTTCGAAGTTAGAAATCAATTGTAAATTGTAAATAAACACAGTAGGATTATTTTATGCATTGAGTGTCAATTACTTAATATTTAAATACAATATACTCAGAAAAGGAGCAATTTTAACGCTAATTTGGTATGTGTGGAATAAAATTTCACTTAAAATTTGAGTGCTAATAACTTGGTGCAACTTTTGGTTCATGTACAAATAAAGCATTACTCAGTAAATGAGTAGATTTTACCCAAACATCGTTTCCAGTGGAAGAACTCAAATTTGAGCAACTAAGGAGTTACTTTAAATTAACGTTGCTCCACTTTTTCTGTAGATGAGTGAGATTTTACTAATTTTTAAGTAACTATTTTTGAAGCGTGTAGAAACCAAATAAATAAGCCGAAGGCAAGATTTGGCTTTAAATTCCACGATCGTGAGCAAAGGTGTGGTTTTTCTGTCACGTCGTACAATCGCTTGCCAAACAACAACTTTTTCTTTGGATTTTGCCAGAAAAATTGGTCGTTTGAATTCTTGTAACATTTTTTGAAGATGTTTGTTTCAATTCAACAGTTCTACTATCGAAAACAATGTAATTCGAATCAACGTTCAAACAAATAACATATTGCGAAGACTGTTCATTAAAAAATAAGAAAATTGTTTAGAAAAGAGTAATTCTTCATGCTCTAAGCATGTAAGCATTTTTTAATCAGTAGAAAGGTAAGAGTTGTCTATCAAAATGAAAAAGAAAACAGACTCGATTTTAGGATGCAAGCCTAGTTTCTTTGATACGAAATTCATGTGATCCGGAAGCCACTAAATTTTAAGGGACAATTTACAGTCCTAGGAAAAAGGCCATTGTTGCAAGACGCAAAAGTAGTTTTCTTTGATGTGGTTGAGCGGAAATTTAAACAAGAAATATCTGTTTGTTTTCTACTTTTTCAAAAAATAAAATAAAATGTGTTTTCCTTGAAGATTCATCAAGCTGTAGCGGAGAAAACTGCTTTTGCGTTTTTCTACAATGGATGTTTTCCCAAGATTGTAAAGAAAAAACTGGCTAAATTTGCTTTTATACAACTGAATTGGAAAGAATTATTCATTATTATTGATGCCATTTATTTAAAAAAAATCGGTTTCATTTCATTCTTAGTTCTTTTTTGCTACATTTTATGAAAAAAATAAATAAAATTGTGTTTTTTGGAAGATTCATCAAGCGGCTTTTGAGCTTTTCAACAATGGATGTTTTCCCATGATTGTAAGAAAAACCTGGCTAAATTTGCTCTTATACAACCAAATCGAATAGAATTTTTCGCAGATTTTGACAGTTACTACGGAATCCAACTGCAGTTCAATTGCAGTGATGCCATTCTTTAAGTAAAAATTCGTGGTTTCATTTATTTCTTAGTGGTCTCTCTAATGTTTATTTATTTAAAAAACATTCAGGTTTTCGCTACAACATGACAGCAATTATAAATAAATACTTCGTAATTGTTATGCTAGCCATTAGATTGAAAAAAATATGGTTTCGATTTTAAGCAACCAACTTGTAAAGTTAGGCTAAAAAACCTAGTCAAATCCGTTCAACACAGGCAAATCCAACTTGGCAACAAACCAACAACGGCATCGAGATTTGGTTTTGCCCGATGTACCTACTCCGGGTCGCCGCCGCCTTTCGTTCCGGTCAACGGACCCGGGGCTCGGCAAGGCGTTTGCAGTTGTCTTCAGGAATCATTATCCTGCTGCCAGCAGGACAAGGCAAAGTTACTGTTGCAAAACAGCTTAAAACGGCTCGTCCCGGGGATTCTCTTGTTCTGGCGTAGTTATTCTTCTTGTTATTTTTCTGCGCATCGATGCTCTTTTCCTAACGACCGTCGAAAGTTGACGACCACTCCCTGGACCATTTTTCGGGGTGAAAGTATCAAATTTCCACCTCTTCGCTGCCGGGTCGGTGGAAAAATGAACCGCAGAAACAAAAAAAAATCACCGAGAGAAGTCAAGCTGAACACAACCTCGAAACAATGTGGTCACTGAGTGCCGACAAAACGGTGCTGATGAGGGCTAAATCGTGTGTGCGGTTCGCCAGAAGTGTGTAAACCACAAAGGCGAGTAATTAATTAATTTCTGAATTACCCGGTTGCTGTTTGATGGCGGTGGAACCGAATAGAGAGGTTGGGGGCTTTTCCGCGCTGCAAATCGAGCTGACCGCGGTTAATTGTCCGTGAAAATTGTTGGTCTCTGGCGAGCAACAACAGCAGAGCAGCAACAAAAAAACATGCTCACCAAACGTTCTTCGTTTGTGTTTCTTCCAAGTCGAACACAAACAAACAACTGTCAAAGCATGTCGGCTCGAGCCACTGACTGACCGGAAGTGTGTCAAAACGAGGAAAGAATGCGAAACTCACTGTTTGCTTCGATGTTCTGAAACGAGCGAAATAACAAACAGCTACAGCTCTCTTGCTACGATCCTGAACTGTCTGTCTATCTGTCTGTCAAGCAGATGTGCGTATGTTCACACTCGATGTGTGACGCATGGATCATAAGAAAACATGCCGTCAATTCAATTAACTCATGTTTACACTAGAGAAACGTATAGTAGAGAAATTGACAAATAACCAATTGACGTTTGATGATCAACCAAACGATTTTTGACGGTCAGGTCTCACTATTAGCTGGCAGCCCGGAAACCAACGTTTCGACACGGTAAGACTGAAAATGTAGTAGAAACCGTAATTAAAACACTGCCAGCAGCGACAGCGTCACCATAAACAACAAAACAGCATAGTATTTCCTCTGGAAGTTTAACTCAACTGTTTTTATTTTGTTAATTAAGATCTAAAAGAACATGTTGATTTATGATAAAATAAAACACACCGGCAGTGGAAGCAACCCGTAACGCGGGAGGACGAGTCTCGGTTCGCGGGGTTTCGTAAGCCGCCAGGCGAGTCACGGAACAGGAGCAACGTAGAGAAGTGCACTCTTCAGCTGAAACTGGGGAAAAGGTTTAATTTCATAATTCCGAGAAAAACAGCACATACTCTCTGGAGCGACTACCCGTGAACCTTCTCCTCGGTAGCAACGGTGGCAGTAGTCTGGAGTCTGGCTACCCTCTCAGCAGGCCGTTCAATTTTGTTGGTTTTTGAGCGCTTGTTGAACGATATATTGCACGAAATATTCGTACAATTTGCTGGAATGGTTTGTTGTTGTTTTTTCTCTTGCAAAAATAGTGTGAAAATTAAGTGTTACCTTTACATAGAAAGAAAATTTGTTGTTATTCTACGTGAAGTAGAAGTATTGTGCAGGTATGTATTGTTAGTTTAAACAAATAAGTGGAAAAAACTTCAGAAATTCTGCAGTAAAACTAGTCCAACGGGGCTCCAACTCCTCATGTTAAAAATGGCTCAACAATGGACCTCTGTCTGCCGGGTTTGTTGAACGAAAAAAATGGCATTCGGTTCAACGGTCTGTTTCAAAATCGGCAAACGAAGGTCCCGTGTTGGCCTCCCGTTGAACGATTGATTGGACTTTCATTGGACCAATGATTCAACGTATTGGACCAATGAAGGACCACCGTTGAACGTTTTTTTCTAAGTGGGTAGGCATCCGGATTAGCGAAGCAAAAGACGTTGTTGTTTTATGCTAATGTCATACCGATAGTACCCTAACTCACCGGTTTACGGCTGCCACTGTCCTGTCTGCAGCGATTTTAGTGTTTTGTTTTGAAGGGACAACAAGAAGTTTATGGTGGGGCGAGCGAGGAAAATTCACACATCGCCTGCCTAGATGGTGGATTTATAGAGATCATGAAGCATAAACCTTTGTCAGCAGGCCGCGGTGTGCGAGAGGCGACACCGATACGTGGTGGATCGGGACGAGGCATGATCCCGTCAACTCGAATTGAAACTTTGAGAACCAAACAATGCCCGCAGTTGTCGATGGGAAACATTTTTTCGATGACATCCAGGGGAGGTCAAATAAGATCCATACGAGATTATCTGGTGTAGATTGTTCATGTGATCTAGGTCTATAAAAGCTAGGTCAAATGTTTCGGCATTGCATCTGACATGATGGAAAATTTAAACTTTTCAACTGTTTCGTTTGGTGTGTAGGACCAGCTGGTTCTTGTTCCTGTCGAATTCATATTAATTTCGGTATGATTTGGTGGCGACACTAACCCTGAGCAGTCTACAAAACAAAAAAAAAAACGCTCATGAACAGTCATCGAACGCCATCTCCATTCAATCACGACCAGCTAAATTTAACACCGACGCGACGACGACCTGAAAATTGCTGCTGTCAAAAAGTAGCATCAATGAGACACATATGCCAGTAATATCGGTTAAACATGTATGGCAACCTCGTCGCACGACAGACAGTGACGAAATCTTGGTCCAACACAAGAAGTGAAGTGAAGAGTTAAAAGTCAGGGTGTAAAATTTCACAGCTTGCTTTGTGGTTTGGCTGTTGACTTTTGCGTGCGACTTCCGAAATATCGTGGCTATTGTTTTTTTTTTCTTCTTACCAGAAGCAATATCAAAACCGATGAATTTCGGATCATACCGAGAAGATGCTCACTCCCAGTTTTGAAAATGGAAATATTAAAATGGTGTGAAATTTGCTGCCGATCTGACAACAGTAGTTTAACGAAAAACTTTCTTCATTTGAAACAGAAATTTTGGTTCAAATAGAGCGGAACTAACGGCGTAAAGCGAACTCTAGTTGGTGTAAAATGCTCAACTTTGAATGCACCACTTGGCAGAGGGTGTCTGGTTTCAAAGCAAGAGCCGGTGACGTCTTCTCGCAACTAGAAAATTATTAATCGCTGTCAACACGGTAGTATTAATCACCGTACTCGGCAGGGTGACCAGGATAGCTCATAGGAGATAGGAGCGTATAGACAGGGCACAGTGTTTAAGTGATTAGTTAATTTCACAGCTATGATCGAGTGAAACCTGTAACCATGACACCATATCTGGGAAGCAGTCGGGTGCCGGCCAGGATGAGAGACATTTGAGAAAGGACGACCGAACGAACGGTTGGTGAAAAGGAAAACAAACATCTCCCGGGGAGAGGTTTCCTCGTAAAAACTAAAAGAATCTAAAACGGGAAAAATGAGAAACATGTGATTGTTCAATTTTTTTGTGTAGCTTTCTCCTAGTTCGTTCGTTTCAATTTATAACTAGCAGTAACGAGAACAATAGAATCGGACCTAAAAAATGGGATATCACCAGCAGGAGTCTGAAACAGGTTTGAATAGTCGGACGAAATCGGAAATCTGATGGAGACGAGCAAGTGCGTGTCTTTGGAAGCGAAAATAATCGAATGAAAAATCCACAAAGTGTTATATTTAAACACGATTGTTTTGTGTTGCGTGTGTCTGAGCTTCTATAGATTACCGAAACGTTTGTTGATGAAAATCAAGAAATTATCACGTTAGCGGAAAATAGTAGGCCCCCATGGCAACGGTCGGTAAAGACGGGCAGCAGTTTTGTACCTGCTGAAAAACATCGCATGGCAGCAATCGCGTCGTCTCAAATTTCCCGTGGGTTTCTGTTTTCCCTTCACAAATCACTTGCGCTGACAGTTCACATGTCAATAAATCCTATCTCGGGGACCATGGAACCTAGCGGCACTTTTTTTTTATTTTTCACGCATATGTTCGGTCCGCTTCACTAATAAGCGGTGCCGGATCCTAGATGATGAGGGTGTGATAGTTGAAAAATATAGACATCGAACAGTAATTATCGAGCAGTTTGATAATTTGGGTGTCTGATATTTATGAAGTCAGACGAAAGAATTCGATGTTTTTGTTGGAACTTTTCTGTCCGTAATTTGCTTGCCGAATTGTCAAACACACTCAAAAAAAGTAATAATCAATCTCTATTAAATACTAATTAGAACGTAAAACCCGAACGAACATGCTTTCTCGTGTTCAGTTTTTAATCCGTGGCGAAAAAGGCAAAGTTATTTATCAACACTTCCGTCACCCCATTCACCATCAACGGGCGGCGATAATTTCCTGCCACTTTCACTTGGCTCGAACTCGAACGGGACTCCGTAAAACTGCCCGAAGGAAAGAACACATTAAAAGCTCACTAGTTACAGTCGGCAACTCTCGTGGGATCCAAGTAAGCCAAGACCATCGGACAAAACGTCAGCCGTCCGCTGCCAATAAAATAATTACTTCCAATAATGATGCCGGCGATCATAGCGCGTACGAATACGATCGCGCCGCTACCTATATAAAGCAGGGACGCAAACAACAGCCCCGGATTGTTATATTGTCATTAACCTTTCCATCAATCTTCCCTACCGAGGGCCTATATAAACCTTCTTTTTGTTTTTTGTTTTTGCTTTACATCGTCAAGCAATTGCATCCACTTTGCTCCAACCAACAGGGGTTGATTTAAATTCAAAATTCCAATTAAAATAATTGAGCCATCATTTCGCGCCGTAATGATTACACGCGAAACACGTTGAAAAAAATCTTGCTATGACTTGACAGCGGAACCCGGACCCATTAATCGAACATACTCAGTCGGTACAGTAGATTGACCGCACCGCCGTGCCCAATTGTGAGACGTCACACGCATTCCAGTGGACGAAAAATTATAATTAAGTCATTAAGTGTGGCTTTATACTATCTCTGGCAGTTGTTTTTGCAAGGCAAATCAGACGAATCGCTGCGGAAAATAAGGCGATGCCCTTGAGGGAAATAAGAAAAGAAATCATATCTTGTGAGATCTCGCCAAATGCTTGGCACTTTGTTTTTTTTTATTATTTCTTTCTTATTTTGCAAGCGCTTGTTGCTCTTTTTTTCCCGTTCGTTCCCGTTTCGCGACGCAGCGGCCATCATTGTTTTGTCCGTGTTAGCTCCGTGGTTCCTCTCCTGTTTTGCACCTCGCTGAGCCTGGCTGGCTGGCACGCTGCCTCCACAGTACAGTCGAGTCCAGTCCAATCCTTTTGAAGCTCTCACACGGCGGCGGCGAATGCGTCCTTCTCACCGCAGTCAATCGTCGGCAGGAGATGGTAATGACAGAGAGAGAGAGAGCCGACCAAGAATGGGTCCCAATCCGCACTGCGGTCTTTTATATGGATTTTATAATTTAATTGAAATGTTCAATCTTGTAGTAAGATAATTAACGTTTTTATCGTTCAGCTGTCAGGTGGTGGTGAACTGCTTCAGTGCGCCTGCTCTCGTGTACATTTTCCCCGTTTTATTCCCCATTGGCCAG
Source organism: Malaya genurostris (assembly GCF_030247185.1). NCBI lineage: Eukaryota > Metazoa > Arthropoda > Insecta > Diptera > Culicidae > Malaya > Malaya genurostris. The sequence goes on from NC_080570.1 coordinate 16,247,876, forward strand.
TCGTCGATGTCACGATGGTGCGAAAGATTTACGTTGTCGAAAGAGTAGTTTCGGTTAATTGAAGTTATGTTTTCCGCTGAGCATATTTTTCACTGCATGCAATGCTTTCTACTGCCACCGGAAAATGGAAAAAAATAAAACAAAGTGCTAAAAACGAAAGTCCTACGGCAAGTTTAAAATTAAATTATCTCATTTAACCTGCGCTGGGTTTTTTTTGTTCAAAACAATCCACTGTTTCAATTTTGTGTGTTGGAGAATGTATCTCTGAAGAAATAGAAGATCCAATTCCGGCTGGAACAGGAAATCAAGTCACCCATGGGGACACACGGAAAAAAGTAATGGGATGACAAATAGATTAAATTAGATTAGATTTATGTGTTTGCTTTTCACATCTACCGATTTAGGTGTACTTCCTTCCAAGCTTTTTGAGTCGAAAAAGATTTATGTCGGTGAGGTTTTCCGACCGACCATGGTGGTGATTTGTGGTGGGAACAGCTCACACGACCGACGCTCGAGTGTTGCCAGACGGTCGGGGGTTTTCGAGTGGCCAATTTGAGTAAGGCCGCTCGATACGCACTAACCTCCTTTTGACCACGCATTGATGAAGCAATTGCGACACGCTTAGAGCAGAATATGGGAGGAAAAAAATTAAACCGAGCGGTATATGCAAATGAAGTCTCCAGTTTTCGTAGAGCCCACTGTCATCACTGTAGCGCGTGATGGTGACATTTGTGTGGTGTGTGTTTTCCAGCTTCTTCGCACTCGACAAGCAGTTGGACTTGTTGTGAGCGAGCATAAGCAAGGGCAAATCAAAACAGCAGGGCCTTTTCAAGATAGTCACATTAAGTTTGCTTTTTTTTCTTACCGAAAGATGCAAGGGAATGTCATAATTTGCAGCCTTCCAAGAATAATTAAATCACTGTATTCTTTTATTTTTTTTCTGTTTGTCACTCTAGCAAAAGAACGATGATTGAGTACGTAAGGTTTTTCTCGTCTCGAAAAAAAAAGAAGATGAATGACTACAAAATACCAGACTCTGGCGGGACTCTTTGCTTCACCTGAACCTAGAGTCCTTTTTTTCTCCCGAACATGACTTTTCGACTTCGTCTCTTCGTTTCGTTTTTCTTTTTTTTTTTTGGCATGTCGTGAAACAGGAGCGCTTGTTTCTCTGTTGTTTTATCTGACTGCAAAGTCACCGAAATCCATCCGCAGGCTGTTTCCTGTTCTTTCGCTATTGTTGAATGATCCATAGAAAGATGAAAACGTGTTAATTTTCGGACTATCCAGTGATTTTTATTTGTGTTTTCCTTCATTCTCTACCGAGTAATATTACATTTTGTTCGTCGGCTACAGGAGAATAGACCGAAAATGTTGAGCCTCTGATTTGTGATGGAATTTCGAGCCGATACCGGCCGAGGTGCAATAAAAGGTCGTTCTAATGTTTCCACCTTCGATCGGTCATAAATTTTATTCTGTGGACTTTTTGGGAGTCTGACATCGATGAAGCCACGCATTAGAAACTGCGTTGGGAAGCTTTCTCGCATTCGAAAGGATACTCCAGATTCTTCCCGACGATAATAACAGATTGCTTTCAGTTGATGCCGTTGTTAAAATGTAATAAATTGACCTAATCACTAAGTCCTTACATCCATTAGAAATGGACGGGTTCGGACCAACTTGAAGACGGCGGGTTTGCTTGCAAACAGGAAATCAATTTACTTTCGAAAGGCTTCGGATCCAGGACAAATGTTGTTCGGTGTAGAAAAAGTTAAAAAAGCCGAAGTGACCAGTTTATTTTTTTGTAAAGTTATAACTTGTTTTATACAATTTTTAACCACAAAAAACTCTAAGTTGAAGTTTTCTAAAATATTTCATATGTTAAGCTATAAATTTGATGGTTCAATCATTCTAGCTTGTGTAATTGTCTCTTGAACCGAATTTGAGATCTTGATTATAAGTCTGTATTTTGGAACCGAAATCAGGAACTGAAATCAGGCTCTTGATTATAGAAACGTACTCTGGAACTAAATTTCCGGAAATAAATTCTGAACTGGGTTGGATTTTTTAAACAGAATTCTGGAACTAAACTCCTGTCCAGAACTCAGGTTCGAAAACTGAGTTCCGAACCTGAAGTTTTGAACCGCAGATCGAAATCCAGGATAATTTCCAATCGTATTTCCAGAATTCAGTCCGAAAACGCTTTCCAGAAACCAGGTTCAGCTCCATAATGCAGGTCTAGAATAGAGATCCGAAATTCACTTTCACAATTCTAGAAGTGTAACTGAATGCAGGGAAGATTCTGGAGATTTTTTAATCAAATTCCGGATCTGGATTGTAAAATTCAGTTTCGAAGCTGAATTCTGGATCCGAATATGAGAACTGATCGGATTTCTGTAACAAAAACTCAAATTTAAATCCCGATAAACAGGTTCAGTGATCAGTTCAACAATCCAGATCCAGAACTGAGATTCAGAATTCTGTTCCCGAGATCAGGTTCAGAGTTCAAATCCAGAATCTTGCATCAATATTGACTTTTGAAAATTTAGGACCAATATTCAGTGCTAGCATTTGGCTCCGAAATTCGGTTTCAGAACTTTAGGTCTAGAATTTAGACCCATCAATCAAACTGAACCATTTTATTCGTATTCACGTCATCTGGTTGTGTTTCTGACATTATCCACCCGTCGTTTTTGTTTCACCGCCTTGTTTGTATACACCAAAACTTGTACATGCGTTTTGAAAATGAAACGCAAAAGTATTCCTTCCTTTATGTATTTTGAATAAATATTTCATGTCGGTAGATACTACAGTAGGACATCAAAATGGCGGAAATTTTCCTCAATGCAAATCACACTTCACCTAAAAAGTAATAATCTAAATTATCTAAAATATAAGGTTTTATCTTCTCCAATCGAAGCGACCTGACCTCTGTTTGCTCGTTTTTTTCTCATATTTTGAATTTCGCACTCCTATATAGAAAACAAAAATGTAGTCCTACGTCAATATGTGCGATACTATTTGTGCAGTGAACAGTGGTACAGAAATCTACGCAAATTTGGACCTCCCAATAGCAAATTACCGGGGATGGCAATCCCTTTCAGACAGCAAATTTTTGGTGGAAGGGAAACCATCTTAATGAGCAGTTCAAAAACGAAAAATGTCCTTTTTATCCAAGCTAATGTTTTGAAAAGTGCAGTGTAGAGGATGCTCAAATCAGTTATTGTTTTTTGTAAGAGCTTCGCAGGTTTGCTCTCGGAGAGTTTGCTCTTTGATAGGTCCAAATGTACATCCACAATCGAAAAATAATTAAATGGCGGTCAAATATATTATATATCAATATTGATCACTCCGGGCAATTCAATAGAAATCGAAAAAGACATCACAGTCTCGTGACGGAAAAGGTAAATAATTCAATATTGTTTAATAGTTTGCGTTTAGCATGAATCAAAATCTGAAATCTTGGTTGATTTTTAAATGGCCGCATAAACAAGTGACAGCTTCTCATTATTTACTTTCGCTTTCTATTATTTCGACAAGACTAAAAAGGTTTTTTTTTAAATTTTACAATTCTGTTTGAAAGTCGAAAGTTTCGGGTATCATTCTATGCAAAATGTTAAGTGATAAACGTGTAAACCGCTTGGTAATTAATAGAAGAGAAAGTAAACAAAGAGAAACTGTTTTTTTTTCTTACGGCCATTTGAAAAATCAACCGAGAAATGTCAAAACAAATTGAGCATGATGCCTGCTTATAGGTGGGAAATTTTCTATATGTTAAGTGTTGTCGAAATCGAAATGAAAATAGACCATATCATCATCATCATCATCATCATCATCATAACCAGCGATGCCAGATCTACGTAAGTCTCCGTAGCTCTACGGATTCGATGATTTTATGCGGATGTACGGATTCTTAGATAAAATCTACGGAAATTCATATTTTTATAAACAAAACTACAAAAAAACTGTTTGCCTGGTGAACAGAAAAAGGTCGTTCCTTGCTTTGCCCCGTTGGAGTTACCGAGGAAATTGTCAGTCTACGGAAATGACACTACAACTATCTGGCATCGATGAATTCATAAACCTGACTACAAAAGGATTGATTTCTGAAATCAAGAAATTGTAATGCTTTCTTCGGGAATGTAGGCCAAATTGTGGAATTAGCATTTCGTTTTGCGTTAAAATTTGGAGTTTTATATAGATTGAAAATAAAATTCCCATACAATCATGTCAGAAGGGAATCAGAATCGCCTTAACAACTCTGCAGCATTCATTACCCTCGGATATGATTCGCAGGTGATAAGTGCCTTATCCTTTTGTGTACGACAATTAAAATCAATCAGTTCGCGCAGTCGCTCTCCACCTTTCGGCATGGCATCGGATAATCATTATTCACTGTCCGAAAATTCATCGGTCCGATGCTGGATGCTGGGGCGAAATAAAAATCAACTTGTCATTCTCCGCCGGTGCCCCCTCTCTGTCTCACAGACACCACTCCCCCCAACCAAAGGCGAAATCCGTGTTTGGAGCTCGTGGCGAACAGTAGTACAATACGTGCACATTTTGACATTGATTGACTTGTTATCTGTTGGCCTTCGTCTCAATTCGCTGCGATTTAGACCGCAGGACCGCACGACCAACACACATCATGATGTATCATTTTAATTACGAACATTCCGAGCGGTTGGTTGTTCGCGACAAGCCTCGTTCGAGAGAGAGAAAGACCGAACCGCGCGAATGCGTCGATCAAGCCAATTGAGTCCAAAGTCTCGAGCGTAAACAGCTAACGAAGTTGTTAGGACTTGATTAAATATTTGTCCAATCTCATCACCGTCGTCTTCAACATTCGACGAGGCAGAGTCGAGACACCAACAAAAAAAAATGCAAAACATACAGAAGGAAACAGAGGAAGAGCAAACATTTCTACAGCATCAATCAAGAAGGCTTCAGTTCAAGTTCGAGAATTTCGGTGGACACCGATGCTTGGCGTTCGGTGAGGACACGACACGGTTCTAGATGCTCTCGTGGCTATTTTTATTTACCGTGCCTCTCGTTGACAGCAAAGTCAGCTCTTTGTCCGGATAATTAGTTAGCTTTGCTTGTTTTGCAACTCCGGTTCACCTTTTGACACCTCCAAAAGACCAGATTGAAAATGCGCATACTTTTCATTGAGTACCATTGAAGCTGTCAGCTGTGTAGACCCCTCGTTCCACACTGTCGTAAACGGTCACAAACTGAATAGCAGGGCAAAAATTATGTTGCTTTTTTAGTCCTGTTTCTGAGGCATCGAACCACAATCCAACTCAAACATACTAAAATAAACACACAGCCACAGTGTTTATTCTAGCATCCAGAAGCAACGGCTTCTACGTGGTAGCACACTCTTCTGAAGGGAACTATTTCCTTTATATTTGCAAACAAAATATTTGAGATTAGGTTCTAACCTGTTAAACTTAAACATGCTTCTTCAGGGTTTACTGTTTGTTGACAAACTGAATGCATCGTTTTGCTCACACTCAATTAAAACAGCTACAACCACTTGAAGTGGTTGCGAGTACCGTCCGTCATCCTGCACGAAGGGGGGACAAGACCACCGTTCATCAGTTGATTAATGTGATTATTCTGGCGAGAGGACCCCTCAGTGCAGTCCAGCGACCAATAACAGAGCAGGTACCGGTAAATACGAAAGCGAACAGAAACTAATTTCGTGCTCTCTTTCAAAAAGTTGCACCTTAAGATCGACAGGAAGCATCGTGATGTAGCAGAAAATGCGAGCCAATTTCTTATCGCACCAGCTTCCCGACACAGGGCCCCGAAATAAAATGTTACCTGAGCTCTGCCAGCAAGGTACCAGAAAAACACCAACTCATGCTGAAAGTCAATCAATCAAGTCAATAGCTGCGGTACCGAAATCGCTACATAGTACTACCATGCAAGCACCCGAGTCGATGGACCAAGTTCCCGAAGAATGGACCCGAGAACCGGCCGGGTGACGAAAGACATAGGCTTTCGGGGCCCCGCGCGCTGACAGCAGCGAAAATCATTTATATTGTAATTATATTAGGTGAAATTACTGTTTCCACATCGTCGGGATCGGGCGATTGGGTAACTGCGTTGTTATTGAAAGCTGGTGTGATTAGATTATCTTAGCGTGATGCGCAGGATTTTGCTGTTGTTGTAATAATAATAAGCGAAGGAGAAACTCAGCGGTTATCATCGGTAAAATTCTGAAAAATAAATTTTTTTTTCATTCTATTTTGAAGCAGGTAAAAGCCCGGTGGAGTTAGTTTCTGTCAAACTTGTCAACAGCCTGACATAACCCGTTATGTCATATATAACCGTAACACTATGTTCACACATAACAGTTATGGGTATATAACCATAACACTATGTTCACACTATAAGTTAAAACGAGTTTTACCTCTGATTTCATGTTTCAAGCAAAATAACATGTTTTCCTTTCGTTTTCCTTTTCATATTCAAAAACGTAACAATAAAACATATTTTTCCTAAATATGATGTCAGTCAGGCACAACCCTGCAAGCATTTTTCGAATATGTCAATTGACAAGCTGTCGTTGAATCAGTTTTCCATCAAAGTAGCCATGCTATTACGATAAAACAAAACTGGTACAAGATATGTTTTTTTTTGTATTAGGAGATGACTTTTTTGGTAATTTATTGCTAAAAAATATTTATTTCACGTAAATGGTAAAAACTTCGAAGCAATTAAAGTTCGAAACGTTGACAACTAACATGAAATAAACATTTAAAACCAACAAATGACCAAAAACGATTTGTAGCGCAAAAGTGGAAGCGATTGACCTAATATTAATACCAATTGCTCCGAGGCTTTGTGGACAACCAGGCTTCTTGAAACCGTGGAATGCAATCGTCAATTTTTCCTCTGTAGATTTTTCTTTTCCGAAGTATCACAAACTATACTACGAAATCTCCGTAACCCAAACAGTAAAGAGCAACCGCAACTCCGTTTTGAAGAGGGATGAAAATGCAGTGCTTAATTTTTGCGACGTGGACATTTTTGCAGTTTTTTTTAAACAAACTCAATAATAAACAATATGTCATGCGTTTAACTTAATACAAGTATGAACAGTTCGCTTTCAACTTTATATCGTTAAAACATGTTATTTTCTGCAGGGGTGAACACAGTATAAATTACTCAAAAATTTCAATCAAATCAAATTTTTGGAAACAATGAGTAAAATTTATCATGTTCGCTTGCGACAGTTTTGAGGTAGTCTCAAACGCCTTCAACCAGCAGCAGCAAAAACAGACCTTCTGTGTACTGCAAAACCTCATTTGGATTGGATGGATTCTGGAACTGAATTGTAATAAAGAGTTTTGAGACTGAAATTCTGAAACCATATTAAAAATATGAATTCTACATCTACGTTCTGAAATAACATTTTGGAACTCCGAAACGAATTTTAAAATTGGCTTCTGAGCCTAAATTTATTTCCTAAATTAGTTTCCAAATTATCTTCCTGAATTCAGTTCCAGAATTTAATTCCTAAACTTAGTTTTACAATCCAGAGCCTGTATGCTGATATTGAACTTGGAACTTGGGTTCGCGAACAGGGTTTTGAACCTGAGTTCAGTTCCTTAATTTAGGTTCGGAATTCAAATTCAGAATTCAGGTCTAGAATTAAATTCGGAATCTGGATTCTGAAAATGAGTTCAGTTCAATAGTTCCATCGAATCCAGTACTAGATAAACGTCTTAACTTGGAATATGCTGAACTCACAGTCGCGATAGTAGGATGTCATCCAAATGGAGATCGGAGAGGAACAATATTTGTTGACCAGTTAAGTTTTCTTCGGACAAAACGCTACTAAAATGATGGTAATCCTGATTCCTTCAATCGTTCGTTAACGTAGTTCCAAAAGTGTTTGGGACTATTTTTTTATGTGACGTTAAAACATTAAAGCGCTTTGTTTGTAGCACTGGCGTCTCGTCTTTATGTGCACCTCGTGCACTGCACAAACGTGGGAAATGTATTGTATCAACGAGTATCAAAGAGGAAAACTCATGACGCGTGTTTGTCTTTCTCCTACCTGCGACGACAGTTTTGAGGTGGTAAGCGAAATTTTTCGTTTATTCTAACCTGCTCAGTTGATTGAGCACGAAGTAAATCAAGTGCATCTTGAGCACTTCGTTTCGGTTGGTTCAGGTCCAGAGTTCAGTTTCAGTATTAAGAGCTAAGCACCTGAATAAAGTTTCAGGATCAGAATTCAGTTCCAAATACAGAGTCTAGTTCCAAGACCAAGCATTTTAATCCAAATTTCATTTTCAAATCAATGTTCTAGTTTTGTACATTAGAGGGAACGTTTGCAGTTCGCGCAATGCTCGCTTTGGTTTGGTAAAAATACGATGAGATTTATTTTATGCGCCGTTCACAGTGTGAATCTCGCTACAAACAAGGGCAATCACATCAGCAATCAGCTACTGGTCGTTTGCTTTGGAGCAAAATACACTGAAAAGTGAACAACGTATAAGAAAATATAAAATTTACATTCAACTGTTGAAATATGCAAATCGGAAGTGAAATTAATCAGTTTGATGAGCCATTCGCAGTGCGGACTTCACCCCAAACGAGCTGCTTTGCAGGATATGCAAGTGGTGTCAGATATTTTATTGTTCATTACTTCTGCATTAAATTAAAGGAAATTTTTATTTTTTCACGTCAATCCGGTTATGTTTCTAAGATTACCCACCCGCTTTTTTAGATTCTCTATTTATTCTATGAAACCAGGTCGGATGGCACCGTATAGAAAATAGTGAGCAATTTTGTCCACAGCACAATATGCACATGAGTTACTGCACAGATTCAAGAAGAGTGGGAATCACTTAGCTCAGCTCTAAGATTTGCTGTTCTCTCTGCCACGTTTGGCTCTGAGAGAACTTGTATGCACACCTTTAGGAAAGACTTCAGTGGCTTATGGTTATGCCAGTTGAAAACAAATTTCAATCTCCAGAGATGCCAGATTCACAGATTCTGGACATGCTGCACAGATTTTAAAAATGACACAGATTTCCGAAATCAATCACAGACTGACAATGAGCCTCTAAAAGTCTCCAAATTCCTAGGAAAAACAGAGCATTTTAAAGTGACGAGACCTTTTTTTTGCTCAGATTGATTTTTGGTTCGAACACAGATTTAAAAAAATGACCTAGCATTCGTGGCTGTCTCAGTTGCAACGTCGAAACGGTTTTATTGATAACATAATTGACGGATTTTCACGACGTGCAGCGCACGGATTTCTTCTATTATATCGATGATACGAAATAAGTTCAATGGAAAAAAATCCCATCCAAAAGTGTATCGATACTTCATTGTATTGAAAAACACAAGCGAATGTCAATTGTCAATCTATAGTTTTCAATTACAACGCGCTGTTACACCTGATGTCGTAATGCATTGCACAGCTCACACCAAATCGAACTGCACAGTATGAAAGTATGCTGGATCAGAAGTCTCGGTTGATTCTTCATTAGGGCGTATAAGCAAGTGACAGTTTCTCTTTAATCACTCTCTCTTTCGATTATTGTGATGCGATTAAAAAGATTTTCTTTGATATCACTATTCTGTTTGAAAGTCGAAAGTTTCGGGTATCATTTCATGCAAAGAGCTGAGTGATAAACGTGGAAACCGCTTGATAATTACTAGAAGATAAAGTAATCAAAGAGAAAATGTCACTTGCTTATACGCCCTTTGGAAAAATTAACCGAGAAGTGTGATCATACCCACATTATCGAAATGACTGAATGCGTAATTAATTCTTACTCGACTGCATGATTTTTCAGTGCTCGATCGGTTCAGTGCTAGAATTTTCGCCTGAGTTGGCTGCTCGATCAACCTGATTGACAGTGACATTATAAATGTCATTGAATATTCGCTCATTTTATGAATGTGTTAGTGTAAAATTTAGGCGACTTAAGCCATTTCATTACACTCCAGCTAGAGGAATGGATGATGCTGACTAAGGTAGGCCGTTTTGTTATTTTCCAGCGAATTTCAACAGTTTATGTTGGAATTCTAAGAAGAACTGGTTATTTACTAGTTCTGTATATCCGAAACACATGAAGATTTCAATGTGTATAATCAGTTATGTATTGTTTTAATTTAAAAATAAACTGAAAATCAGCACGAAAACGTGCAAAAGCAGGAAAGAAGAAGAAGAAGACGAATTGACAATTCAGTCCGCATCTTCTCACTCAATTCCGACTGATTTCCGAATCAACCGGCTGTAGGCGAAATTCATTCTGAATCGGTTGTTGCACTGGAGTTGGAATTGATTCGGAATTCATTATGATTTCCACATGAAATTCCGAATGAAAATTTCTCGCCGATTCGGAATTGATTCGGAATCCATTCGGATCTGGTAATGTGGGTAACTGCAACTGCTGTGTACTGACAGAACTCTGACGTCTATAACAATCATATGGTTCTGTTTTTTCTTTGCTTCTTTCATTTCTGCTCGTTGTGAAATTCGCAGGATTACCAGTTATGCAGATATGAAAGAAAGCTCCATAGGAATATAATTATTTTCGTTGATTTTCTCAACTTTTTTTTCGGTAACCATGATTGTGCAAAAAAAGACTGTGTCAAAAGTTTAGCTTTGAGAGCAATATGCAATATATTTGATTTGATAATATTAATTTGACCAAGGAGGTTTACGACAGATTCTTTTAGGTATGAAGTGGTCAATGGCATATGAAACAATGTTCGGCCATAGTAAAGTGGCAGAACTACTATCATTAGAAAGTAGTGAATTCAAATCCAGGTCCAAAAAGAATTGATGCATAGCGGTGTAATCTTCCTTATTGAACATGTGTTGTCATACAGTCCTCCTTCGTTGGTAATATTTACTACACTTTCACCGATCAACGGATAAGTTTCTTTCAAATGCTATTTCAATTCCATTGGCTGGTATTTCAGTACTCACCGTGCTCGGCATTATCGATCGTATTGACCCGTTCCTAACCATGTTTCTGGGATGTGTACAAAAACTCAATACATCTTCCTAAGATCTACGTACTTTCCTTACCTGTTACATTCATTTTCGAATGAAGGATTTAGAGCCAGCACAATTCGCCTTACTTCCACTTTCAGTCCGATGTATGTTTCCATCGTCATTTCAACGTTATGAGTCTCGATAAATCTGAAATTTGAGTTTATTTGATTTCCAATTTGAACCATTTCCATCTGAAAAAAAATGAAAAGTTATTAAAAAAACATGTAGCATCCGAAACAGCAATGTGAAAAGTAATACGTTTATGATGATAATTGCTCTACTGCAAAGACCGTGAAAAGCTAGACGTGCCTCAAGTTTGGTCTCCGAAAGTGTACGCACCGACCGTTCCGTGCTTGACCGAACTCGCACCGGATCGCAACGGTAATGAATAATTAATAACTTTCCTTACGGCAGTTTGCGGAACAGTGGCCACACTTGAATTCATTATCCTGAACACGATGGGATCAGGATAGAGCATTTATGCGTGACAGCGTTTCTGACAGCTCATTTCCGACATCATCCCACATTGTCGATGATCTCTTGAAATGATTTTCAGTCGGCCGGCACCGGTCAGACCGATTATCTCTCCTGCGGAATAATCGAGATGCCCAAATAAAAATACGGAGAAGCTTTTGTTCGAAACAAATTGAAGATTTCTGACAATCGCATAAAGCTAGATTAAGCTGTTAATTTATTGCAATGTTACGTGTTCACAGCGTTTTAGTCATGCTTGTTTTTTTTTGCTTGGTTCTGGTTTTGTGGATGCATTTTTTCTTTCCTGTTCCACATATTGCTAGTGAATACAGACGACGAAGAGCAGAAAAAAAATATTCAAGCAAAAATTTCAACTAGAACAGCACAAATTCAACAAAAAAGAAACAAAAATGGTCTCGGTTGTTTCGGTTCCCTTCCAGGCTCAAACAAGAGCAGCGAATAACAAAGACATTACAATTTCAAATTCAGGGTTCCTCGTTCATCTTCGTTTTTCCTGCATTCTCTATTTTTTTCTGATTGTTTTCGAGTCCGGGAACTGCTGGATGCTGCTGTCGAACGACGACTACGACGACGACGAGAACGGAGATTGGAACAAAATGAATCTAGAATAATAAATTCCGTCTCAATCCCGAAAAAAAAGATGCACCCAAGAAGGGAGAGCGAGGCCGTTGCCGAACAGGTTCTCCCTGTCCGCATACCGTCCCTCAACTCCCCGGGGGCAAACCCGGGGTACTGTGATTGTGTTAAATTGGGAACGTGTTACCTGTGCGTTTCACCTTGCTTCTTCTAGCTGGGAACCTTGTGAGAAATAGGCGGCGTGTGGTGTGTGTCAACCTTGAGCGTCAACCCAAAAGGGCTGCTTACGGGCTGGGCATACCAGAAGAAAAATGAGCAGATAATCTTTATTTATAGAAACGCTGTCTCCCGAATTTCTCGCTTTCTTTTGTCCTGTCCCTTTCTGGAAGGCTAATCAATTTTTCCTGGCATCTAACGCTAACGAGCTAACAAGATCCCAATATGGGGCCCCACGGTAGGGGCAAATGACCCGTTTTTATTGATCATATGCGGATATCTGGAACAAATTTGATCCGAAACTATTTTTATGGTCAGCTCAATAAACATGTTAATCGCCTGGCACTGAGCCCCCAACCAACAAGAGAACCGAAACCTCTCGGAATATACACCACAAGCGCTTTTATTGTGGCACAACGTGCGCGCACATATTTTATTACATTTTATACGAACACGATATGTTTTCGCGATCCGGTACAATATTATTGAAATATCACAACTTTTACGAGCGACGGGAACGGCCAGTGGAGCGGCGGATTCATGATCTCGGGATTGGCTTGTAACAATATTTTCGTTTTCCTTGTACTCTCGACTGAGTTGTGGACAACTGTCCGCGGGGAACATAACCCGATGCATGGGCTTCGTTTCCGAACGGTATGTAATTAAATAAACATTTCTATTTCCATCATTCCCTAAGGCTCCCTCCCCGCCCTTCCCTTTCTGCCACGGTCGCCTGTACGCCGATATTGCATATTATCCGAACATGCTCATGTTTGGTGGAGAGTTTTACCAATAGCTCACGACGACAAGCCACGGAGACGACGACGACGACTCTATGCTCCCCGCATGTGATCATGACTCAACGCCGAGCCGCACTTATTGACAAGCTACATGCACACTATGGACCTAGAACTGGTTTTCTGGATCGGCGTTTCGCAGGCTCTTTGATTGACACCTACGCTCAGCACGCGCGCGGCTTTGTGAAAGGATTTTCCAAACCGTATGAGATCACTTCGCCGTTCCGATTGATCGCCTACGCAAATCGGTAAACGCGCACCGTTCGGCTCAGCCAATGATAACATCCTTGGTCTCCGCGTTGGTCTTTTTTCTCCTTTCTTTTCTTTCTTTAAACGCAAAGCAGAAGACACGAAAATTAGCAACCGAGAGCGTGCTACCGCACATACAGAAGCTCAATCAAGTCGCGTTCTAATGAAAATGCCTAAGCAAATATGGAATTCCTCGATATATCTCAATCACCATTTCATGCCAATTGCACACTCTCAATCGGCACCGTGCGACCGAGGGTGCCGGGCATTGTTGTTATGCTCCAAGATTGAGATATTCCTTCTTCCGCGAAGGGTCTCCGGTCTCTCCGTTTTCGATCACGCGAATCCAATCTGTGGCCATTCAGACACACACACACACACATACACATCCACCCCATCTTTCTGTCTTACTTCAGTGCCAACGGGGGCAGCCTCCTCCTTCCAATCCAGTCCAGTCGAGAACACACAGAGCCATGCCGTCAGCCATGCAGTCTCTTCCGTTTGGTGGTGCAGTCGCATCACATTGGCAAGCTGCCAATGTGCTTCGCCGCGAAACGGCAGCCTACAGCGGTCGGTAGTTGGAAGAAAACAGCATCACAAGGAATTGGAAAACGTGCAACAAGTCAGCCATTTTCTTGGCGATTTTTCTTTGACCACCTCACTTGGATACCACCATATTATTGGTGCTCGTCTCGTCTTGCCGCTTACCAGGTTCAGGCTTGCATCACTAGCATCGTGATGTGCATCCAAAACTCACGACTAGTTGCTGTTGCTTTGTTATTCTCGATACGCTTTGATTTTTCAAACAGATTGTTTGTTTACCATTCTGCCATCCTGTAATGTTTGCACGGCGAGTAACTTTCCTTCAAAATAATGAGGGACTTTTTCAAAACAATTCTCACATTGCTCCACCGATGCGGAAACCGATGCAAGTCACAACAGGCGGTGATTTAGTACACGCACGCAGATGTTGTTTGACAGAAACCTTATCGGTGGTCAAAGGATGCCTCGATTTTTTCCAACACATCCCTATCAGCAGGCCGTTCAATTTTGTTGATTTTTGAGCGCTTGTTGAACGATATATTGCACGAAATATTCGTTCAATTTGCTGGAACGGTTTGTTGTTGTTTTTTCTCTTGCAAAAATAGTGTGAAAATTAAGTGTTACCGTTCCATAGAAAGAAAATTTGTTGTTATTCTACGTGAAGTAGAAGTATTGTGCAGGTATGTATTGTTAGTTTAAACAAATAAGTGGAAAAAACTTCAGAAATTCTGAAGTAAAACTAGTCCAACGGGGCTCCAACTCCTCATGTTAAAAATGGCTCAACAATGGACCTCTGTCTGCCGGGTTTGTTGAACCAAAAAAATGGCATTCGGTTCAACGGTCTGTTTCAAAATCGGCAAACGAAGGTCCCGTGTTGGACTCCCGTTGAACGATTGATTGGACTCTCATTGGACCAATGATCCAACGTATTGGACCAATGAAGGACCACCGTTGAACGTTTTTTTCTAAGTGGGATTGTACATATCGGTGAGACGTTTCGCAATGTCGTTTTCAATTTAAACCTTGTCAATCGAAACGATGAGATTCGGCTCTATTTTTCGAGCAGAAATTTGAAACAAATTTGAAACTGATCAACCAGGAAGCATTTTTTCGATACAACAGATCAGTATTCTCCTGTCTACCGAACGGATCAGTATTTCCTGTCTACCGATTGTAGGCTTTTTTTTAGTTTAGACACTTCTTTCAATCTGTTTTCAATTTTTCTAAAGCTTTTGTCAAAGCCCAAAATTCTTCAATTGATGGAATTTTTGTAAACTTTGTTCGTCAAACCAGTTGTGATGAAGGGGTTGTGAAATCTTACCGCAGCCACAAAAAGCTTGCCAGACTTTAGGTTTCTTTCCAAATTGGTCAACACGAAGAAAATTTGACTTAGGTGTGCTAACTTTTTTTTGCCATAATACTGAAACCGTCTTCTTCTTCTACTCTTACGCTTTCAGTTTTCGTTTATCCAAACGAACGTCAGCTGGATAGTTTTCGCCTGTTTTTGGTTTTGAAACAAAAGTGTCGAACTTTCTGCTTTGAAACAAATAAACTACTACACATGCGGTGAGAGAAAAGTCTAAACAAGTGGGCGCAGCCCAAAAACTGACCGATTTTCATTTATTGCGGAACGGCAACGATTTTTGACAAAAAAAATACTGACAAATTGTATCACTAGCAAACCGGTTTAGTTTGATTTTTCAAACAGTTCTACCGACAACTTTAAAATGTTTATTTTTTTATTATATTTGAACCACCTGTAAAACGCTTCTAGGGTTGCCAGTTTTCTTGCATTTTTCGTAGAGAAAGGTTAGGTTATCACTGTGAAAATCGACTTTGCAAGATTGAGTGTCGTTTACCATTCAATTAAGTTCATCGAGATCAGCCAGTGTCTGTGCGTTTATGTATGCATGTATGTAAAATTTGCTATTAAATTTTGATTGAATCCGACATCTGGTTTCGGAGTAAAGATATAATATACAAAAATAAAAATAAATATGCACTCGATTTTCTTAGAGACTGCTAATATTTGCAAGTACTTCTCGCGTTGGCGAAAGCTCTTGATCGAGCAATTTCTCCAATTCTTGATGTTCAAACTCCCCGCAAAAACATTTGATTCATCACAAAACTCTAAATGTTTATAGGAAAAAAGTTCAGCTATATGAAACATGCTGACTCTGAGACTGTATGACTGTAGCTTTACAACGCATATTAGGAAAGGTAAACCACTGGAATAAAAATCAAGTTATGCCATCGGTAAAGAAACGGAACGAATATACATCTCTTAAAGGGAAATTTTTTAAGAGGTATACGATTTGATTTTAAAAAGAACACAAAAAAATAGAGAAAATTGATTTGCCAGCGCCCGTTCATGATTAAATTATAGACCAAACGAAGATTCATGTTTAAATTATAGACAAAACTGAACAATTTTGACAATGACACAAGACACGATTCACTCGTGATCTGTCAAAAACTTCTTCTCTTCTACTTCTTTTTTCAGTGCAAAACAAGTTCAAATTTTGATCTGGACCGTCATTTTAGTTAAATTCAGCTACTCGTTCACAGGTTGAGAAAAACTATGAAACTTGGCAGATGTTGCCAATACACTATGAATAAGATTTACTCAAATTTAAAGGTTTTGTTTACTCATACGATTCAAAACTTACAGACGATTTTCGGTGTACCACTGTTTTCGAATACTCCTTTCAAAGTAGAAAAAACTTGGAGTAGGTAATGTCAGAGACATAGCCGCGAGATTGGCGTAGGACTTCGAGATGTGTACAGATTTTAACTGATTTGATATCGTTTGGCCGGTTAAGGTTTTGTAGTCCTGAATGGGACCATTCGGTTTCGGAAGATTGAGTTTGTATTCTAGGAATTAGAGCGGCAGTTTAAGACAGTTTTCTAAACGAGTTTTGTTCTACGTTACTTTTGGAGTCCTGAAAAGGACCGTTAGTGGCTTCGGAGTACTGTAAAAAAGACTATTTTATTACAGATGATTACGTTTGTATTTCAGGAAGAATGACGCCAGTCAAAGTCATTTTTACATTTGAGCCTTGACCTAGAAGAAATCATTACATAAATATAATCGTAACACAAGTCGTACAATTGCTAATATATTACAATATTCTATACATTTCGATATATGAATGAAAAAAAAACTTTCAAAATGCTGTAAGGAATTGATTTTCGACTCTAAGAAAGGGCAACTTGTGGAATTCTCTACGATATTAAACACAGTTTGGAACATTTCTCTCGAACGCGATGCAGTCAAATAAAAGCAAAGTCATGGCATTACATTCCTTTTGTGGAATTTGGCCTTTCTGTTTCAACAGACTTCGCAGCCGATTCTTAGTGTACAGAATCATTGCATGGCTAGTACTATGGATCCTACTGACACTAAGAATCCTTCCAGGTCGGGGCTCGAACGTACGACAACTGGCTTGTAAGACCAGCGTCCTATGCATTGAACCGCCAACCCGATGCAGTCAAATGCTAGCTTTATTTGCGCTCGTTTGGTGCGAATTTCGCACTCCGAAAAGTGCACAAAGTTTAACAAATTATTCTAGATTTGCACTAAGCGGATGCTATTTATGTTCGATTTGCAAAGAAGTATTCTTAACAGTTCTTTAGATAACGGCTTATTTTATATAATGTTCCCCATCGTTGTCCACTTTTCGATTTCTTTTTTTTTTCAAGGCAAAGATCAGCAGCTGGATGACGCCATCGCTAATGGTTTGAAGCGAAACTTACACTGCAAACGTCCAACTGCTGATATGCTCACTGAAAAACTATTTTTTTGTGTTTAGGTTTGAGGAACGGACCCTCATATTCCCCACTAGTTGAATAATGTCGGGAGTAGTTCCATTATTTTGAAGTATATGGAGGCCTGCACACTCGATGTGCCTCCGTTTATGAAGTTAGATTCGGTTGATTTTAATGTTTCGTGTTTGGAACTATTTTTTTCATAATTTAAACAATGTTAACGTGAAGAACGTGATATTAAAAACAGCCTTACACTTTCTTTCATTCGATTCATGAGAAAATTAGAGAAAATACTCAAACAGGGAAAAAGTTGGTTAGAAATCCATTCTGGTGTAATTTCGTTACACGTTTGTATTGTGAAATTTTGAAAATGCCAAATTGTAACCGGGGGCTGTCGGAATCGGAATCGTTCGAATGGAAAGTGGATGATTTTTGCACCACTCCCGGAGGAGATCATTCACCACGGTGGCTTTGCCCAGCTATTAGGACCTTCTCCCGAAAGGCGGGTCGTTTGGTAACTGTCCCCGTACGACTTCAAATGGCCACCAATAGCTACACGAGAGATCTCCACAGGTTCCGAGTCGGGAACATTAGAACGACTTCAGTCGATAAAGAAGATCGCAGATGCGAGTGGCTTCATAGGCACTGCTCTAATAGTTCACCTCGCCACAGTCTGATCTAGATTTAGTACCGGAAGCTGAAGCATGGGGTCAACCCAACCACACGTAACAAAAACGCTAAACGAACTTCATAATTTTATTTAATGTGGCCCTACGGTCTTTGCGTATTTTGTGTCATGATCACGGTTCATCGAACATGCTCATAATAAAGAAAGACGTAGTCCTACGTCAAAAAACAACAAATTGGGTAATAATTTTTGGTAAATTAGAGCACTTTAGACAATATTGAAAGGGTGTTATACCTATTCCATGACAATTTTATTAATTTCGCTATTTTAAATGAGTAGTAACATACAAACGCAGAAACATGGGAAGGCATGAGATAGGAACTTGTGAGTCGTTGAAGACCATCTTAAAACAACAGAACTGAGTTTCAGCGTTGCGTCTGACAGGTTTTAGTCGGTGATCCAGAATGGAACTGCGTTGCCAACAGTCTTAAGCCGCAGTAATTTTCAGTAAAGCAATGAACGTCCAGAACGATCGGTCGGCAGTTGTGTTCTTCCCGTAATTTCCTAATCTCAATATAATGACTTAATAATTAGAGAAGCTACTGCTCTGCCCGATCGCTTCGTGTCTACCGCAAACAGATGCGCTGGGCCGCAATTACATCAGCTGGTCGAAAGTTGGTGTTCTGCTGGAGAATTGAATTCCGATTTGTGCCGGTTCGGATCGGATCGGATTGATTGTTTTCCTTTCTGCCGAAAATGAGAAGGCTTGTGCGAGCTTAGACTTCCTCGTTCCGTCCGTCGAAAGCGGTCTGAAAATAAAAAGGCTCAACTTATGCCCATTCAGCTGCTGCTACCTTCGATGATGATGATGTTGTTGTAGATGATGATCTCGATGATGATGATGATGATGACTTTGATGAGAATGAGAATTGTTATTATTTTCCATTGTTACGACCTTTCCGCGCTTCTTCAGCTGCCCGTTTCCGAAGGCAATTGATTGATTGAGGCTAGCGCCGATCCGATCCTCTTACCCAAAACCGTTCGTCAGGTAGAACCTTCCGTGGGCTTTCGGGGGGATCGCGTGAATCCGAACAATGATGTGGTGGTGCAGGGTTAAATTCCTTTAGGCATGAAATTGTGGGCTTTTCTCCAGCCGCACTGCCGTAGAAAGAAAATTGAGAACTTAATTCGAACCTGATTTACCTCTTCGGTACCGAAAGAGCCTTCAACGACGACGACGACGAGAATCAATCAATCTTCTGTAGGTCTCCGGTCATGGTTCGAAAAGAATGTACTCGAGCAGAGCCGTTAAGTGGACCCAACCCTCAGACGAACAATGGGTTCTATTGTTTTGCCTTCCATTCCCGGAGGAACGGGCAGGCGGGATTTGTAGAAAAAATTAGAAACCTTTCCTCCTTGGCGCGCTGCTATGTCAAGAAAGGAAAACAATATTTCACGTTCCATCGAATTTACTAACCAACTAGACAAATAGCCTCACGTTGACCCCAAATACGGTTCAAGCCAAGTGCGGGATCTATTTGCTGTTATTGTTATCGTAGCCTCCGCAGACCAGTCAGTCCGCATCATCTATGACGAAACGGCCACAGGTCATTTTTACACCTACGGACGTGTGCGGTTCTCTGCGCCCTAACGGCCTAACAATTTGTTTAATTTATGCTGAAACATGCTTCGTAACATTTGGATTCTACGTCAGCGCGTCATCGCTTGTGAAGAGCATCCGAGTCGGGAAGACGGAGGAGAAACGGTAAAACGGGTTCGAAATAACTTAATTTTGTACTCGCACACACTCACTTGCCCGAACACGCAGAAGAGACCGGAGATGGACCCTTGAACGCCTCGTCGGAACGCGACCGACGTCGAAGCCAAGCACACGCGAAAAGGGGGCTAGATTTCAACTAGCAATTTGAGATATTTCTCTGCTAATTATTCTTTTCCGTGAGGTACTTATTACCCTCAACTGCGATAATCAATCACTGTGATTAGAAATTTTCGCCGTAGACAGGGCTGAATTGTGTACATCACGAATATTGACATGTCCGAGCAGTTGATAACCGCGAGTCGATCGAGGGGTGGTTCCGGCGGTTGATCACTCTATTCGTCATTCGCCTGCATGCTCGAATGCTCCAAAATGAAGCAATTAATAT